>NC_040087.1:45547598-45857098 GCF_003369695.1 Bos indicus x Bos taurus | reverse complement strand
GTTGTAATTATATTTATCTTTAAGGTTTAGCCTTTGAAAAGGGCAAAATCGAATCCTTCATGCACTATATTTTGCTAATTTTTTTCAGTAAAATTTACTAATAGAAAATACGATTTCTCTCTTCCTTTTTTCCTTCCTTCCTTCTTTTTGCATTTGAAGTATATGAATACAGATTTAAATATAATAAAACTGTATATCTTGATATTGTCTTTGTATTAATTATATACTCAGGATTTTTTTAATATTTGAGGTCGCTAGTGAAGCATATAAACACATATATAATTATTTGAGTTGTTCTCTATCAATTTACTATATTATTGACTTTTAATTTGTTATTTATGAATATTATTTATTGCTGTCTATTCTATCATGACAAAAACTAATCTAAGGGTGTTGTGAGAAAAGTTTGACTTCACAAAGCAATTGCATATTCGTCTAAGAAACAATTCCTAGTGGAAGCTCTCACACAGAGATAAAATGCTCAGTGTGAGAACTGGACCTCTCTGTATCCAAGTCTAGGTTAAAGGTATAAACTTCGTACATTATATAACATCCTTGGCCTTGGCCTTTGGTTTTTCATCTGTGAAAATGGACAAGTAGTACCTAAAAATAATCACAATATTTTATTTGTAGAATTAAGTGCTCAGTTTATATGATGCATTGTATGTATTTTAAGTCTCGTTAAGAAAGAGACTGTGCTTAGGAGCAGAATTCAAGGTGTGATTGGAGAGGACAGTGCAGTAATCCGAGGCTTAGGAGAAGCTGCACCGTCACATTTTGGTGCTCTATCTGACCTGTTTACTGGAGCATCCAGTACACTGATTCATCCAGAGGACACATAAATGTCTTGAAGTCACAAAGATCAGAGAGCAAGGCAGAAAGGGTGAATAGTGCATCTGGAGCAGACTAATAGGTATCGTAAGGCACTGCATTTCAAGTTCAGTGAACACGAGTTTGGACCTATGTTATTTACAACCAGATCTTCACTGTCTGTCACTATGGCTGTTGCACTGTAATGTGTTCAATAAAGAGGTGAATGATTTATCTGACCAATTGTCACGTGTTGTAAGTGATAACACAAAAAAGATGATCACGATTCCAAGAAACATTTGTGGAAGGATATAGGATGGTTTTGCAATTGCAATCTTGTACTTTTAAATCAATCACTGTAAATAGTTTCTTAGCAATACTCTAAGAAAGGTACCATTGATTAAAAAAAAAAGAAAGAAAGAAAACAATTTTCTATTTTTCTTCATTTGCTCATTTATTCAGCAAATAATCCTCATTACCTGCCATGTGGCAGGCACACTGTTTGTTGCTAAGAATTCAGAGATGAATTTTAACTGAAGGACATGAGACATTGTTGTTTTGTTTTTTAAAGACATATTAATGAGAAGCTTTTGAATAAAACTGATGATCAGATCAGATCAGTCGCTCAGTCGTGTCCGACTCTTTGCGACCCCATGAATCGCAGCACGCCAGGCCTCCATGTCCATCACCAACTCCCGGAGTTCACTCAGACTCATGTCCATCGAGTCAGTGATGCCATCCAGCCATCTCATCCTCTGTCGTCCCCTTCTCCTCTTGCCCCCAATCCCTTCCAGCATCAGAGTCTTTTCCAATGAGTCAACTCTTCACATGAGGTGACCAAAGTACTGGAGTTTCAGCTTTAGCATCTTTCCTTCCAAAGAAATCCCAGGGCTGATCTCCTTTAGAATGGACTGGTTGGATCTCCTTGCAGTCCAAGGGACTCTCAAGAGTCTTCTCCAACACTGCAGTTCAAAAGCATCAATTCTTTGGCACTCTGCCTTCTTCACAGTCCAACTCTCACATCCATACATGACCACAGGAAAAACCATAGCCTGATGATACTGAGTCACAAAACTATACATGCTGCTAAGTTGCTTCAGTCATGTCCGACTCTGTGCAGCCCCAGAGACGGCAGCCCACCAGGCTCTCCAGTCCCCAGGATTCTCTAGGCAAGAATACTGGAGTGGGTTGCCATTTCCTTCTCCAATGCATGAAAGTGAAAAGTGAAAGTGAAGTCGCTCAGTCATGTCCAACTCTTAGTGACCCCATGAACTGTAGCCTACCAGGCTCCTCCGTCCATGGGATTTTCCAGGCAAGAGTACTGGAGTGGGTTGCCATTGCCTTCTCCAAAACTATACATAGTAGTTATTAAAAAATGTCATACTTCTTGTTTGCCTAAATTAAAAATGCTATTAAAAAATGGCTTTATGTCTTACGGCTTTGTTTTTTCTTTCCATTTTATTGGCCATGATGATTACCCAGGAGGGTTTTCATTCTACCTCCCCTACAGTCATGCAATAGGTATAGTTTTAAATCTGTAACTAGACTGAGGATAGTAATAGACACTGATGTGCATTGCTTTTACTGGTAACTATGAGAGAATCCCAGGGACAGAGGAGCCTATTGGGCTGCTGTCTATGGGGTCGCACAGCAGCAGCAGCGGCAGCACAAAACTCTAGGGAACAGATATACTGTAAGTGACTATTGTGTTAAAGGATATTGTCATGTTCTCTCTCACGACAAGGGAGAAGATATGGCACTTCTTGGGGATCTTTAACAGAAATAGTCCATTTAAACCTAGATCTAAGGATGGAATGCATTTCTGAGTTTTGGTATTATTTATAGACAGGATGGAAAATTAGACATGACTTACATAATAAATTAAGTCTTACAGTCAATGAAGAGATTTTTGGAGAGAAATCAGTATTTTCTCACCTTATGTTGTCTAAAATAAAATCCAAATCCAGGCAGGTAGGCAATTTAAGGATAGTGTAAGTCTTTACCTTGTAAGATTTAAATTGGGCACTGTATGCATCACTTAGAAAACTATAACAGAGGTATCTGCTCAGGAATTTTGGTTCCCTTGTCTACTGAGATAGAAATCAGGAAGTTATGTCTCTGTACCTGGAAAGAAAAACATTATGCACATCAAGTTTTCTTTTCTTTTTTTTTTTTCTGTAGTTTTCCTTTAAACTGCCTATTATTTGGTCTTGAAGTTTTTTTTTTTTTCCATTTGTTTTGTTTTAATCTAAGTATTATGAATTTTCATCTCATAACATCTTTGCTGCTGCTGCTGCTGCTAAGTCCCTTCAGTCGTGTCCGACTCTGTACGACCCCATGGACTGCAGCCTACCAGGCTCCTCTGTCCATGGGATTTTCCAGGCAAGAGTACTGGAGTGGGTCGCCATTGCCTTCTCTGCATAGCATCTTTACTAGATCCAAATTAAAGACAACACAACATTGGACTATAAATCTATAAAGACTCCAACTCCAGCTGGGATGCAGCTGATTCCAGTGTCTCCTCCAAACATTACTCAGGGACCAGTGGGCAATAGGATTACATTTTTCTTCCATCGCTTTTGAGTTTCTAATGATGAGCCTAAGTCATTCCAGCCCCAACTTGGTCATAGTCCATGCTGTATCCCAAATTAAATGCAATATTCAAGTTTAGGCAGCAGGTGGAAGGAGAGAGAAGTCTATTCCAATAATATTGGAGAAAAATCTCCCTCTTTTTTTTTTAACCATTAATTCATATTTCTCCAAAGCCTCCAATCTTTTACTTCATATAAAAATATATATTTGATTCCATTGTTGTCTTTTTTATTCTAAACATCTTCATTGGCTTGGAATAATATATGCTAATATGTTTTGCAAATTTAATACACTTCTTGCAAAGAACAAAGTTAATCCAGATCTTAAATAGTCATTATGCATGTTTTGTTTAATTGATATTTGCCATTATTTACCTTCTTATTGAAGGTATTGTCTAGTTTATTTGTATAATTTAATATTAAAGTGAGTCATGCCAGTTTTTACAAAATCAGAGTCATTAAGAAATTAAGTCAGATGTAGACAAAAGTTTAAGAGCCAATAGAAAGTCATTCCAGGAAACCATAAAGATACTTCCTTGAGTAACTGATAGTATCACCCAATGAAGCAATATTTCTTTGTTTAAAATAGTGTTAGCTAGTTAATTCCTTGCACCAGATTGCAAAGCATTCTAAAGTGAAATTTCTATTGAACCTTATATATCAGGACTTTTGTAAAATAAAATTGTCAGTGAAGTTCATTATCTACAATATTAACATCATAAATTGTGCACTTAATACATATGAAAATGGGACTTCCTGGTAGCTCAGATGGTAAAGAAGCTGCCTGCAATGCAGGAGACATGTGTTCGATCACTGGGTCAGGAAGATCCCCTTGAGAAGGGAATGGCTACCTATTCCAGTATTCTTGCCTGGAGAATCCCATGGACAGAGGACCTGAAGGGCTACATTCCATGGGTTTGCAGAGTCAGGCTCAACTGAGCGACTAACATACACTCACACGCATGAAAATATTTATGGAGAAATAATGTTCAGAACATTATTTCTTCCTACTTCATGAAAAAGTGCTATGAAATATAATAATTTGTATTTCAGTTTAGCAAAGCTTAAAGAAGATGTATTAATAGAACATGTATATGTATAAGGAAGAAGTTTATGAGGTTAATAGATAACTGCCATGTAGATGTTTATTTATGTTGATGATTAATCAATTACTTGAAAAGTACCTCTAATTTTAGTTTAGGAAATATTGTAGAACTTGTTTATTTAGTTTGCTACATATGATACATTTTATGGTAGAACAAATGCCCTAATTTGTGTGAGTAACATAAATTAAAAAAATGAAAACCAACAAGTTGCCATAATGTCCATTGTGCTATAAGTTTTCAAAAAGATTTTTATTTTAGCATAAGAATTATGATGTTACACAGAATGAAAACACCATAAAAATCTGTATTTTTTGATGTGTAGTATCAGTTCCATTTATTAATGATAGTTATGGTGATATATGTTTCCATGATAAGCCACATATACTATCTGTCCTAAGAATGACATGACCAAAGGCATTTGTAATTATATTTACTTCTGAAAGATTATGGTTTATAGTTAAAACAAAAGAGGCATCCTGTCATTTTCTAAACCTGTTAAATGTGACAGAATCTATTTTTCTGCCAACTTGTGAGGACCAGGCAGTGAGCAAATTTGCTGTGGTCAGCTAAGTGTAACCACTGAGCAGGAAAGTGAATTTAATAATGCATTATTGTTCTTCACTGAAGGTGAACTGTTACAGTGCCTTTGTTATAACCGACTCTGCCTCTGCTTAGGTTTCCAGATGCTGTGCAGATTACCTGATTAAAATCTCTAATGCATGATAAAATGTGCCAGGTATACTTTTATATTAACATAAAGGCATCCATTTTAAGGCCATAATACTGAATCTAATTGGAAATATTTTCCTATTATATTGTTTTGTGAGTTCCTGTTACTAATAAGCATTAGCCATATAATATAGAATAAGTGACAGGAAAGTAGGACTTCATAAAGTGTATCTTATAGGATTGGTGATTTATTGACACTGCAAAGAAAATTATAAGATTTGATAATATATTAATGTTGTTTTAAATCAACTTTATTTTATTTTATATATTTTAAAACAAACTAAAAAATAGAAGACTCTTGAAAATAGATTCAGTTCTCCTTTAACTACATTTTTAATGCTTTTTCTTTTCCAGTTTTAACTTATTTTGATGCTTTCTTTTTAAATGCACTGATTAACTGTGGAACTTTCATAACATTTTAGCTCTTGTGGAGTTGAAAAATACATGGTAGAAAATTAAAGCTTGCTGTAATTTTTCTATTTTGCCCAAGTTTAATTCATTAAAAAATAAAATATGTGTTAGATAATATTTTTAAATAAGTAGAAAGAGATATAAGTTTTATTTAGGAAATCAAACTATAAGGAATATGTGCATATAGAACTTTTATCATTGTAAATTCCTATATTGATAGAGGTTCCTGTCATTATGATTTTTGTAGAGTTCATGAAAATATTGCAAGTTGTAGGTTCCTGTTAGCTAAACATGTTATAGACTCATCATTGAGAATCAAATAGTTAATTTGGAAGTGATTTCTCAGAGATTTTGCTTTTTTCCAGTTAGTCTTTTGAATGTTTCTTGTAATCCATAGCTGAAAGGGTGTACAAAATCTAATCTCTTGTGTGGCTGCTGAACTTTATGGAAGAGAGGCTAAGAAAAGCATTTTTCTGAATATCAGGAGCACCCATCAATGAATATCACTATGGGCCATAGAACATGCAAGTTCAAAATACAGGAGGAAACCAGGTCATGACTAAAAAAATGATAACTGACCCAGGGTGAAAATGTTTCTACTGAACAGTGATGAGAAAATGATTTCCACCATTATTTCCTCTTAACAAATATAATTCTGTGAATATAGTAGAACCATAACAATTAGTTATATTTGCACTCTGATGCATAGAATTTAAATATTTTCATTGTATTCAATAATTAAAAATTAAAATAGAATCAACTGTACAGTACTGAGGAAAGAGAAATGAATTATAGTGTGTTGGTAAATATATATATCTAATTATTTCCTAAAGAAATTTAAACTTTTTTAATTACACTGCTAACAAAGTTTTTTCCTCCTTTTATTTTATTAAAAATTTTTGTTACATGTTTCAGATGTGTAGCTTTATAATTCAACATCTGTATATGCTACAAAGTGATCACCAACACAAGTCTAGCTATTATCCATTACTGTACAGTTGACTTCTTCACCATTTTGCCAACTCCCAACCCCCTTCCCCACTGGGAACCACTGATCTGTTCTGTTCTCTCCATCTCTTCATTTTTTGTTTCATTTTGTTTATTGTTTTTTTTTATTAGTACTAGTATTTTTAGATTCCACATATGAATAAGATCATAATGTATTTGTTTTTTGACTTCACTTAGCATCATAACTTGTATGTCCATCAATGTTATTGCAAATGGCTAAGCAGTGTTTCAGTTTGTGGCTGAGTAATATTCTGTTATACATATATACCACACCGTCTTTATCAATTCATCTATTGAGACACAATCGGATTGTTTCCAATTAGCTGAAATCTTGTACATGATGCTTCAAAAAACATAGGGGTGTACATATCTGTTTAAATTAGTGTGTTCCCATTCTTTGGATAAATATTCAAAAGTGGAATAGCTGTGTTGTAGTTTTTTTCTTGATTTTTTGAGGAACCTCCATACTATTTTACACAGTGGCTGCATCAATTTACAGTCCCACCAACAGTGTATGAGGGTCCCCTTTTTTCCACATCTTGTCCAACACTACTCTTTTGACAAGGTTAGATTTGTAGTAGTTTGATATCAGGGACCATGAAATCTCTAACTCTGTTCTTTTTCCTTAGTATTGTTTTGGCTATTCACAGTCTTTGTTCAATCAGTCAGTTCAGTCACTCAGATATGTCTGACTCTTTGCGATTGCATGGACTGCAGCACGCCAGGCTTCCCTGTCCATCACCAACTCCAGGAGCTTGCTCAAACTCATGTCCATCGAGTAAGTGATGCCATCTAACCATCTCATCCTCTGTTGCCCCTTCTCCTGCTTTCCATCTTCCCCAGCAGCAGGGTCTTTTTCAATGAGTCAGGTCTTTGCATCAGGTGGCCAAAGTATTGGAGTTCCGGCTTCATCATCAGTTCTTCCAATGAATATTCAGGACTGATTTCCTTTAGAATTGACTGAGCTGATCTCCCTGCAGTCCAAGGGACTCTCAAGAGTCTTCTCCAGCACCACAGTTCAAAAGCATCAATTCTTCAGTGCTCAGCTTTCTTTATAGTCCAACTCTCACATCCATACATGACCACTGGAAAAACCATAGCCTTGACTAGATGGACCTAGAATTATGCTTTCCAGTTGTTTAAAATATGCCATTGGTATTTTGATAGGGATTATATCAAATCTGTAGATTGCTTTGGATTGTATGGACACTTTAACAGTATTCATTATCCCAATCCATGAACATGAAATGTCTTTCCACTTTTTTTATATCTTCTCAAATTTCTTCAATCCTTGCCTTAGCATTTCAGTGTTAAAGTCTTTCACCTCCTATTTGGTCCCTACTTTAAAAAGGATAGGAAAGAGTAAACAAAATTGAAATGCCAAAAAAAAAAAAGTTTAACTCAATGCTAAATTCTTGATTTAAAACAAAATAAAAGTAGACTTCTGTAGTCATGGAAGGTGCCTAATATTTGAAACTTCAGTCATACCTAGAGATTATTTTTTAACTAAATATGTGACATAACTTGCTGGGTTGAAAAATCTGCAGACATTACCACAGGTGGACATGCACTGCATCTCTGGACAAATTTGTGTGAAAGTTTGATTATTTCAGACTACTGGTTTTACTAACACTTGAGGATACGTGTTTTCCACAGATCTGGTGTTAAAGTACATGATTCCAATTCTTCAGGACCTATTTTCATGGGTCTAGCTTTCTTGTTAGATTTTTAGGAGCCTCGTTCACTCTTTTTATTGGGTATTAGAGTCTTCTTTAGCTTACTACAAAGTGTATGACTGGCTTTATGGCCTCATGGAATTAATTACTTGGTTCTTATTATTGATAATGACATCAGAGGAGTAAAAAAGCACTAGTGAGAAATGCATTAACTCTATACCATTCAAACTAAATACGAACATTCTATTAGTAAACTCAAATGGTAAATATAGTCCAAATTACTACAGGAATTACATGATTCTGTGTAAATGTAGTGTCAGTAGTTCCCCACTAAGTTCACAATCTAAGTTCACAATCTCTTAGCTGTGTTCTCTGTAATCCCTTGCTCAGAATTCTCATATAGGTAGGGAAGATCGTACAAGGTCTCTTTTGTCACTTCTCTTTCTTCAAATACTGCAGACAAAATCGGCTTTGCATAAAGTAACTCTCCTCGAAGGAAAACAAGCAGAACAACAACACGAACAAAACTCATAGAACTACACTTATCTCCTTCTGAATAAAACGATGAAATTGAAGATGACTTCAGATATTTAATCTTATAAATTCAAATAATAAGACTTTTAACATTAGTATTACTTTAATTCTTCTATACTGTAGCCTGGGCTTTCCTGGTGGTTCAGTGGTAAAGAACCCGCCTGCCAATCCAGGAGATGTGGATTCAATCTCTGGGTCAAGAAGATCTCCTGGAGAAGGAAATGGCAACCCACTCCAGTATTCTTGCCTGGGAAATCCCATGGACAGAGAAGCCTGGAGATCTACAGTCCATGAGGTTGCAAAAGAGTCCAACACAACTAAGCAGCTGAACAAAAACAATACTCTAGTTTTGAGAAACAATCAGTGCGGAATATCTAAAAGCAGTGGCCTGGGGTGGGGCATCTAAATTTAAAGGTCAAGAAACAATAGTGTAATGTGATATCCAGTTTATGAGTGGTTATGTTTACAGGTCTAGAGACGTTGGAAAGAGTTCACTGAAAATTCAGAAACGGGCACTTTCAACACACAAAGTGAGTTCATTTTGTGTGGGTTATATTTAAACTCATAAGGAAAATCACAGTATCACTCATGTATTTATGATTTCAGTAGGAAAAACCTGATGGAAAAAATACATGTATATACAAACATATGTATTTTTCTACATATTTCTAGAAAATAACATATATGTATTGAGGACCTACTGTGCACCAGGTGTCATATGAAATACTGGAGATACAAAGAGGAACAGAGCCAGTTAGGGGCCACAGTTTCTAATAAGAAAATCAAACACGAGATAAAATTATTGTTGTTCCGTCCCTAAGTCATGTCCAACTCTTTGCAACCCCATGAACTGCAGCACCCCAGGCTTCCCTGTCATTCACTATCTCCCAGAGTCGCTCAAATTCATGTCCATTTAGTCGGTTGTTGTTGTTGTGAAAGTTGCTCAGTCGTGTCCAATTCTTTGCAAACCCATGGACTAGTCCTCCATTCTCCATGCCAGAATACTGGAGTGGATAGCCTTTCTCTTCTCCAGTGGATCTTCCCGACCCAGGAATCAAACCAGGGTCTCCTGCATTGCAGGTGGATTCTTTACCAACTGAGCTAACCATTTCGTCCTCTGCTGCTCAGTTCTCCTTTTGCCTTCAATCTTTCCCAGCATCAGGGTCTTTTCAAATGAGTCAGTGCTTCGCATCAGGTGGCCAAACTGTTGAACCTTCAGCTTTAGCATCAGTTCTTTCAAATGAATATTCAGAGATGATTTCCTTTAGGAACGACTGTTTTGATCTCCTTGCAATCCAGTGAACTCTCAAAGGTCTTCTCCAGCACCACAATTCAAAAGCATCAACTGTTTCCCACTCAGCCTTTTTTTATGGTAAAACTCTCATATTTGTTCATGACTACTGGAAAAACTGATTATATATTCTTGACTATATAGACCTTTCTTGGCAAAGTGATGTTTCTGCTGTTCAATACACTGTCTAGGTTTGTCACAGCTTTCCTTCCAAGGAGCAAGCACCTTTTATTTTATGGCTACAGTCACCATCTGCAGTGATTTTAGAGCCCAAGAACGTAAAATCTGTCACTCCTTCCAATTTTTCCTCTTCTATTTGCCTTAAAGTGATAGGACCACTGCCATGATCTTAGTTTTTTGAATGTTGAGTTTCAAGTCAGTTTTTTCACTCTCCTCTTTCACCCTCATGAAGAGGCTCTTTAGATTTTCTTCACTTTCTGCCATTAGAGAGATATAATCTACATATCTGAAGTTGTTGATATTTCTCCCAGGAATCTTGATTCCAGCTTATGATTCATACAGCCCAGAATCTCATATGATGTACTCTGCATAAAAATTAAATAAGCAGGGTGACAATATACAGCCTTTTTGTACTCCTTTCCCAATTTTGAATCAGTCAGTTGTTCTATGTCCGGTTCTAATTGTTGCTTCTTGACCCATATACAAGTTTCTCAGGAGACAGATAAGGTGGTCTGGTACTTCCATTTCCTTAAGAATTTTTCACAGTTTGTTGTGATCCACACAGTCAAAGGCTTTAGCATAGTTAATAAAGAAGAAGAAAAAAAAAATTTTTTGGAATCCCCTTGCTTTTCCATAATGCAATGGATGTTGGCAATTTGCTCTCTTTCCTCTGCTTTTCTAAATCCAGCTTGTACATCTAGAAGTTCTTGGTTCATGTACTGCTGAAACCTAGCTTGCAGGATTTTGAGCGTAACTTTGCAAGCATGTGAAATGAGCACAATTGTATAGTAGTTTGAACATTCTTTGGCATTGCCCTTCTTTGAGATAGAAATGAAAACTGAGTTTTCCAATCTATGGCCACTAGTGAGTTTTCCAATTTTCTAACGTATTGAGAGTAGCACTTTAACAGCATCATCTTTTAGGATTTTAAATAGCTCAGCTAAAATTCTGTCACCTCCACTATCTTTGTTCATAGGAATGCATCCTAAGGCCCACTTGACCTAACACTCTAGGATATCCACCTATAGGTGAGTGAACATACCATTGTGGTTATCCAGGTCATTGAAGCCTTTTTTATATAGTTCCTGTGTATTTTTGCCACTTCTTCTTAATCTCTTCTGCTTCTGTTAGGTTCTTAATGTTTCTGTCCTTTATCATGCCCATCCTTGCATGGAATGTTCCCTTGATATCTCCAAAATTGCAGTCTTATTAATCCAGCAACTGCAATATATCCAAGGTAGCATTGAAGAAGGAATGATTAAGTATGAAGGAGCCATTGAAGACTCTGTTGCATTTCTCCATAGAAGTGAACATTCCTGAATTTTTTTTTTCTCCTTCCTTCTCCTCCCCCCTCCCCCCCCCCCACATTTTTTTTTTAAACAAGGGCTATTCCTTGAAGCCTGAATACCAAGGGCCTAGCCCCTGGGGGCTCAGTGCTGAAGAAGATTTTTAAAAATCCTTTGTGAATATAAAGTTTATCTTCTCATCAGAAATCAACTATAAACAAGGAAACAATTACTAGGGAAGCCAACATCTAAAGGAATATCAGATGGTACTTTGTACTATGAGAAGTACAAAATGGGGTGGTGTGATAAGGACTAGGTAGGGTGTTATGAGAAAATTGACCCAAGAAGTTTCTCTGGGGTCTTGAATGACAAGTACTTGAACTAAGGTCTGAATGACAAGACAAGGCCTGGCAGCCATTGGAGATGGCTGGGGAATCATTTTAGGCAAAGGGACTAACAAGTCAATGGCCCTGAGAGAAGGAGCCTGACATGAAACCTGGTGGCTGGCTCATAAAGATTAAGGTGCACAACATATTAAGAAGTCATGAAGGTGGGAAAGGACCAGATTATTTATAGTCTGTGAAAAGAAGTTTGGATTTTATAAGCATCCATTGTTTTGAAGCCAACTCATTGCAAAAGCCCCTGTTGCTGGGAAAGATTGAGAGCATGAGGAGAAGGGGTGACAGAGGATGAGATGGTTGGATGGCATCACCGACTCAATGGACATGAGTTTGAGCAAACTCTGGGAGATAGTAAAGGACAGGGAAGCCTGGCATGCTGCAGTCCATGGGGTCACAAAGAGTTGGACACAATTTAGCAACTGAATGAAAACATAGCATCTATAAAGGATTTTAAGTAGGGGAATGACACAATTTATGTGGCTTTTGTATTGCAAATATATAATATATAATGGGACAAGGAGCTAAAATTTAAGAAGCAGCTATTAAGTGGCTATTAAAGAGTGTAGGTGAGAAATGTTGGTGACTTTGACTAAGGTGTTGGCAACTAAAATGGAGAGAAATTGATTGCTTGGAGTGGTGCTGAGTGAAATTGCTAATAGGTTTCATGATGGAAAGGATGATAGGAAAAGAGAAATCAGTGTATCTCTTACACTGAGGTGTGAGCCTTTTGTGAAGTCAGGGTTTCCACTTTTAGCTCATCATGTAGTGGAGTGGCTATACAGGCAAAACTCTCAAAGTATTAGTAGAATGATTGCATTCCATCATGCTTAAGCTTGATTTGAGGAATGAAGTTTGCCACAGAATTACAACAAACATAAAAAATACTTATATTTATTATGGCTTGGTAGAAAATGCAGTCAAGGAACAATTGTTGAGAAATGTCTGTCATTTCCCATATGCTGTTTCCCAGAGCACACTGCCTGTCAATAATCTTCTAAGTATTTTCCATTAAGCCTTAGGGTTTTGAGAGGAGAGGATGTCTCAGGAATGGAGTGAGATGAGATCACAGCATTCCATGGACTAATCCTTTAACCAAAGTAGCTCTATCTCTAATTTAAGGGATAAAATCTCACTTGAAAAAGGTTTCTCCTGCTTAAAATATATATTTTTAATATGCTTGCTAATTTTAAAATGTATTTGAATTAGACTATCACACTTTTTTAAAGAAATGTTAAGGGCAGGTACAGCTATATTT
The DNA here is from genome assembly GCF_003369695.1 of Bos indicus x Bos taurus. Taxonomy (NCBI): domain Eukaryota; kingdom Metazoa; phylum Chordata; class Mammalia; order Artiodactyla; family Bovidae; genus Bos; species Bos indicus x Bos taurus. The sequence goes on along the minus strand of NC_040087.1, from coordinate 45,843,820 downwards.
GTTAGGTTTTTACTAGAATAAAGTTTACGAGGATCAAATCAATACATTCTTCTCAATCATTTACTTTTAAAATGAGAGTAAATATAATTCTTTATCAAATAAAACAAATACGGGCATTAATCACTCAAAGAAAAAAATAATGCCATGTATAGCCATTTTCACCCCTAATTTTGGTGCAGAATTTTCACTCATTATTTTCCAAGAAGCAAACAAACAAACAAAACTATGCAACAAACTATAATGTGTACATTTAAATGCATATGTTCCCTTTAATTTAGTCAACTTGGGAGAAAATGTTAAACCATTGTTAAAGACACTTTTAAAGACATCTTTAAATATCTTTTTGAATCTTCAAAATGTGTATAAAAATATTTTCATTTGGCATGCATTTTATTAAGATTTATATATTTTGGAAAGTTATCAAAAATGAAAGATTGGTGACTCTGATTTTTATAAAATAAATAAAGTTCATGAACAAACAAAAATATTTAAGTGTTCATTGCAATATTTTAATGCAAAGTATCTTCACTATCAAAGTCCTGATTTGGGGAAAATAATATTCATCTAAATTGATTTCAGCCTTTTGTAATCCACAGAATCTGTTAAGGAATTTACCATGTCTATGAAATAAAGAAAATTCACTGTTGCTCTCTATATCAAATTTACAGAGACCGATGATTCATGACCAAAATTTGATAATCACTTTCACTACATTAGACTTTAATGTACAGTAATACATTTCACTACATGAGACATCCCTGGTGGCTCAGACCGTAAAGCGTCTGCTTGCAATGCAGGAGACCCGGGTTTGACCCCTGGGTTGGGAAGATACCCTGGAGAAGGAAATGGCAACTCACTCCACTACTCTTGCCTGAAAAATCCCATGGACAGAGGAGCCTGGTAGCTATAGTCCATGGGGTTGCAAAGAGCCGGACATGACTGAGCGACTTCACTTCACTTTCACTTTCACTGCATTATTATTGATTACTTAGTTAATAAACGGAGAAGGCAATGGCACCCCACTCCAGTACTCTTGCTTGGAAAATCCCATGGACGGAGCAGCCTGGTAGGCTGCAGTCCATGGGGTCGCTGAGAGTCGGACACGACTGAGCGACTTCACTTTATTTTTTCACTTTCATGCATTGGAGAAGGAAATGGCAACCCACTCTAGTGTTCTTGCCTGGAGAATCCCAGGGACAGGGGAGTCTGGTGGGCTGCTGTCTATGGGGTCGCACAGAGTCGGACACGACTGAAGCGACTTAGCAGTAGCAGTAGTTAATAAAAATTCTCCAAATCATAATAAAAAAAATCTTAGTAATACATTATTAGTAAGTTTTCAAATATGCTACAAACCCTTTGGGAGTTTTAATTTTATAAAGAAAATTTACACATTAGATGCACACTATTATGTCTATGACATCTAAAAATATAATCAATTTCTAGAAGAAAATGTCTTTGTTTTCTTTTACCAAATTTTAAATCAGTATTTTATGTTATACAATATTATGACATAACAAGATAGTTATACAAATATAAGCTCAGTTTTCTAAAGATAATTTTTCTACATAATGAAGTTAGCTTAATTAATGTTTTATACTTACTGCAAAGATTTTACAGATGCTCCAATATGTTAAGTATTGTTCTGGGTTAAGAAGTCAAAGTTTTCCTCTCCCTTTTCTTTTAATTTGTTGTTCTCACCTTTTTTAGAGGAAAATAAAATTTTCTATAATGTATCCAGATAATTTATTTAAAATTGCAGCAGTCTTATTTGTATTGGAAAACTCATAGACAGAAGCAAACTAAAGGCACAGTTTCATTTTAGTGGATTTAGTCATAAATTTAAAGTTTTTCCTTTCAAATAGTATATATACACTATTAAAAATATGAGCTATAACTTTAGTATTTTCATATTATTATCTGACAATGGAATTCACAGTTTTTAATCATCATAAATATTACTTCATCTTCATCATCATTTGCCTCTTTCAGAAGATTTTTTTTTTCTAATCTAAGATTTAGGATATATTATTTTAAAATCTAGATGCTGTTTTTTTCTTTCTTTTCAGTCCACGTAGCTGCAATTCCTGACTTTGAAAACTATCAAGCTATCATTTACTCTTTAGAAGCTAAAAGATCTGGTGCTGACATTTTTGTTAATTGTAAAACTTCAATATAATTCAAGATTTTTTTTCCTTTTCTTTATGATTTTTGTTGATGTTATTAAGGCAATAAATATTACTCAATGATTCCAAACCTCAACAGAGTGAGCACAGTTAAAATATCAAGGATAATTGGACCTTAACAAGTATTTCTTAAAAGGTTCATGTCCTTTTTTGTAGTTATTGATATTTGTATTCTTCATTCAATTTATGTGCTTCATGTTTAGTATACCTTCAGTCTACCAAGAAAGTAAACAATAATAAAAATGTAAGTCCACATAAAAAATGTTGCTTGCACTAAGAGAACATTTCAAAGATTTTTTTTATCAGTTGTTTATTCCCCTGTCAGATGCTGAAATCTTTCACTATCCTCATATTCACAGAAATGCAGTCCACTGATCCTGTCTTCTTGTAGCTAAGCTGTGAAGAAGTCAAAATTTCATTTTGTAAAGGCAGTTATCATGAAGAGTGCTGCAGGCCTAGGTTATTGGTCCTTATTGAACAGACCCAAAGATAAGATGTCTAATTTCCTGACCAAGCTTCTAGTGTGTTTATGTGAGTCTCTCTCTCTGAGCCACTGGGGGTGGAGTGGGGAGAGAGAGCGAGAAGGGGTTCTTATACAAAATGTTGACAACGTGTTGAAAAAGTCCTTCAACTAATTTTAATGAGATTATTTAAAGTGGCATGTTTGAATTTAACATAATCTTGAAATAACTATGGTCAAGATTTTTTAAACTGAAGTATAGTTGATTTACAATGTTTAAGGTGTATAGCAAAGTGATTCAATTATACATATATATATTCTTTTTCAGATTCTTTTCCATTATAGGTTATTATAAAATATTGAATATAGTTTCCTGTGCTATACAGCAGGCCTATTTTATCTATTTTTTATATGGTAGTATATATCTGCTCATCCCCAATCTTGAAGGTTTTATAATGATTTCAATATTATACAGCTTAAGCCTAATTTAAAGCATTGAGAAAAACAGGCAAATAAGTAACGGTCAAGCTTCGTGTTTCCTCTCGACTTTGTTTTACTATGTTAATGTCTTTTGCTTTTCCCATGATAATTTTTAGATTTGAAATAAAATATGAAACTTTCATTTACTCCTTTGGATGCTAATCTCCAAATAGACTGATGAGGGAAATACAAGAAAAATTGTCTGATGGCAGTTAACAGAAAAGTCAGGTGAAAAAAAAAAAAAAATCTTATGAAGTACTCTTTGAAGAGCTTTCTGTAACTCAGAGTTTCCATTATATTCTCCTAAACATTAAAAACAATGCTATTGTATTTTTATGTTTTTCCAAAAAAATATTTTAAACAACTTTTGAATGATTTGCTTTAAAAACAGTGGTTTCCTGATTGAAGTAGGTAATTATAAATACATTGTTTCTAATAGGGTGAAAATGTCTCCCAATGTTTCTTAGATTCACTTATCACTAATTTTTCTAAATATGATATATAAGATACATAGGAAAATTCACTATAGTTTTGAAATTAGGCAGGACCTTGCTGCTGCTGCTGCTGCTAAGTCTTTTCAGTCATGTCCGACCCTGCGACTCCATAGACGGCAGCCCACCAGGCTCCTCCATCTCTGGGATTCTCCAGGCAAGAATACCGGAGTGGATGCCATTTCCTTCTCCAGGCAGGACCATATCAACTTGTTAACCTGAAAATTCCATTTCACACATAAAAATAAAATTAAGAGAGAACTATATTCATATACAGCCTGCTATCATCACATATATTTGAATTATTTTAAGACACTAAAGCAAATACAAAGCAGAAGATATAATTAGTGCTGTTGTCATGGATTATTAAGACAAAAGCATTTTTTCCTGAAGCTATTATTATCCTCATGATTCAATCAATAACGGGAAAGAAAGGGATGTCAGTGGGTATTTACTAAATGCTTACTGTATACCAGAAATCTTTAAGCATACAAACACACTAGAGCTTTTCTTTTCTTCTTCAGCTTTTCCAAAAATCTCTTCTTTCATCAATAGTGTAAGCTTTTCATAATTAGTTACTATGAAAGATAGACTTTTTTTTTTTAATTTTGGTACATCTTTTCCAATTACATTATGTTGGTGTTGGAGTCACACTTCTAGATTGCTTTGGTAGAACAGTATAATATGTAATAATAAATGTTAGAAAGTGGGGTTTGAATGTTTGAAAAAGTTTGAAGAACTGATTTAAAAGTTCATAATTTTTTAAATGTTTTTCATCTCCCCTCAGTAGTTCTAAAGTTAAAACCAATTCTTAAATAGAAAGGCAATATTGCTTTTCCACAAACTCTCTTGTAGGTTTCAATTTTAATGTCATAATTTAATAATGCAATATATTTGAAAACCCAAAGAACTGTTTCCAGATAAATTGTCTTTTAAAAATGGTAGAAAATATAAAGGCTTAACAATTGACAATGTTCAACCAAAGATTTTATCATGGTTTGACTATCATAGATCTTAGAAGTGATGCATGAATACGATTAGCTTAGTTTTTGCTTTCTGCATGAAAGTATAAAATTATCCTTCCAATAATAGCAAGAGTGTATTAAGTACCTGCTGCTGCGAAGTCGCTTCAGTCGCGTCCGACTCTGTGCGACCCCATAGACGGCAGCCCACCAGACTCCCCCGTCCCTGGGATTCTCCAGGCAAGAACACTGGAGTGGGTTGCCATTTCCTTCTCCAATGCATGAAAGTGAAAAGTGAAAGTGAAGTCGCTCAGTCGTGTCCGACTCTTAGCGACCCCATGGACTGCAGCCCACCGGGCTCCTCCATCCATGGAATTTTCCAGGTAAGAGTATTGGAGTGGGGTGCCATTGCCTTCTCCAATGTTAAGTACCTACTCTGTGTCAAACACAGTCTGCATTTATATTAATGTGATTCTTCCTCAAACTTATTATATAAAAATGGATTCTTATATTTATTTTAAGAGGCCTAAAAGCTCAATATCATTGAACAGGCATTTGAAAGAGGTCTTTAAGTCATGAACCTGTGTTTTTCATTTTACCAACATATTTTGAGTACAACACTTGTGAGAACAGATAAACACACAAAATTACAACATTTATAACAACTATTTAAAACAATTGGACATGCAACTCATATTTCGCTATAACATTAGCTTCATGTACTATCTCAAGGGCTAATTTTTTTTATCCATTCCTTTCTTCTTGTATTTTGATAATTCAGGAGTTAACAGGCCAAGTCTTATTTCTGCGTTATTTTTAAAAAGAAACACTGATGATCTCATAATGCAAATACATTTGTTAAACAGAGTTTCACTTTGTTTATCTCCTATGAGATATAGTGTTTCAGAAAACATTTTAGAGGTCTTCATCCATAGCTTTATAACTCAGTGATTTGCCATTTGAGTTTTTCTTCAATTTCCATATGTTTATGCAAGGACAAACATATCTTTTTTGTTTATACAGATTGCAAACCCCTCTGTAGATCTTTCTCATTAGGAGCATGTGAGCACAGTGTATTTGAAGTTCAGTTGTGTTCTGAAATAATTGGAGTAAACTTAGCAATGTTTATTATACATGGGTAGTAAATATGACTCATTTAATAAACCAAAAAATCCAAATAAAACCTATTCTTTGTTAAACTATATAACTCTTTTTGAAAGCTAGAGAGAAGCACTCCTCTCTCAATAAAGAGATGTCTAAATGTTCATATCTGCAGGATATCTGTTATTTATTTTCTAACAAAAGGAAGATATCTACTTAAACTATAAAACATACCAACACAGAATTATCTTATTATTGCTAAATGTATTTTTTCTCACTTTAAGCTTTCTAATATCTCCTTCTGTCCTCCATTCCTCATGATGATTGTAAGAAGGGAAGAAAAAAAAAAAAAACCTGACAATGATAGTCTGAAGTCAACCTAGAAATTATCTTTAGAAATTCTTTAAAAAAAATTTCAGATGGAAATAAAGTGGAGAAGAAATTAAAATTACTTTTTCAAACTAAAAACTGATTTGTCCTTACATTCCTTCACTTATTTACTCAAAAATATATATTGAATATCAATTCCATGACATACTATAATGTCAAGATATTGTTTCAAATATTAAGGATTTTATTATTTTTTTAACCATAAAATGATCAGAAAGTGTGAGCTACTTGACTTTTCTCTCCTTCTGTGAAAATTTTAGCAATCTTTAATCATGTAAGAGCTTCTTTAACCAAAATAAACTAGAGAAGTGACACTGAGAAGGCAAGTGGGCAACTTATATACAGGTAATTACTTTAAGAGTGGGCTTCAAGTTCACCCTTCCACTAGAGCTTCTCTCTAACCCTTTACTCTTTTCTAAAAACAACAGTGTTATAACCTCCTTTAAAATTTAAATAATTTAAAAATTTTATTTGACATTTTCCAAAGAATACAGGACAAATTTCAGGTATTAATAAAGAAGAAAAAGAAGAAATATATATATATATATATATATCTTGAAACAATCATTACCAAATAGAAAACAAACAAACAGAAAAGAGCACATAAGAGCAGTGATCAGAATGAATTGTTTTGCCTTTCTGCAAGTGCAGCATGCCCTGGAATCGATATATAGCACTAAGAGAGCTTTATTTGTTTTTCCAGACTCTCCTCTAAGTAGTAAAACAAATAACATTAATTTTTCCTCAATGTTACAAGGCACACAGAGCCAAAAAGCATTACATGTTTTCCATATTTGTGTTGTTTTACTCATTCAAACTTTTGCTATTTCATCTGCAATATTTAGCTGATTTTTATTTATTTCACATCGTGAAGTTGCTCAGCCGTGTCCGACTCTGCGACTCCATGGACTGTACCCAACCAGGCTCCTCCTTCCATGGGATTCTCCAGGCAAGAGTACTGGAGTGGGTTGCCATTTCCTTCTCCAGGGGATCTTCCCAACCCAGGGATCGAACCCGGGTCTCCTGCATTCCAGGCAGACACTTTAACCTCTGAGCCACCATAGTATACTCTATTTTTATTTAAAAGATATTTGAAAAAAAAAAAGCAACAGCAAAAAAACCAACATAATACAAACATCATTTTTACTATTACCTAAGTAATTTGACAAAGAAGATCTATATATGGAAATCTTTTTCTTTGAATATTTGTAAGTTGGTCTTTGTCCCAGGTGGTGCTAGAGGTAAATAACCTGCCTGCCAATGCAGGGGACATTAGAGATGCAGGTTCGATCCTTGGGTGGGGAAGATCCCCATGAGGAGAGCATGACAACCCACTCCAGTATTCTTGCTGGGAAAATTCCATGGACAGAGGAGCCTGGTGGACGATGCTGCATACTGTTGCAGAGAGTCGGACACGACTGAAGCAACTTAGCACACAGCGTACAATGTGACACTGCTTGCTTTCTAATGAACATTTTGCTAAAATACTGCTCCCCAAATTTTTTTCTAACAAGTTTGTTTTCTACAGTGTGAGTTACTTTGGATAATATATTTGGGAAGCAAGTAAAATATTTGCAAGCAGATGCAGATAAAGTTATATCTTTAAAGTTTTTGAAACTTTATAATTACAAATAATATTTGTATGTTTAAGGAATTGTGATTGGCTGAACTTGCATTTAGAATGAATGGCAATAAGTAGATGAAGCTAGATTATACCCTTTGACAAAATAATGTATCATAAAGGTTTCTGAAGTCTTTAGTAAATATTTCCTCAAGTCAGATTCCAGCAGTACAGTATCTAGACCTTGAAGCAGGTGGATCTACTCCAAGTCTCAATGGCTGCCACTTAATGAGTGTCATGTTAATAAGCCAATAGAAATATCCAAATCTAAATAGTGTTAGAAGCACTACATGGAATCACATTATAAAATTAACACAGCTTTTAGCACATAGTAAGTGCTTTATTTATTCTTCCCCATCTGTTTCTATAACTCCAGTCTTGTGATAAGCTTATAAATTTCTTTTCTCAGTTACTTATTATGATGAAAGGTCTTTTCTTAGTGGTATGGTTACCAATTAATACAATTCATTATATATGAGAATACATAAAATGTACATGCTGACAAGCACGTGTGTGCATGCTCAGTCATGTCTGACTCTTTGCGACCCCATGGATGGAGGCCACCAGGCTCCTCTGTTCATGGAATTTTCCAGATACTGATGCAGGTTGCCATTTTCTTTTCTGGGGGATCTTCTCAACCCAGGGATCAAACCCACAACTCTTGTATCTCCTGCATTGGCAGGTGGGTTTTTTGGGATTTTTTTGTATTTTTTTTTAGTAACAGCTGAGCCACCACATGCTGACAGATTGACAGTGGTGACACTGATTTGACTTTGAAAAATATTAGTATTAATAGCTACCATAATGGGATAGTCACTAAGCTTTCTATGTCATCTTTAATCCTCACTGTAGCTTGCAATGTGGATGCTATTATCCTTACTTTACAGATGAGGTTCTAGGAGTTTAAATGACTTGTTCAGGATGACACAACTGTCCTGCAGGGAAACTGGAATTGGAATCATGGATTCTACTTCTGAAACCTACAATCTTATTCTTTGAAGAAAGGACACACCACACAATTGATGGCATTAATAAGTGAATGTATTGATTTGAATTCTAAATTAAGCCTCATCATCTGAATCAATTCAATTCAGTATTATATCTCAGTATTCTCAAATATAATGATTGAACTGCTCTAAATAATTTACTCAGGCCGTATGTCTGAAGGAGCTCTGTATCATCACTGAGGTTTGGTAAACAAACCAGCAATTTTTTTTTCTGTGCTCAATTTCTGAAAACTTTAATTGAAAATATTGAGTTGTTCTTTACCATGAAATTTTGTTTGTCAGTTTTACCGCTTATAATGTCTAAATTCACAAAGAATTCATGTAAACCATATTTGAATTTTTATACTGGAATCATTTTGCCATAAAATTGGTATGCATCATCTTGACTTATTTGATTATATGTGTAAGAGTGCAGAAATTGTTTTAAAAGTTTTACCAAATTTACCAAAGGCAGTTCAAAGACCTTTATCATTTTTTTTCATTATTAATTTCCAATCTCCTGTCATTTGCTTTAGCCATTACTACATTCTTCCTCCAGAAAAAGAAGTCACTTTTGAAATGGAAAAATTGTTTCAAATCATTGGCAAAGCTTAATAACTTCTGACTGCTGAGATATGTTCATTTAAGCCAGACCAAATGTTCCTCAGCTGCAAATATTGGGTGTTGTTCACTGGGAACGGGCAAGATTTATGAGAGCCCAGTGGCAAAGACTGTGCTCACATGCCTCTCATTGTAATTGTTTCCCGTATTTAGTGACGAAGGGCTGTTAGGGAAGAAAATATCAACTTTTCAGGGACTAGTCACTTAGACTCAAATAGGATGCTATTTCATCTCTGATTTACTATGACATCATCATGACATCAAAATTATTAAAGTGTTTTTCCACTTTTTTACCTAAATTCTTAGAAATAAAATCTATAACTTTCAAGGTCCTCTGAAGTTGCAAAACAAAGGAAATATTTGGTTTCAATAATTTGTAACTATTAGGTACTTAATGTAACTTATATTTTTAAAAAACCAAAACTTATTTTATCAGTTAGGTGCATCGTGAATATACACACTTACATTACTACTTTTATCAATATGTAACTTCTTCTAAAACTTAGTGGAAGTTAATTCTCAGTCTTAAAAAATGTGTTAAATATAAGTTGTGTTGTTGTTCAGTTGTTTCGTCATGTTCGACTCCTGCAACTCCATGGACTGTAGCTCACCAGGCTTCTCTGTCCATGGGATTTCCCAGACGAGAATACTGGAGTGGGTGCCATGTCCTTCTCCAGGGGACTTTCCTGACCAGGCATTGAACCTGAGTCTCCTGCATTGGTAGGTGGGTTCTTTACCACTGAGTCTCCAGGCCAGTTCGTTAAATATAAGTACCTATTTGTAACCATTAAGTAGATATTCCCTGTTTAGAAAAATGAATGAAGGGGAGTGTTTTTTAGTTTCTGATGAAGACATTTCAAAGGTGTTAATAAGAGATCTAAAACCAGATGAATATAACAGTCAAAGTTTAAGCTTTCCATGGAAGAATTGAGCCTTAGGCAGAGTCTAGACCTAAAAGTGATAGCTAGCCCCAGAAGATTTCACTAGAAGACAGGATTTTGATTCAAAGGAACTCTATAAATGTCTGACAAGAATTGACAACAAATAGCTTTGTAATACTAGCACAAGCCACCCTGTTCTTCAAAACAGCAAATTGTGATTTTAAGTATTCTTTGCAGTAGTCATTATACATATTTTCATCATCATGGTAGAACAGTACTTCCTTCAAAACTACTGTGTTTAAAACAAAGTCATAATCTGACTTGTATATGCTGCTAATTATGTACCAGACCCTAGTTGAATTGACACGTACCAACTTGCTTAGTCCTGGAATGACTTTTGGAAATAGGCAATATTATTTTTCCCATTTTACTGATTGAGAAACAAAGTTGCAGAAAGCATCTGGAGTCAATATGTGTGTGATCTTAAACTGAATCTGATATTACTTTTCAACTTAGGTTTTCCTTTGGGAAATATGTCAACAGTTATTTGCTTCCATTATAATATGATATGAAAAAGGAATTGCTAATGATGACAGAAAAGATCTTACATATGTATTCAAATGCTTTTTCACACACTATGAAATTTTATCCATATAAAGACTCAGTACAATATATGGTGATTGAAAAAGAATGAATATTTGCATTTTTCTTGTGTTTTAGCATATAATATGAAAAGACTAGGTGTGTATTGTTGAAAGGATCAGCCTCTGCATTATTCCATATTGAGTTCCTTATTATGTATCTCTGTATTATAAATGGAAAAGTGCTGACAAAAAGGAGAAGAAAAAGCTAAATTTTTTTCTTGCAATAACTGTGACACGGATAGTATTAAGCAATATTTTTGCCCTTGAAATGTTTAGAAGTATTGACATTCTGTCCACTAAATTGTCAGCTTGTCTTTAAGGTTAGAGCTTCTAAGTTCTTAGCATTTAACAGCCTGACATTGATCTCTTGGTTCTTCAAACTTCTATATCACCAGCAAGTTAGATTTGATTTTGAAGGAGAGCATTTAAAATGTTGCCCTTGGTAATGATATCTCATAACTTCCATCAGTTATGCTAGGATTTTTGCACTGAATGTCTAGGCTTTAAGTATGCTTCCAAATAAGCTACCAATATTAAACTCTTTGATAAACTGTATGTTAGAAAAAAATCCTTAGGTACTAAGGGATGTTTCAGTGGATAATAAAATACAGATACAAAAGCAAAAGAAAGTGACAAATTGGTTCTAGTCTGACATATACTTCAGAAGCCAGTGTTATAAGGAAGTTTACAATGCTTATTATCATCATGTTGAGTACATAATAACTTTGTCACAAGTATGGAAATATTTCCAAGAAAACAAAAAGACAGATTTTAATTTCTTACTTTTTACACAAAGTGTGTTGGTAGGGAAAATAATTTATAGCATTTGAAATAATATTTATTAATTCTGGGACAATGACTGGACTTTCCAGACAATATTTTCATTGTTCCATTAGTTGGTTAAAGAATCACAAGAAATGGCAATGGGTTGTTTTTTTTTTTTTTTTAAGATTTCTTTGACTCTCTCCACCCACAGGCTCTGAGCAAGGCAGTAAATAGTCCATTTTTGTTAATGAAGCCTCCCTCATACAGCTGGGATTGTTTAATATTTTACGAGTGTTACTTTGTTTTGCTCTCAACGATCTCAGGCAGTTAAGGATTTATGAATCGTGTTTTTCTCAGCCCATCTGCGGTTTCCTATCTTCCCTGGCCTTGAGAATATGTTTAAATTTATTAAAGCGAAGCAAAGGCTCATTATTTCAAAGGAGAGCCAAAGTGACACAGTGAATTGGTTATTAATGGAAAGGCACTGCCATAGGGCGATTGAAATTTAATGATATCCTACAAGAAAAAAATGAGGGTGTCACTTTCCAAAAAGTCATGCTAAATGCCAGCCTTTTTAAGGTCCTGCCGCTAATTTTATGCCTGCGCACAGTAATGTTTTCAAAAGCGTTTAGGAAACACGGACCAGTGACTGTACTGATTATCCTTTTCACCTTCGCGCCTGTTCCAAATGGGTTTGTGCAGTGAGCGATTTAATCTCTAAATATAGGGAACGTTAAAAAAAAATAACATTGCTGTTTTTCACAAGCTAAGGGCCTTTTGCAATCCTCCAGAGATGGACTTGCAAATATGCTATCTCCATATGCTCTCAGTAAGCTCTCAAACTGGCGGATCACCAAAAAAGAAAAAAAAAAAAATCAATCCCTTGATTTTATTTCTGTCATTCAAAAAATGTTTTAATGTCACAGTCTATAAACTATATTTATTAATATTCAGATAGTATTCCATTTGGGCTGCAAAACATGACTTGGGATGATTTTTAAGTTTTCCTTATTTAATTGGTCTCTTTACTGAATCACAGTGTTGACACACAAACATACCACTTCTTTATCTCGCCCCATTTAATGTAAACCAGAGACATCTATCTGTTACTGAGAACACTTTGTTGATCAACTGAATCATTCTTTTTAGAGTTACTGCCTCAGTGACTTCCTGTATTAATTGAAATACCCCTCAATGCTTTTTAAAGTTATTTCAAATTCCTCTGGAACAAAATTGACCTGATAATATCCAATAATGCTTCAGAATGCTAAATGGGATTTCATAAAGATTCCTGAAAACTTAACTATTCCTTTTACAGTTTTTGCTTTACTTGAAGTATTCTACTTCTGTATGACTTTCAAATATATATATTGATATTTGAAGAGGATTGTACATTCCAGAAAATGTCAGTTTAGATATAGGAATCTTGTTCAGTCAGACTTGGGATTCAGCAATTTAAGCAATACATTAATTCCATGAAGTAAATATGAGAATTTTTTAATGCCAGAACTGCAATGGGTCCAGTTTTTATGCATCTTTACTTACTAGAGCTGAATATAAACTAAAATGTAAATGGTGCATTTGACAGGCACTGTAGTAACATATAATTTTCTCATACTGCATCTGGTAATATTAAATTGTCTACTGGTGGCAAACACAATTTTAGATGTAGAATAGCATGAGTTCTTTCTGCTGTTTTATGGTGAAATATGTTTTCCGAGTATTTCTGAAGTTAATTTATAAAAATTAAATTTACACTCAATTCAGAATTACGTTAACAAGATTTTATAACTTGTGATCACACATTGGGGAACTTTTCATTTATTCTGGGTCAGAGTGTGAATCTGAAAAGATGAGAAAAATGTTCAAATCTAAGATACAGTAATGTGTCTTGTAGGAGAAAAATCACTTGGAATATGGTGTCAGGGATCCACAATTTAAGTTTCTCTGGATCCTGTCTCTCTTTAGGAGTAAAGTTATCATTCTATAATCGTCCTAACAAAGACATAAACACTCCAGCTACATCTATTTTGATCGTTTCACGACAGTTTACTGGAGGCTGAGCTATGACAGATTTCTTCATTGTCTTTTTGCCAAAATTTGTCCTTTAAGTCATTTTTGTTGACTGCCCCTTTTAGCAGCTCACCTCACAATGAGAGAGAAGACAATTAATGGGAGGGTGATTTATCACTGCCAAAAACTGTCAAGGACTTCAGTTGTAGCTGGAGAAAAAGCAATTTCACATTATGGCATTTCACTCTGAATACATTGTATTTACAGCTCACAGTTTTATTTTCAGAGCCTATTATCAGGTGAAACAGTTGCATCTGAAATGTTGTTTGTGACATAGGTGACCTGTTAGGATTTGATAAGTATTTACGCCAGAGCACAAGGGGCTCACACATCTGCTGTTGGCAGAAGCAATGGAAAAAAATAACCTGGAAATGAGGCGTTTGATTTTTCTGGTTCCTACACTCGAGCATCTGTTGCTATAATTAAGTGGCATTCAGTAATTGCAGAGCAATGGTGAAATAAACATATGTATTCTTGCCAGCTTTTAGGATTTGGTGTCCTTACAGTAGGAGAGACAAGCAAAGTGACTTCAATAAGAACAAAGGGTTTTGTAGCAAAGTTTAACCATTAACTTTTTGATAGAACAGAAAAAAGAATGTCAGGTCAGAAAAAGATTTCATCAGAAAGTGAAATAGGATAGTTTTACAAGAAGGAAGTTCTTGCAACATGCAACCTTTGGAATGAACTTTGCATCTATAAGCAAGTCAAAATGGCTTAAAAACTTTACCTGAGTTACTTATATCATGAGGGACTATAATAATAACAAAAATAAGGCCATTATCATTCTTAATGGTGTTGTGCCATGAAAAAGAGATTACAGTGAAATTCATTTAATAAGCCAAAGATTTAACATATTTACTTGGGAAGCTGTAAGAAATCATTAGGTTTATATTGGAGCTTGACTTTTAAGAGCAATATGATGGAGTATTTAGGGGCTAAATTAATGCCCTCATCAAAACAGAAAGTGATTCGTGAGAGGGCTGAGGGCAAGGGCAAGCAATGAGACAGGTTGCAGGACTTTTTTGAATTACAGTCTGTAAGCCTCGACCCTGCTCTCCAGGTACTTCTGAGATTCTTGGGAAAGGACCTTAGGTGTCTCCCAAGATATTTTCATCCCCATGTACTTTGTAGAGAGGTCTTGACTCTGAGAGAAATATACCCTGCTTATGAATACTGTATATATTTACTAAAATTCTTTAGTCAATATGTTTTATGCCCCATTAGTTATGTAGAACAATTCAGATTCTTCTACACAGTAGAACAATTTGGATTTGGTTGTTATACTGTAGTAGTTTGCAGTTTCCTGGAAATGTCACATGACACATTCTATTGTGCTATAAATACCTACAAAACAATGACTTTTGGAATGAGGAGAAAATGTAAACTTCAAGCTCTCATGAAATAAAAGTATTAGCATTCATTTTTTAAGAGTTTTAAGTGGATTTCATTATTAGTAGTAAGGACAGTATGGTGGCTAGTAAATGAAGCTACAGTGTAACTATGACACCCTTTCTTTGTCACCCATTTGAGAGGGACAGTGAGGTTGAGTATAGAAGAAGCTGGCCACATATGTGATTTGGCATTTTTGTCTGATACTTTGACATCAGGTGATTACTTAACTTTCTGGGTGAAGAAAACACATAAGGAGTTAACCATGAAGAAATGAAAATGAAGGATTATGGCTTCAGAATGTCAACAGTTGTGTGTCTGCTTAGAAAAGAGTGTATATGAATGAGTTTTCCTTGAGTTTGGAAGATTAAAGATCATTTAGTTGTATCTTTTTCAGGAAGTCGCTTTAAAGTGTGTTTTCAAATAGCTTTAATATTTTTAATTCCTGTTGAAATGCACTGAATAGTAATGAGAATTTGAGTTATAATAGATCCTTATCTATATCATCTAGTCTATATATTCATACTTCTGAATATGGGAAAATCATAACCTATTATAGAAGAAATATATGCCATCTTTGCCTTCTGTTTGCTGACAAAAGTTTTACTAACCACAGCAAAATTTTGCATAGCACATATTATATGTCAAGTGCTATTCTAAATACTAGCAATATAATAACAGCTTCATAGCAATGTTTTAGACAGCACATTATTGTTTTTACTTCCATTTTACAGATGGAAATGACAAGGTGGAGTTCAAGGTGACCAGTATGTAGCCTACAGTTCTGGGAATTGAATTTGAAAAAGCCTAGAGCTTAGAAGTGACATTACTTAAGTTCATGAATGATATACAATTGGAGGATATTGTATGTATTTATGGAGAGGACAATGGCACCCCACTCTGGTACTCTTGCCTGGAAAATCCCACGGACGGAGGAGCCTGGTAGGCTACAGTCCATGGGGTCGCTAGGAGTCGGATACAACTAAGCGATTTCACTTTCACTTTTCACTTTCATGCATTGGAGAAGGAAATGGCAACCCACTCCAGTGTTCTTGCCTGGAGAATCCCAGGGAGGGGGGAGCCTGGTGGGCTGCCGTCTATGGGGTCGCACAGAGTCGGACACGACTGAAGCGACTTAGCAGCAGCAGCAGTATGTATTTATATACATCTATAAATAATCTTTTTGGCCTATATATTTGCTATATTTACCTCCTTAACTAACTACTTTAGTGTCATGATATTATTAGAAAATACTATGTTAATATGATTTTGATTTCCCTCCTTACTTTTTTCAAATGCATGAATCTCTATAGTTTTATGTGCCTCTTGATAACAGAGAGGAGGGCTCCTATTATTAGCCCAATTTTCTTTTAAGCCTGACTATCACCTTTGGATAAACCATTCCCTGATTTTAAATACAACTGTTTAACAGGGGCTTCCCTGGTAGTTCAGACAGTAAAGCATTTGCTTACAATGCGGGAGACCTGGGTTCAATCCCTGGGTCAGGAAGATCCCCTGGAGTAGGGAATAGCAACCCACTCCAGTATTCATGCCTGGAAAATCCCATGGACCAAGGAGCCTGGTGGGCTACAGTCCATCGGGTCTCAAAGAGTCGGACACGACTGAGCGACTTCACTTCACTTCACTGTTTAACATAGTTTCCTGCATGTCTAGTCTTCACTTTATATATTTAAACTAGTTATTTTGTTATCATCAATCATTTGTTCCCACTGTTTTATTTCCTGTTTGTACTAGCTTCCCAGAAATCTGTTAACTTGTCCTTTAATGAATACCTCCTTTCATTTTCCCTCGAAAATCTTATTTCACATTTTCTAAATCCTTGTTCAGTTTTGGGGACAGACATAACTTATCTCTCTGTTGTAGTGTTTGGTGGTCTGAAATAATTTCAATGAGCTATTTAAAAAGAACCTTGTGGAGTGATTTGTTCCTCTGTCCACATGACATTGTGATGTGGTGACAAGAGCATGGCATTATCACACTTAATCCTTACAATACTTTTCTGAAGTTGGTATCATTTTATCTCCATTCTAATGGTGAGGAAATTGAGGTTTAGAGATGATTAATAGATTGCCTAAGACTCAGAGCTTAAGAGTGACATTATCAGGAAGAAACCCAAGTTTGACCTCTTCTAGTGCTTTTTCCTTCTGAACAGCCCTATGCTACATTTATCCTTATTTCAGTTTATCACTATTTTTTTCTTACATGTAAATATTGGAAAAATTAAGTAATGGTGATGTAGTGCTCAGATGAATTTTCTTGATTGTGTGTATATCAATTTCTGTTCAAATGTTTAATCTTGCACGTATGTGCATACTACTTTGATTAGGACCCAAACATTTCAACAATAGATTAGCTGAAACATTAGTGGTGAAGTGCTATGAAGTCCTCAGAAGTATTGCTTTTATCAATTGTGATGCATATAACCGATGCTTCTTTAATGAAACCCTGGATAAGGGAATGGCCACTCGCTCTAGTATTCTTGCCTGGAGAACTCCATGGACAGAGGAGCCTGGTGGGCTCCACCACATGGGATCTCATAGAGTCAGACATGACTGAGCAATTTTCATTTCACTGTAATGAAAACTTTAAAATTCTTTGTTTTGTATTTACATCCTTTTAAAAATGTTTGTTAATGTATGTGTGTGTGCTCAGTTGCTTCAGTTGTATCCAAATCTTTGCAACCCTATATGAACTGGAGCCCACCAGGCTCCTCTGCCCATGGGATTCTCCAGGCAAGCATACTGGAGTGGATCACCATGCCATTCTCCAGGGGATATTCCCAATCCAAGAATTGAAACCACAAATCCTGCCTCTCCTGCACTGAAGGCAGATTCTTTACCACTGAGCCACTGGGAAGCCCAGTTTGTTATAAAAGTATTAAAATATGAACAGAAACCCAGTTTGTAATAAAAGTATTAAAACATGAATGAAATTAATATTTATGTATGAGAAGTACTGTAGATAGTGGAGCATAATGGTTGAAAGCATGAACTCTAGATTCAGGACAATTTATATTCCACTTCCTACTCCATTTCATAGTGAGGATTCTCTTAAATTTTGGTGGTAACTTAGCTACATTAATGCTCATTTTCCAAACTTAAAAAATGGGAATGATAAATACCTGCCTTAGGGAGAAGTATAAGAATAATTGAATAATGTATAGAGATGGGTAACTATCATTTCTATCAACTTTCAACATCATCATTCATCTCTGAAACAGGTAGCCACAAATTTGATTAACGGGTATGTCCCCAAAATTCAGTTGTGCTTTGTTTGAAATTTGAGCCATCACTTTCCCCCATAGGATAACATCATAAATATAGGACACAGCTAATTGAAAGAATAATATTAGCTCATTAGTGATACTCTATAAATTTGTTATGAGTTAAATAGACTCTCTGGAAAAAGCAGAGCTAGACTATTTGAAACAATCTTAATAAATGATGCTACTAACTCTGTTGCTTAAAACAGGACTCAGCAAACTTTATTGTAAAGGTCCAGATAGTAAATATTTTAGGCGTTAGGGGCCATATGATCTCTGTCACACAACTCAACTGTGCTGTTATAGTGTGAAAGTAGCCATAGATTATAAATAAATGGATGATTGTGGCTTTGTTCCATTAAAACTTTATGGACACTGAAATTTGAATTTCATATGATTTTCAGGTGTCACAAAATATTATTCATCTTTTTATTTTTTCAATCATTTCAAAATGCAAAACCATTTTCTGTTCACAAGATACACAGAAGCCACTGACAAGTGGCAGGCTGGATTTGGTCTAAAGCCATGGTCCGCCCACCTCTGACATGAAATATGGTTCTGTCTCTTCTGAATTTTTTTCTTAAAATATTTTACTCCAATCACCTTTGTCAGTCTTTCATCTCTCAGAGATCTAGTAGGCTGTTTTCACAAAAAGTCAAAAGACACAAGGATGAGAACAGAGTCTTAATAACTTGGAACTTGAGTCAGAAGTCCAAGTATAAGACAGCATCATGACCTAACAATGTTCTGCTTTGGTGCAAGCCAGTTAAGCAGTCCAAGCGCATATTTCTCATGTTGAAAGCAGGGGAAATAATCTCATATCTGATTGCTGTAAAGAAAAAATTAGGTACTATTTTAAATGATCATAAATTAGAAAGCATGGCATTATCTCACAATTCAAGAATTTTGAGATATGAGTACCTCACTACATGGGTTTCCCTGTGTTTCAGTGAAAGAATCCACTGCAATGCAGGAGCTACAGGAAACATGGTTCAGTCCCTGGGTCGAGAAGATCCCCTGGAGTACTGGACAACCCACTCCAGTATTCCTGCCTGGAGAATCCCATGGACCGAGGAGTCTTGTGGGCTTCAGTCTACAGGGTCACAAAGAGTCGGACACAACTGATGTGACTTAGCACATGTGCATACATCTCACTGTATGATTGTTTGCAGTATCTGTACTCTGGGTCTCTATATTTGTTTGATAGGGCTGCCTGAGCAAAATAGCATGGACTGCATGGCTTTAACAGCGGAAATTTATTCTTTTCACAGTTCTGGGGATTTGGAAGTTCAAAATCAAGGTGCGGCAGTTTTGGTTCTTCCTAAGGTTTGTCACCTTGATTGTAGACTCCTCCTCCACGCTATACCTTCACATGACCTTTCCTTTGTGAGATGGCATAGCTGGTACCTCTTCCTATTTTAATAAGGACACAAGTGTTACTGGATTAGGGCCCCACCCTGTGACCAACTCTCAGAGCTTACTCAAACTCATGTCCATTGAGTTGGTGATGCCATCCAACCATCTCATCCTCTATCATCCCCTTCTCCTCCTGCCTTCAATCATTCCCAGCATCAGGGTCTTTTCAAATGAGTCAGCTCTTCGCATCAGGTGGCCAACTTTTTCACTCTCCTCTTTCACTTTCATCAAGAGGCTCTTTAGTTCTTCTTCACTTTCTGCCATAAGGATAGTGTATGTGAAGAGGAACTAAAAAGCCTCTTGATGAAAGTGAAAGAGGAGAGTGAAAAAGTTGGCTTTAAGCTCAACATTCAGAAAACTAAGATCATGGCATCTGGTCTCATCACATCATGGAAAATATATGGGGAAACAGTGGAAATAGTGTCAGACGTTATTTTTGGGGGCTCCAAAATCACTGCAGATGGTGATTGCAGCCATGAAATTAGAAGACGCTTACTCCTTGGAAGGAAAGCTATGACCAACCTAGATAGCATATTAAAAAGCAGAGACATTATTTTGCCAACCAAGGTACGTCTAGTCAAGGCTATGGGTTGTTCCAGTGGTCATGTACAGATGTGAGAGTTGGACTGTGAAGAAAGCTGAGTGCCAAAGAACTGATGCTTTTGAACTATGGTGTTGGAGAAGACTCTTGAGAGTCCCTTGTACTGCAAGGAAATCCAACCAGTCCATCCTAAAGGAAATCAGTCCTGGGTGTTCATTGGAATGACTTATGCTGAAGCTGAAACTCCAATACTTTGGGCACCTCATGCGAAGAGTTGACTCATTGGAAAAGACCCTGATGCTGGGAGGGATTGGGGGCAGGAGGAGAAGGGGACAACAGAGGATGAGATGCTTGGATGGCATCACCGACTCGACGGACATGAGTTTCTGTAAACTCTGGGAGTTGGTGATGGACAGGGAGGCTTGGCGTGCTGCGATTCATGGGTTCACAGAGTCGGACACGACTGAGCGACTGAACTGAATTGAACTGAACTGAATCTGCATATCTGAGGTTATTGATATTTTTCCCAGCAATCTTGATTCCAGCTTGTGCTTCAGCCTAGTGTTTCTCATGATGTACTCTGCATGTAAGTTAAAGAAGCAGGGTGACCATATACAGCCTTGATATACTCCTTTCCCTATTTGGAACTAGTCTGTTGTTCCATGTCCAGCTCTAACAGTTGCTTCCTGACCTACATACAGATTTCTCCAGAGGCAGATCAGGTGGTCTGGTAATCCGGTCTCTAAGAATTTTCCACAGTTTGTTGTGATCCATACAAAGGTTTTGGCATAGTCAATAAAGCAGAAATAGATGTTTTCTGGAACTCTCTTGCTTTTTCGATGATCTAGCAGATAAGAACTCTATTTTCAATTATAGTCACATTGAAGTTTAGGGCTTCAACATGTGAATTTTAGGGCTTCAACATGTGAATTTTAGGGAGACACAATTCAGCCCAGTTCATAACAGCTCCTTCTTAATGATTACGTGGTCCATAAATCAAGGTAGGTAACGAAGCTAAATCCCCTTAAATGTTAAGCCAGAATCTATTGTAGAGGATAGGCCATGTTACTATAAAGATGTACTTTGTAATAGCTCATTTAATCTAAAAATTCAATATCTGCATTATTTCAATGGGAGATAAATTTAAATGGAAGTATAACATGGGATTTTTGCTTTTGTTGTTTTCTTTCTTTATTTTTAGAATTTTGTATAAGAAAAGAGAATGCTAAGGAGTAAAATTAATTTGCTTTATAGAGATTGATTTTTGACCTGTGAGTAAGGTTAAAACAGCAAAAGCTTTTAACTCTAGGAATAACGAGTAGTGCTCTAGGAGTTTTGGCTGTGTTTTATGCAGAAAACTTTTGCCAAGGTATACAGTATTGTTTTCCCTAATGCCTTCTACTCTTTATTACTTTCCTTCTCTGAAGATTAGATTATTTATTTTCTAAATGCTTGTTTGCTATCTATCATGTAGCCCTTTCTGTTTGCCTTTTGTTGATTAAGTCATGTGTCAGATTCTACTCATGTCGTTGCTTTTGGTGGAGTAAAACAGATTGCTCTGGGAATTGTCAACCTTAAGGGAATTTACATAGTGCTATTTTATTATTCTATAAAAATTTAAAAATTCTAATTTTCTCCATTACTCCTTCCGTAAATTCATCTTTATATATTTGAGAAGTTTTATGTTTTTCATAAATAGCTACATCCAATGTTACTTTAATATATATATATATTTAATTTTTTAAAAAGGCATAGTGGAAGATAATGTAGTCTTGAAAACCTATAAGTACTACAAAAAACACAGACTGACAGGTGTTTAATGGACACACATTTATAATCAAGCCCCTGTTGACAACCATTACTTGAAGAATCAGTTAGATAGTTAATTTCCAAATTCTGTTAAGCCAAAAAGTGGCAGTTGAGTTAATTTTGTCAATAATGTGTAGATTCATGTTATGGGATGTAGTTTGCTAAGAACCTAGTGGAGGCCATAGAAGTAATTTTAATTGAGATTTTTACAACCATTTGATAACAGTGTTTTGATCACTGTAGTTAGGGCAGGATTCCAACAGTGGCCATAAAATCTGTGACTAATCCACTGAGTCACTCAGTCCCTGTCATATATTGTTTAATGGCCCATGTTGCCAGGAATTATTATCACTTTCTAGTGATAATTTTTAAAGAGAGAAATTTTGCGGACACAAAAGATGAATAGAAGTTGAAAACTTATGTTTGTAAAGACAGTTAATAAAACATCTCACTCAGTTTATGATGGAGTTTCCTCATTTATAGTGACTGTTCAGATTCTTAAATCATATATGTATAAATATATATTTATGTATATATGTGTGTATGATACTGATGAATATTCTAACTTTCCGTGGTTAATGTTTGCAGGGCACTTACAGATGCTAGAATAATCTCTAATGTTTTTGCTCAATCTGCTCTGGAGATGGATGAAATAAATAGTTTAAACTAATTAATGTAACACCAGCTGTTACAAGTGCTTGGCAGACGTCTGTGTGTTTTGATGGGCAGGGAGCGGCTGTTGTACTTGACTTTATTTTAGTACAATGTTGATCACAGTGTAAGCTGGAATAAATGACAAGCCAAAAGAAGAAACAGAGGATAAAGTCCATGTAATGCAAAATAAATACCATCTTCTTCTCAAAAAGTATATAATTTTTACAGCTAAAGAACACAGAAACTGTTGTGCTGGAATTCATCAAGTCATAAGCCCTTTAATAGCTACTAGATTAAACACATCCAGTAATTCTATGTTGCATACAAAATGCTGTGAAAATGAAGGTATGTGAACTTGCACACTGTCCTTGGTTTTCCAAAGGACCTATTTGGGTTGCAGGTATGAAGTGTCAGCCAGTTGTTTGAGACCTTTCTGCTAATTGAATGTCTTTAGGAAAAAAATAAGAAAGATTGTAGTCATCTGGAACAAGTTAGGAAATTATTTTAATTATATTATTTTAACCAGTGGAAAGAAGGTATTGGGTTTTATTGCTTGGTGATAATGAATGTTATTGTTTTTAACTTTCTATGGGTTACTCTAGTATCCTTATACATCTGATTCCCTCATTTAAAGGAAAAAAAAAAGGAATTCACAGACCACAAACATTCGCAGCCCACAACATACACAAGACTTGTCCACTGGGATGAACAGTTCTTGTGAGGAGAGTTTTGTTTGTGTCTTACAGTGGAGAAAAATGCTTCTGCCCATATTTACAGTTTCCATAAGACTTAAGTATAAATAGCCTCCTAACTTCTTTTTTAAAGTTGGAGGGCAGAATCACTGTGCTCTGACAGAGAAGCAGTGTTTGTTATCTCAGTATGTGCCAACATTAAGATAGCAGTGTCATTGTACAGATTGTTACCCAGTGAATTTGTCTAATAAGTTAGAACAATGTGTGCTGGGCAGATGGCAAGTGTGCTCTGGAAAAAAAAAAAACACTGATGGATGGGATATGATGTCATCAATGAGATGACAAGGTCACAAGGTACTTGACCTCCAAGAATAAGTCCTAACTGGTTAGAATTCTAAATGGTGAACTTTGGTGACACTAGCTAAATGGGAAGTATGTGCAATTTGTATTTCTTTATGGTGGTGTTTACCCCCTTCACTGAACTCCACATAATGGGATTTTGTCCCTGAAGACTCAGAGATATTGTTGGAGGGTTGCACCCTGTAACCTTCTAAGGATTTCAAATACAAAATCCACACATCTAAACTTTAACAAAATCACAGTGCATATTATTTATGAAGTCAGGTTCAGAGCTTTCCCTTTTTTATATGTATATATGCAGAAAGAACTTAGTTAAGACATCCCATTAATTTTAACATGTTATCACAAAACAGCAAAGTGCTGACTCCGTGAAAATATTCAGTGCATAAAATTAAACTTTTATATTTTCATTAAAATATGTTTCTATATATACAAGCATAAAATAAACTGTCAGAGATCCTGATGTTGTCTTTATAGTTTAATTATGAGTTTAGTTGCACTTACAGGTGACAAGCCTAAACACATTAACATTTTTGTTTCAATATTATCATTTCAAAATTTCAAATGACTTCACAATCTATTTCCTTTCACCGATGTGATACGATCTGAGAATTTACATTGGCCTGGCAAGTGTATTCCAGACAGAGATCATAACAAGTATGATTACAGTTAAGGGGTTGCAGAGGGAATGTGGGCAAAACATGATAATAGGATATGTGTATTATATGAAATAAAATTTTAAAAGACCCACTTATTTATAATTCTTTTGTGAAAAGAAGGTTAACTGAG
This sequence comes from Bos indicus x Bos taurus, assembly GCF_003369695.1. Classification (NCBI taxonomy): domain Eukaryota; kingdom Metazoa; phylum Chordata; class Mammalia; order Artiodactyla; family Bovidae; genus Bos; species Bos indicus x Bos taurus. The sequence continues at coordinate 45,819,229 of NC_040087.1, read as the reverse complement.
TAAAAGATCTGCCCCAAAAGAAAATACTGTAGATGTCTTAAAGAAATGACCAAGCAACAAAGCACAGATTCCCACTTTTGATCATTGTCACATCAGATTTTATTCATAAACTAGCAAAAAATGTAAGGTCTAAAAACAGTAAATTTCCATAAGTGTGGTGGGATGCATTGCTGTTTTTGTGCATTCTGAATAACAGAACTCAGGTTATTAACAGTGAAGATATTTTTTAAAATGAGATAAATATTTTTTATTGAAGGAGATAAAATAAATGTACACATATCACTGTTTACCATAAAGAATATGCATGTTTTTGTGGCATAATCTAGAAGAATTGTTAAGTGCTTGGAATAGTAATTATGAAATATATTATTATGCATATATATATATCAATACTATCATTGTTAAAAAGAAACATAATATGTATAGTTCAAAATAGTATTTTTATCAACTGAATGAATTTTTGATAAGATAAACCACCTCATGAAGTTCATTTATTTGGTAACTTTATATGAATTTTTAGTGGCAGTGGGAGGTACATAAATGTAGTTTTTTTTAATATACTCCATATTTTTGATATAAATTCTAACTGTAGAGTACTGAGGGATTTCTTAATTACTTTACATTGACAGCAAAGTTTGGCTTATTCTATAGCTGCAAATGTTAAAACGATGAATTAGCTTTAGAGCAATTGCTATGGTGATATAGATTATAATTTAGATTCAGTCTTATCTCTTTGGATATATCAAAGCCTATATGTTTAAACCAGTTCTAAACTTTACAAACTTATACTATTAGGCGTTAATATTGTCCAAATGATTAGCATAATTAAACATTATTCTGTCAATGTATATCAAATGATCAAAAGAACTTATGAAATTATTTGATAAATTATTCAAATAGATTTGCTATTTTTAATATAAATGAAATAACAGAACCCATATCTCATACCGCATTGACACTCAGTATTGATTATATGGCTAAACCATTTTCAGGGGCTGACTTTAGTTAATCTGATCTCTTTTTCTGTCTGAGGCAGATAAAATATTAATACAAGGTAAATGAGTACTCACTGAACTTGCCATATGGCCCCTGTGTAGGCCAGAGGGGCCTGGGCAGCCTATGGACTTGCCATATGGGCCTAGAGGGAAAAGGTAAGTATTACACAGAGAACAAATCTACCATATGGACTGGGTGGAGCACTTGAGACTCTAAATACTTCCTTATACTGGAGCATTTTCACAAAAGAATACAAAACACATAAATAATACATTATACAAAAACCCTTGAAAATGGATCAATTGTTTAGATTTAATATGATGCTTTCAAGCAATGTCCAGAGCATATAAATAATCATGGTTTACTTTGAAATGGCAAAAAGGATCATCAATCATTTACCCCTGACATTTTTACATTGCATTTAACATCTGTTCCATAATAGCATGGTACAGTAATACACTTAACATCATATTATACACTGAACCTAAACAAATAAATATAGCACTAAATTAGAGTTTCTGAAAGTTTGCCTTGCTTCTGTGGATATTTTTGCAAATACTGAATTATCTACCTCTTCCATCATTTGAATTTTTTGTTATTATATAAGCAGGTGAAATTAAGCAAATGGCAAAAACAATTTTCTTGGTACAATCAAACCTCATTAATTTGGTTTCTGCTAATATGGAATTTATGATAATTAGCTTGGACTTGATAAAGTTTACCTTTGTACTAGATATGAAGAAAAGATTTGCTCAGTCAATTATTAGTATAAACAAGATAACAATGAACATGCTTAACCCACTTAAGAGAGCATACTTTTAAAGGATTTCAGGACATTAATTGAATGCAAATATATACTGCTAATAACAAATGAGTATAATTTAGTCTTTGAAACAGGTTTTCTAGTACCTGTGCTTGTTAGCAGATGGTTCCAATTACTGTATATACTTCTAAAGTCTCTAAATATTTCTTTGTAGTTCTATTTCTTATATTTTCTTTGCATTTTGCCATTTCCACTAATAATTTTCTCACCTTATTTTGCAAAGCAGCTATGTCTCTGTTTTCTTTCTTTAACATGTATAATCCTTAAAAAACAGATTACCTTCTTAGCTTTTCTTTAACAGCATAATGATTGTTTTTAATGTTTTTTAAATGATTTTTTTTATAATTGGATTTTTTAATTTAAACAACAAAAGGACCATGAGAATTCAGAAACAACATTTGGCAAATGTGAATACACCTGAAATTATATTTTAAATTATTTTTTGAATTCTTTATGGCTCATTTGCAAATGAAACACTTTTTCATACAAGATTTTGATAAGTTCAGGATCTGATATGATTAGATTGAGTTTATTCATATTCTGAAATCCAAGAAAAGTTGTCAGAGAACAAGATTATCCCAACCTTTTCAATTTATTGGCCTATTATACTAAATATTTATGTACTCTGTCAACTTCAGTGGTCTTTACACAGTCCTCATGGTTGGCATTCCTACTTCTCCTCTCTGTTTTGGAATTTTTCTTTTCTTCTGTGATAGTTTTCCTCATGTCTGTCTAGAGAGAGATCAGAGTTACTTCTTCTATGCCATTATTTTTCTCCTTTTACATAATGGATGCTCATTAATTCATGTGGCAAACCAAATAGAAATCATAATATTCAGAATTCAAAAATATTTAAGTATGAGGAACATGATGCACAGAAAGCTAAAAATTAGTCAGGATGTCAGAGCAGACAGGTGGCAAGAATGTTCTTGCAAGGTGGAAGGTGGTGAATGAAGACCACTAAGCAGTGGGCATCAGTGAACTTCTGGAGAAAAAAAAAAAAAGTATATGTATTGGGAACATTTGATCATGGAGAATTGGTTTCCGCATTAGATTTCCAAAACCAAAAATGATAAGATAGAAAGTGTAAGTAACATAAGCTGAGGAAACTAAAATAGTGGGCTGGGAACCAAGGCACAGCTTCCAGCTCAGGATTGACCCCAATTATAATATTAAGAAGAAACCCTGTAGGAAAACGAGGCAGGGATACAGTCACTGGAAACAGAACTGAGGGCCACAGATCAGTAAAGACAAATTCATACTGAGATTTTCTTTGTCTAATCTCTTAGCTTGATATTCCTTAAATGAGTCCTTCTGCTAATACTAATAATTGCTTTCAGTGTTTGCTAGCATTTGAATCTGGTTTGGAGCTAAATGACATGTGCTTTCTTTAGAAAGCAAGTAAAAATTCTAGGCTCAAAGTCTTTGATAAGTAAAGCAAATCTTTATCTCAACCAAGAACATCATCAAGCCCACCCCCAACCTTGCTCCTCATCAGTTCCCTCCACTGTATACCTCGCTGCATCCTGCAGTCTTCTAATTTTCTCACTTTGGTTCATGTCACTACTATTCCCTGGCTCTCCAGAATATAAATTAAGACTTTCTATTTGATTTTGATTTCTTTTTTATTGAACAGTTCAGTCACCAACTCCTCTGAATTTCTTCCAGCATCTCTAGGATTGGAGTGCCTGTTGATACAATGGCTTTAATTAGTTTTCTAAATGGACTGCCAATCACTATATTCATATTTCTTCTATATTCTCATGCTCTCACTGCTCACTCATGATTTTCTGGATTCTCATTAAGCAAGGATTTGGACTGGTAGTAGGCCTCTCTCAGTGTTCCTTGTTAATATCAGCATTATTTTTACATTATTCATGAATTTAGAACCAGACGAAGTATGTGGTAAGAAAAAACCGAGTGATGAAACGGCATAAATGTGATTTCAAATTCTGTGTCCTTATAGAAAATCACATCATCTCTTTAAGATCAGTTTCTTTTATGGTAAAAGTGAAGATAATACTATGCAAGATTTTTGTGAGAATTACATAAAATAATACATTTAAAGATCTAGTATACAGATAAAATAAAAACATTTTACTGCAACATTGTTTCTAACAGCAAACATTTTGGAACTAACTGAATGCTTCAATGGATGAATAAATAAAAAAGTATAGTGTAGTTGTATAATTTAATATAACACTTCAAATGAATAAAATGATCTGAATGAACCAACTTAGATAAGTCTCAAAACATAATAAAAGTTGGAAAAGATATTAACAGTATGATGGTTATATCTTTTGGGCTAATAATATAGTATGTAAGAATAGCCCAAAAGTGTGTTAAATGTTACTCATCATTGTGCACATACAAGAACATATCCAGATCTATATTTCTATATATTATTTATAGCTATATACCCTAAAATAAAACAGGACAAACTCATTGTTTTGGTTGACTCTGAGAAGAAAGAGAATGGGATGGGACTGAGATTAACAAGATGATAGAAGGAGCAGCTGTGGAATTGGGCAATTAAGTGTTTGGTTTTTGAACATGTGAATTTCAAGATGCCCATTAGATATCCCATGGGAAGATGTGAGTCCAGAGATGAGGGCAGATCAAGCAAAAGGTCTGAGTTAAAGATATAAATTTTGGAACCATCAGCATATAGATGGTATTTAAAGGCATGGGTCTGAATGAGGTCACAAGAGAATGAGTATAGCAAAGGGAAAAAGGTCACAAGGTACCTCATAATGTTTTGAGCTAGAAAAGATTAGATAGAAAAGCAAAGCAATAAAGAGACTAAGAAGCTGCCATTGAGGTTCTGGGAGGACGAGAGAGAATGGTGTCCAGGAAACAATGTGAAGAAAAGATTTTAAGAATGAAGGAACAATCAACCTGTCTAGGGCTGCTGAGAAGTCAAGTATGCAGAGGTGTAAGAATTGGCTATCAGATATGGCAATATGAGCATAACAGTTAATTTGATAAAAGTCATTAAGAAGGTAGAAATGAGAAAGTAACTAGAGGAGGCTCAAGATTCAATCATGGGGAGAAGATGAGGTTATAGAGTATAGATAACTCTCCAAAGGTGTTCTGAAAAGTGGGACAGAATTTAGAGGAAGTATGGTATCAAGGAAGATTTTCTTTTTTTGAATAGATGAGATAGATTACAAAATGGCTATATGCATCTAGAAGTATTCAGTTAAATGGAGATCATTTAGTAAACCTGAGACAGAGGAAAGAATAACTTACTTGATATTAATTATCATTATTTTTATTTTTGGAAATGCTAGAATCCAGATTGAAATGCTTATGGGAAATGTAAGCCAGCTTTCCCCCTTGAATATGAAAGTCCACACTCATGATGGAGATAAACTCAAATTACAGCCAAATAACAAATATAGAGTCAAATCAAATGATAATATAATTTTTAGTGCATTCTGTCTTTAAGTCTGTCGGACACTTAACTAAAACAATACAAAGAAGTAAAAGTTATTCTTTTGCTTTCATCTTTCTAATAGAAAATAAAAATAATGATAATAAACAGCATGAGTAACAAAGATAAATGAAGCCCAAGATAGAAGAAGAGAAGGAAAGAAAAGTCTTGGCTTTTCTAAATGAATGTGGGGCATGTGAATTATGTTTTAAAATATTTGGATTTAAATTTATAACTGAAATCTGCTGGCCCACAGACAAGAGAGCTGATCGGTTATTAAATAAACTAATGTGGTTATGATTTTATTTATTTATTTATTTTTTGAAAAATGGATAGAAGAGGTATTTCACATACAGTGTAAGAAGCACCTTGACCCCACAGTGACCCTGAGGATTCTAAACTCATTCCTTAAAAGGATTTCTTAGAAAACAAAATGGTGATCACAATGACTGGCATAGATTCTACAGGAAAACTTTCTTTTTTTAATTTTATTTTTTAACTTTACAATATTGTATTGGTTTTGCCATATATCAAAATAAATCCACCACAGGTATACCTGTGTTCCCCATCCTGAACCCTCCTCCCTCCTCCCTCCCCTACCCTCCCTCTGCGTTGTCCCAGGGCACCAGCCCCAAGCATCCAGTACCGTGCATCGAACCTGGACTGGCAACTCGTTTCATACATGATATTTTACCTGTTTCAATGTCATTCTCCCAAATCATCCCACCCTCTCCCTCTCCCACAGAGTCCAAAAGACTGTTCTATACATCAGTGTCTCTTTTGCTGTCTCGTATACAGGGTTATTGTTACCATCTTTCTAAATTCCATATATATGCATTAGCATACTGTATTGGTGTTTTTATTTCTGGCTTACTTCACTCTGTATAATAAGCTCCAGTTTCATCCACCTCATTAGAACTGATTCAAATGTATTCTTTCTTTCAATTCACCCTCATTTCTTTGACTATTAAGGAAATGTAGAAATTGGATGAAGGTATTTTGGTAAAAATATATAGGTAAGGGTTTTATAATGTTTTATTGTTAATAATTAATAGATGGTAGAGGAAAATATATTAACACTTGAAAGACCAACTCTACCATGGAGGGAGAGTTTAAACACTTGATATAAATTTTTAGAAAATAAATTATCTTTTTTAAAACAATTATTTTTTCTCCCAGTACACTAAGATTTTAGTCATGCTGTAAGGGTTGTATCCTGATTATCCTTCATCCTGAACTTGGATTTCTTCTCTTCCAGGAAGTCCAAGAATGAAGTGAATGTCCTTACTTTCTCCAACATTCCTGTCTTCTTAGTTTTGTTTGAGTCCATACTGTTGCTAACATTGAATTTGTTATTCATCCATAAATATTTCTAGGAAGACTAATTAGGCTAATTAGTCTTCCTAGAAATTAGGCTTCTAATTAGGCTGATTTGTTAACTGAACTATTTGGCACAATAAAATATATTCATATTTCAGGGTTTATTTGGTTTTCTAAAATCTCTGATGAAATTTAGCAGTTACAAAAATAATTTTGTTAGTGAAGAAATATCTTCCTTTAGAGAATCATGATATTTTTGAAGCTATTGTTATCCTAGGCACTATGTTCAGATCCCCATGAAGAATCTGTGTGTTCTGTACTAAAAGTTAGGCAATATATTTTAGACTACATGATAAGAGAAGCAATAAGAACACTGTATTATAGTTGATGATTCCCAACTGAAAGGATAAGACTAATATAAATTCTTCTTGTAACTGCTAACCTGGGCCAAGTTAGGTAGGAGATATATCAATATTTTAAGAGTTATCTGTGAGGTTTGAAAATTCATATAAATGTAACATTTTAACTGTTTTGTATTATGATTGTTCTTTAAAATTTCTAATATAAAATGATATTAAAGGGCAATGGGAATTTTTCATGTTTTAAAGAGTTCAGGAGAAAAGCCTCCATGTTTAATTTGCTTGTTAAAACATGAAGCACTTTCTAATAAGGTTGAATCTTTTCACTGTTTTCAAATTGTCCATCAATATTATCGTTTATGAAATTGTTTTTCAATGTATTTGCTACTTGACAATTTCAATAGATAAGGTACATATGTTAGCCTTAAAGTATATGGGACAGAAAATATTAATAATACAGTAGTAAAACTTCCAGTTTCTAATTGGATTCTTCATGCTTATGAAATCTTAGTGTATAAGAAGAAAAAATAAGCAATGAAAAATAATGTATTATTACAAATAAAGTGAAAGTGAAGTCGTTCAGTGGTGTCTGACTCTTTGAGACCCCATGGACTGTAGCCTACCAGGTTCCTCTGTCCATGGGATTTTCCAGGCAAGAATCCTGGAGTGGGTTGCCATTTCCTTCTCCAGGAGATCTTTCTGACCCAAGGCTTGAAGCTGGGTCTCCCACATTGTAGGCAGGCACTTTACTGTCTGGAGCTTTACTGAGCCACCAGGGAAATCCATTATAAAAGCTTATTACTTAATTGCCTAAAGCCTTTGTTGTTAGTTTTTAAAGTAAATTAATAATCTAAACATAGAATAGTTATTGACTAACTATAGAAGAGTTTTCTACACCCCTATATACCCACGTGTACCTAGGTAATTGGGCTTGCCTTGTAGCTCAGTTGGTAAAGAATCTGCCTGCAGTGCTGGATGGAGAAGGTAATGGCAAGCCACTCCAGTACTCTTGCTTAGAAAATCCCATGGATGGAGGAGCCTGGTGGACTACAGTCCATAGGGTCGCCACGAGTTGGTAGCGACTGAGCGACTTCACTTTCACTTTTCACTTTCACGCAATGGAGAAGGAAATGGCAACCCACTCCAGTGTTCTTGCTTGGAGAATCCTAGGGACGGCGGAGCCTGCTGGGCTGCCATCTATGGTGTCGCACAGAGTCGGACATGACTGAAGTGACTTAGCAGCAGCAGCAGCAGTGCTGGAGATCTTGGTGCTATGCCTGGGTTGGGAAGATCCCCTGGAGAAGCAAATGGCAACCCACTCCAGTGTTCTTGCCTGGAGAATCCCAGGGACGGGGGAGCCTGGTAGGCTGCCGTCCATGGGGTCACACAGAGTCGGACACGACTGAAGTGACTTAGCAGCAAGTGACTTAGCAGAATTTACCTAAATCCTTCTTAATGTACTATTAAGAAGATCCTTTAATTAAACAATGCATATACTCCCAAATTTGAAAATTTTCAGTAAAATAAAATTCATAAAAATATCCTGAGAAATTATTTCATTCCAAAATATTTTAGACATTTTAAAAAATTTTATATTGAGATCCTAGTAAGTTCAATGGAGAAGGAAATGGCAACCCACTCCAGTATTCTTGCCTGGAGAATCCCAGGGATGGCGGAGCCTGGTGGGCTGCCATCTCTGGGGTCGCACAGAGTCGGACACAACTGAAGCGACTTAGCAGCAGCAGCAGCAGTAAGTTCAAAGCACTGTTCAAGGTAGAGAGTACACAGGATCATCAATGCAAAGAGGGATTTTGTTTTTAAGGAGCTTGCATTTTCATTAGACAAGACAAGCCATAAATATACAAGAAAACATTGAATAGCAATAATGTCAGCTTGATTTGAATTGAACAGAACATGTCAAGGGAATGAATAGTCAGATGGCAGGATAAATAGTTCTACATTCTCGTGTGATTAGAAAGAAGGTGCTATTTTCACAAAGTGATCAGCCATACCCAGCCTGCTCCCAAACACCATGGACCACAACTCCTTGCCCAGAGCTCTGGCAATTCTGGCCCCCTTACTTCTCTTAACATCTACATCAGCCACTCGAATCACACTCGGTGTGTCTCACCTCCACCACTTTTTCTCAGTTCTCGTAACATATGTTCTTTTTCTAAGATTTTTCTGTTAATAGCTTGAATGCACACATTTTTCATGATTTGAAAAAATAATCTTCAAAGTGAATCTGCAGCATTAATACAGTTACACATATAGAATAAGATAATGGGACATACTTTAATAAGATACAGTTGCTTGATGTGTGTGTGTGTTTTAATTTGAAATTTTAAAGTAATCGAAACATTTCAAGCAGTTTTTCACATTGAACTAAAAAGGTAATAAAGGAAAGCTAATACAATATGTCTCCTTTCTATACCCAATTTTTGACCTTTTTTGATCCAACATATGTTTTTCTCTTAAATACAACACATTAAAAAGCTAGGAACAACAATTTTATAAATCTGACAATGTCTTTTTTCTTTGCTACAAAGAGTAAGTGGTTATAAATTAGAAATTAATTTTTTTAAACAGCTATAGTAAAGGTCCAAGATTTTGCATTACATTTTTATGCTCTGAGAGTTGCAAAATAACAGCTGGGCTGTTCAAGGATCCTCTTCTCTCCAAGGGAAGAATGCTGACAATGACATAAACAAACACTCTTAAACTTTTTATATTTCCCTAAATCCTAAAAATTAGTGCTCTCCTTTGCATTTTTATATGACTATGTTAGAAAGTAGTTACGTTTAAAGGAAGAAGTCATAAAATTTCAATAGGTAAAGGGGATATAAAGGTGACTTAGTTTAACCTTCTATCAATTTCCAAGGCATAGTTTCTATAACATTTCTGACAGGCTGCTTCTCAGCTTTGCATGGACAGTCTGTCATGATGAATCTACTGTGGCCCAAAATAGTCAACAGCACTTTTAGATACATGAATCAAATCTTACTGTTTTCCACCCATTACTTCCCAGTTCTTTTTCTGCACAGGGTAGCTACAAATATATTAAACTGAATATTTTTAATTAGAATTTGAAACATCATAAATAATTTGCATGTTCTAAGTTCACATTTCTTTGCAAGGAATGATGCTAAAGCTGAACCTCCAGTACTTTGGCCACCTCATGCGAAGAGTTGACTCATTGGAAAAGACTCTGATGCTGGGAGGGATTGGGGGCAGGAAGAAAAGGGGACAACAGAGGATGAGATGGCTGGATGGCATCACTGACTCGATGGATGTGAGTCTCAGTGAACTCTGGGAGTGGGTGATGGACAGGGAGGCCTGGGGTGCTGCGATTCATGGGGTCGCAAAGAGTCGGACACGACTGAGCGACTGAACTGAACTGAACTGAAGTTCACATTTCTCAAAAAACAACCCAAGTTAAAACATTTTTCTTATATACCTTTTCAGTCATTAAGACTCAACTAATTTAACATGTAACATCAACTGCAATGTGTCTTTATTAATATAAGAACAAAAGGCTTAACAAATTAATTTTGGAAATAAATTGCATCAGATATCCAACCAATTGAGCTTCCCTGGTGGTTCAGACAGTAAAGAGTCTGCCTGTAATACAGGAGATCTGGGTTCAATCCCTGGGTTGGGAAGATGCCCTGGAGAAGGGAAGGGCTTCCCCTCCAGTATTCTTATCTGGAGAATCCTATGGACTGAGGAGCCTGGGCAGGTACAGTCCATGGGGTTACAAAGACTCAGACATGACTGAGTGACTAACATCTTCGCTTTCACTTCACATCCAATAAATTGGTACTAAAGTGTGTAGTGTGCCAGGGATTGAGGTTATGCAGGTAAACAAGGTGGACGGAGTTCCTCAAATTTTTCCATATTAAACACACTTAAGGAAACAAATGTGTAAAGAAACATGTTTGATTATAATTTTCAATGAATTTGATCATTTCAAGTCATCTTAGTAAGATACGAATTGTTATGACTGGCAGGGGGAAAATGAATTGGTTCAAGCCAGTGAAACTGAATATATAGAATGTGTAAGTATCACCTCAGAAGACTTTGTACATTCATATGCCAGGCTCTTAGTCCACAAAGGGTGTAGCAAGGAAGGTGAGAGTTAGGGTACATATTAGAATACACCTGTGGCTTGGAAGGAGTCCTTGTCCTTTGTAAATTAACAGACTTACAGAAATTAATTTATCTAGATCAGCATGCTAAAATCTGGCTTAGGGCAGCATCCTGGTAGCTGGGTGCATGGTATGTCATCAGAGCAGAGTGGTCATCAACAACTATGCGAGTGCCTGGTACAAAGATGGAATGACACAGATGGGGTCAGGAGAGGCATGGTTTGACAGAGAAGAATGATTTAGAAATCTAGATAAAGTTCTTGTACTACAAAGTGAGGCAAGTTCATGGCTAAAGTCACATGATGACGAAATTCGAGAGAAACTAGAATTGGAACAAGTGCAAACGACAATTTGTGATGATAGCCAGAGATTAATTATACCTGATAAATGGGTAAGACATGGCAACTGCTCCTTCTGAGATAAATCTCTTAGAGAATAATATTTTCTGTTTGAAGAGTCTTGAAGTAAGCCATGATTCTTTTACCTCATGAAATGCATGTGTTAATTTAAATGTAATACTTTCACGGTTAAATACTTCTCACAAGAAGAGTTTAGACCGCGTTCATATTGTCTCATTTAGAAATTTAGAAAAGGTTCGGAGTGGAAAATTTTACCTTTGTGGGCTACTAAACGTTAGGGTTGATGTTAAAGATCTGTTTTACTCATGGTTGGAGTTTTCTGGTCCATTATGGGGAGAATCTGGAGTTTCAGTTCTAAGATATCTTTTGTTTAAAAATGAATAATCATAAATGTGACAGTTGAAGTTGTCAATTTGGGGGAATCCTGACTTCTTAGGGTGACCAATGGGTGGATTTTCAGGGAGTGAGTCAAGCTTTGCTTAAAAATTCGTAAAATAGAAAATCTTTAAGTTTTCTTTCTACTCTGAGATAAAATAACTATAAAATTATTTTTGGAGTGTATGTTACTTGTATATGTTTGAACACATGTATCAAAGATAAGTAACTAATATTATACTCCTTGGATGTTAAAAGAACATAGGATCTAGAGCAAGACTACTTGGGTTCAAAACCAGCTCTTCTTATTAGCCCAGTTATACTGGCAAGTTAATTAGCTCATTTTACCTCTATCTACTCAAGTGTAAAATGAAGATAATCCTACTAACAATATAAGAATTATTGTGAGAATCAAATGAGTTAGTGTCTGCAAAGTGCTTAGAACATTGGTTTGCACACAGAAAGCACTCATATATGCTAGTTATTTTGATGATAATGGTGATGATCAGCATCATACCAATGCCTCTGACTTTTTGAAAGAAGAATGAGTTAATAGAATCTTTCCTGAGTAACATTACTTTATGTTAAAACTTTTAATTATAGAATATCTCAAACATGCATAAAATTAGAATGGGATAATAAACCCTTCCCATGTACCTACCCATCATTCAGCTTTAACAGTGATCGTCTAAGCCCAGTCTTGCTTATAATTTCTCCCACCCAATTTCTCCTCTCTGTCAGAGAATTCTAAAACCAATCCCAAGCATGTTTTATTTAATCAATTGAGGGTTCTTTATTTCCAGTGTGTATCTCTTGAAGATAGGGGCTCTTTTCCCTAAATCATAATCATATTATCATCATCATTTCTAAAATCTCTTAATATTTATTAAATATCCTGCCAGGTTTCATATTTCACAGACTATCATATGTGTACATATATGTATGGGTATGTATATCCTTAAAGTCAAAATGTTCTTTTCACCTGTATTTCCTCTAAATAAAATCCTTTTTTGTGTGGGGAAAAATAAACCTTTATTGATAAATAGGTTATGTTGAAATAAATAAGAGTGATAGTTTTTAGGGAAATAAACCTAAAATGATAGTTTTAGGGTCAATGACTTTTGGACTTGTTTGAAAAATGAAGTATGCTATACAATTTCCAAGGAGATCTCAAACTTTCTGTAACTTTATTGTAATTTTAGTCTAAAACCATGTACAAATCAGAGTTTAAGAAATCCACGATGTCAGAATTATTTAATATTTCAGGGGAATAATTTGAGAATTGCTCTGTTGTATTCACTTAGCAATAAGATTCACTTTGAGTTTGGAGACTCATAAATGAAACAGAATTGGGCAGTGATGACAAGAGAGAGCAGACTATTAAACCACAGCACACTGTGAGGGTGCTCAGTTTTTCTCCTCATTTTCTCTTCTCCAGGAATATTAATTTTGAAAAGGGTTTGGGTTTATGTGACAAATTCTCTCCCCACCCCCTGAAAATTCTCAAAGCACATTTCAGAAACTCATTTTTGGCAGATGAAAATTTAAGTAAATTGGCCAAGGTCACAGCACAATAAGGGCAGAGTTATCAAGGCAATGCAGTTTCCTGCTTTTTCCACCATCCATGAAATTAGAGTAACTCCACCCCTTAAAATGAAAGGATCTACTTTTTTTTTTCTTTCTGAAATTATAAACCACGATTTTGAAATATTTTTTACCATTAACTTAGACTCTCAAAAGTGGTCTTTTAGGGGTATGAAATGTATGTGTGTGCATTATTTCAGCTACTATAACTTCATATATTACAACCTACAAAATTTGCTTTAAAAGGAGAATGCATTTTTCGTTCAAGCTGAACCATCAGATTTTCTTTTCATGAGATATGACATGATGAAGAAGCTCTCTGTAGGAACAAAACTAGTTCACTTTCTATGGGCAAGCACAGACTGTAAAGTAGATTATTAAAGTACACAGAAATAGAAAATTAGATCAGAAGTGATGTTTTCCTGTGAAGTCTTCTTTGGGCCTTATAAAATGAGAAAGAACTAACCTTGTTCTATTTCTGAGTCCTGAAAAAAGCCTCCAAGCAGGCATATCACCTTTAATTAGGTTTCTGCTTTTGGGAAGCATTCTACCAGCCCCCTTTCATTTATTTTTAATGATGTTATCACTAACAGGCAAACAGTCCCTTAATAAAACAAAAACAGTTTCTATATAAAGCCTGGTGTACATGTCCTGAGTCAATCATCTAAAAACAAATGTTATGATTGTTTCCGTTGTGCTCTTAGAACCCTTAATGGCCCTACTGTGCAGATATGCAAAACATCAACCTAGGAAATGTAACCATGTCTGCTATGCAGTTTTCAATAAATGCTTTCCCATATTCACTTGAAGTATTAGCAGTGAGGTTAAACCTACAGGGTCATAGAAAAGACAGAAAGGTAAATTAGTTGGATTTTTTCTGCATAAGCTACTCCAGCTCTTTCATAAACATGTTAACATTTTAAGACTTTAAGAAACAAGCAGGGGTAAAACCCACCCAAAATATTTATAAGCTAAATCAGTTTGTGTGTGTGTGTGTGTGTGTGTGTTTAATGCTTGGTGCTGGGAGGGATTGGAGGCAGGAGGAGAAGGGGACAACAGAGGATGAGATGGCTGGATGGCATCACTGACTTGATGGATGTGAGTCTGAGTGAACTCCGGGAGTGATGGACAGGGAGGCCTGGCGTGCTGCGATTCATGGGGTCGCAAAGAGTCGGACACAACTGAGCAACTGAACTGAACTGAACTGAACTGAACCATTGTATTTTGTCAATAAATTCCAGTTTGTGGGAAGCAAAAATCTATGCACAGATACTTGAGTATTTTAGTTTCATCTTCTCAATCGCCAAAGACAATGGTAAGTTTGCTATCTAGACCAAGTTTGGAAATTTAAATTAATATATAGCTTAATTTAGTATTTCCTCCATACATAGATTTTGAAATACAAATAGAGAATAGCAAAAAGTTAAAGACTCTCTTTTGAGAATAATGGTAGAGAATAGACATTCCCTTTAAATATACAAAGGTTTTAGGCCACTTAGGATCCCTGTTTTCCTTAAACAGTTATCCCTGCCTGGTTTCCTCATACAACACTTTCACTGCCCCCTGTTTAAATATTTCCCAGTATGCAATGTCCATTTCTTTTTTAAAAGTTTTTAAAAAATTAATTTATTTTAACTGGAGGCTAATTACTTTACAATATTGTGGTGGT
The DNA here is from genome assembly GCF_003369695.1 of Bos indicus x Bos taurus. NCBI lineage: Eukaryota > Metazoa > Chordata > Mammalia > Artiodactyla > Bovidae > Bos > Bos indicus x Bos taurus. Next base: position 45,804,160 of record NC_040087.1, on the reverse strand, counting down.
TTTTGCCATACATCATCATGAATCAGCCTTGGGTGTATGTGCTTACTCTCATGAAAATTTTGTTTTTCTTCACTCTGCTCTCAACTTGCATCATCTAAATATAATCTCTTCTTTTTCTAAATAACCACTAGATGCCACTTTGGCACATAACCTTATTGAGATTATAATTGCATGTTTTTTTTTTTTTTTATCTTCTTCCTAGAGCTCCCTCTTAATCCAAGATAATGTCTTTGAAATTGCATTGTAATCAAGAGCATGGCTTCCCAATAGAAAGTTTTCTTTTTTTTTTTTTTAGTTTTACTCTCCTGGATGGAGTAAGCAGAGAATATATCCTTCTCATTTCAGCTTTTGCCTTTTGCCTCATCTCATCTCATTCACATACTCTATCAAAAGACATTAAGTTATTACTCTGTGTTAGAGAGCTGAAGTTTATATATATATATATGTTCTATTTTTCCCCTTAAGAGTGGTCCCTAAATTTTGTCAGCTTCTCAAAGAACTACTGATAAATATGATAGTTGCATATGTGTGTAATAAATACTTCATGCATTAAATTAGGCAGAGTTCTGAGTTTGGTATATTTCTTAGCACTCCATCATAATGCCAACCATGCACTTACAATGATTTCCTTCGCGTATTAAAAGTTCTCTTTCATTTACACAAAAGTGAAATCCTGAGTTGCAGTACTGCTTCAATATATCCAAGTAGCCTCTTAAGTTTGTTAATGCTTTTCAGTCAGTTTCTCCAAAATCTGTACTGTCTTCTTTTTTTTTGTAAGTCATTCTACTGATTTTTTTTTTAGGATCTGTGCCTGAAGAGAAATTGATAAACTTTGGCCCTTTCTCAAGTTACTTCTATCATAGTCAATTTTAGCTGTTCACTGAGCTAACATAGGGTTAGTTTGTCTATGGCAACTGTAATAATATATAGTAGTAATTTTACTACCAACATGATATTTCATCATCACAAGCCTCATTAGAGAGAAATAATATAGAAAACACAGGCTTATGGCTCATGGTACCAGATTAGCATCCCCTCCATGGCACATTGAAGCTAAGTTTACAAAAAGAAATTTGTAATAAATTTAGTTATTTCTTAATTATTAGTACTTTATGTCTGTTAGCATTTTCTGTTTCACAAGGCACTTTCACATACATAATCTAATTAGATTTGAACTATAATCCGTTGAGCTTGCGGTCATCTTTTTAATAAACAGACCAAATGAACCTTAAAGAACATAAGAGATGGAATCTTCCTCTATTATTTGCTAATATTTGGTAGAGCCAAGGACTTAAATTTACACTTTCTGAATCTAGCCTGGGTCACTTTTCATTTTACAATAATTATATTATGGTGAAAATTTTATGTAAAAAAATGGAATAATTTTAAATCCAGACTTTTAAAAGTGGGCTTAAAATTGAAAACAGGAGGTAAGTCTTATTTCATGATATCCCCGGATTTTTATAAGAACTGGAGTAGATACATGAAAGTTTGTGACCAGTTTTTAAGATTACATCCTGGTATCAGAATGAGTAGTTCCTATTGTCAAATTAACTCCAGAGTGCCTTGAGTAGGAACAAACCACCATTGAGGTATTATTGAGCTCAATTTAAACAACTATGTTTTATGTTTGGAAATAAATTTCAAAAAATTTTTAAACATCAATCCTTACTTTTTTAGATTATTCATGCTGCTACTCCAGTTGAATAATGTGGCTGATGAGTTTACAAAAACCCCAATAAATATAACTTTAATATACAATTGAATGGGAATTTATCAAAATGACCAAAAAGTTTGTATTTCTATAAATAAATATTCATTTCTTTTTTTATTTTATTTTTTTAATTTTATTTTATTTTTAAACTTTACAATATTGCATTAGTTTTCCTTATATAAAGTACCATGTTCACCACAACTTTTATCAACTTTTTTTACTTAACAATTATAGAAATATAACATGTTAATGCAAGCTTTCAGATCACTTGTAAACATTAAATATGGAGATTTTTTCCATTTTAATAATGCTGCTATCTATTTTACATGAACATAAATAAATGTGACTACTGTGAAATGTATGGTTTTCTAAAAGTGAATGAGTTTTCTTCTACTTGGAATTTATGGTATAATAAAAGATATCAGAGAAAAGACACACACACACAAACTTAAAAGAGAATATATAATTCAAATCCAGAGGGATTAGTTATGAAAATAACAACTGAGTTAGACTTTATTAACAGGAAAGAAAACATTTTAAAAGTGGAGGCCCATTATTTTTTCAAACGACATTGTTCCTTAGGATATCCTGCTAACTTGTTACGAGTGATAAGATTGGAAATAAAAAAGCCTCTCTTACAGAAGCATCAATCTTAGTGATACTCATTTATTGGTAAGTGACTTACAATATGAGAAGAATCATGAAATGAAGTATCATTTTTTATACTTCACTGATTTTGGAGTTTTAAAATATTTTCTTCTCTTTTTTACTTTCCCTTTGTATTATATATTATATTCTAATTGGCATCAATTGCTTTTGTGTTGTTATATTGTCAGTATATGCTATATAATTATTAAAATGTTAATTAGCAGTTTTTTCCAGTTAAAAGATGAAATTTGTTAATTTATAATATTTGCTGTTTTATTTTGCTTTAGAAAACCACTGTAGTTCCCTGTGACTAAATTAAAATACAATGATATGTGCATGCTAAGTCACTTCAATCTTGTCTGAATCTTTGCGACCCTATGACTGTAGCCCACCAAGCTCTCCTGTCCATGGGATTCTCCAGGCAAGAGTACTAGAGTGGGATGCCATGCTTTCTTCCAGGGGGTCTTCCCAACCCAGGGACTGAACCCACGTCCCTTATGTCTCCTGCATTGGCAGACGGGTTCCTTACCTCTACCACCACCTGGGAAGCCCATAAAATACACGGATACTTTAATAACCACTGTTTCTTAGGACTTTAAAACCAGCAGTTCTTAAGAGAATTGGCATAACTGCTGGCCCCTACAAGATGTAGAGTACTTAAAAAAATTGTGCCCCAGTTATTGCAGGTTTCAAAGTACTTACTTTATTCCTAGGAAGATATACTTGTCATTGCATCTGATTTGCCATCTTCACTGTTGTGAGTGACTGTCTTATAAATTTTTTAAATTCAATAAAACTTATCAAATTGTAAAATTCTATAAAAAGAAGCAAGATAAAATGACTTTTTATAAAATGACATTTGTTATCTGAGTATAATCAGTAGCTTTCTGTGAAATTTTGTGTTTCTGTTTGTGAATTTTATATATCCATAAGCCTGTGGAATTTAGAATTAAGATAGTGTAATTCAGCCTCTAAATGGATCCATTTCACTCTCCAATTGATATAAGTGAAATTTCCACTTAACTAATTTTATGATTTCTTATGGGGCTTCCCAGGTTGTTCAGTAGTTAAGAATCTACCTGCCAAGGCAGGAGATGCAGGAGATCCCTGGGTTGGGAGGACAATGGCAACCCCTTCCTATATTCTTGCCTAGAAAATCCCATAGACAGAGGAGCCTGGCAGGCTACAGTCCATAGGGTGGCAAAGATTCTGATGTGACTGAGTGACTGAGCACAATGATTTCTTATAAGAAATAATAGATAATGTGTAACATTAGACTTAAGTGATACTAGAGTTTGTCTCACTCAACCTGCCAGTTTTTTAAAAACTGAAAAAATCAAAACCTGAAGAAGTTGTCACACGTTCAAAGTAGCTGATACTAACTGGACACTAAATTGTTTTTATTTTATACACTAATGTATTCAGAAAATTGTATGCACTGTTTTAGTTACCTAAAGCTGTGGGACAAACTGCACCAAAACTTACTGGCTAAAACCAGCAAACATTTGAAATCTCACAGTCTCTATGGATCACAGACCCGGTACAACTTAGCTGGATGCCTCTGGTTTAAGGTCTCATGAGTTCGGGGCTGCAGCCTCATGTTAGGGACTGACTGGGCAGGGGGGATTTATTTTCAAGTCATCTCATGTGGTTTTCACAGCCCTATGTCTCTTGTCCTGTGTCTTGGCGCAGGACTGTCTCACGGCATTATATCTGGTTCTTCCATGACAAGAATGTCAGGAAAGGGAGAGAGAGAAATGGAAATGACAGACATTTTACAACTGAATCCTGGAGGTGACATTCCATCACATTTGCTTTATTCTCTTTGTTAGGTCTAACTCAGACTAAGGGGAAGGTTCTATACAAGATATGAATAACAGGATGAAGGAATCACCAGAGCCATCCTGTAGGCTGTCCCTAACCTTAACACTACCCATGCCCAGAGAAAATACTTCCCAAGTAAAATATTTATTTATTAAGTCTTTATAGTAAAACATCTCAGGTAATGAAATTGGAGTACAGACTCTTGGTGGACCAATATTATGTTCTGTGTATGTTTTTCTTTCTGATTTTGCACTGAGGTTACAAAAATTATATCTTTGTACCTGTGAAATATGCAGTGAAGTCTTAAAGATTAAACAGAGAAGATGGTTCAGACATATGTACACATGCACAGAGCAAGAGAGGGAGAGAGACAGAGAAATAAAGACTAAATACGGCAAAATGTAAATATTGAATCTGAGGGAGGAATTCAATTAGTTTTCCAAGGGCTGGTTTAAGAAGTTACCACAATAAAATAATAAGAAGTTTTATTTTGCCATAGTTCTGGAGGCCAGGAGTGTAAAATCAAGGTATTAACATGGATGAACTCCCTCCAAGAGGCTAAAAAGGAGAATCTATTCTTTACCTCTTCTAACTAACTTCTGCTGTCAGAATTCCTTGACTATCACCCCAGATTCTGAATACTGTCTGCATCTCCACTCTGCCTCCTCTTTTTTTCTGTGGCTCTCTTCTCTCTCTCTCTCTCAAATCTCCTTTGCCTTTCTCCTATAAGGATATTTGTCATTGGATTTGCTGCTGCTGTTTAGTAGCTCAGTCATGGCTGACTCTTTGCGAGTCCCTGGGCTGTAGCCAACCAGGATCCTCTGTCCATGGGATTCTCCAGGCAAGAATACTGTAGTGGATGGTCATTTCCTTCTCCAGGGAATTTTTGCCACCCGGGGGGCAGAACTTAAGTTTCCTGTGTCTCCTGCTTGGCAGGCAGATTCTTTACCACTGAGACACCTAAGACCCATTCCATATCACAATGATCTCATCTCAAGGTTCTTAACTTAATCATGCCTGTAAAACCCCTCTTTCCAAATAAACTAGAATTACTGGGATCTAGGGATTGGGGGTGGACATATAGTTTCGGCAGGGGGTAGGGGGTGGGGGTTGGGGATGGCTACCATTCCATCCACCACAGAAGTACATAGGGATTCTTTGTTCAGTTCTTTCAACTCTTCCAGAATTTTAAAAGCATGATATTAAAGAGCATAAAAACAGAGGTTACATTATCAAATGTTGTAAAAATTCGAAGAGCTTAGCATCTGACAAGCTAACTTTATTTTAAAGGTAAAACTTTTAAAATATACAAATGTATTAAATTAGGTGTTTTGTCAATCTGTGCTTCATTGTCATTCACTATTTGAAGTCAGTGGGGATTATGTCATGTCAAAACTCTTCTACATTGTCTGGCCTCTCAAATTTTTGCTTTAATCTTTTTAAAACATTTAGGATATCAAAGGTCACTTTTATTTCAAAACAAATAACTATGTTCCCAATTTTGCTATTCTTATAGTAAGACTGAGACTTTCTGTTAATTGCCACAAGATGACAACTTTTTCTCCGATAGTAGGGTCTTAAAGCCCAAAGGAATATTTTTGTTTTGTTTGATCTCTGATTAGTTTGTCTTTTCAAATATGTATATTGATCTTAAGAATCACTCTTTTTCATTTCTTTAGCTGTCGTGCCTTAAATTTGATTGAGTTAAAGTGGCTTTATGAAATATCTCTGCTATATAAAATGATAAATAAATGTATCTAATCAAGTATCTCTATACTAAATGAGTCTATTTACACTTACCTTAAACCATGAAGATCAAGACAAGCATTCCACTGAAGCAACTGCCGGCGGGGGGAAAAGACACACACACACACACCACATACATATACACATAAACAAGGAACAGTTTTAATCCTGGGAGGATAATGGAGTGGTTAACAGAATAATGATGGAAAACAAAATGTTTTACTTACTGTGAGACTTAGCTACCTTTCAACTGAAATCAGTCACTAGGGTCTAGATAAGCTCTTAAAGCTTTCATATTTAATTTTTTAACATTATATCTCCAGTGTCTATCACATTGTTTAAGTAGATGTTGATAATATTAAACAGATACATTTATAAATGTGTATACCATGAGTAATTAATGAATTAACTCACAGAGTAGCCAAACACAGTCAAGCATAAACGTATTGAAGTTAAATCAACTAGTTAAGGGATTGTTGGAACTTATGTCAAACGTGTGTGTGTGTGTGTGTACATACATTTGATGCCGTTTGCTTGGACAACCTTTAAGAATTGTGGAGTCATTGACTCTAAAGCTGAAAGCAAACACAGGTGGTTGGTTCTATGTCTTTCTTCAAGAGACAAGCAATTATTATCCTCATGATCTATTAAGCCACATTTTCTTTAGCATGTGACAGCTAAGGTGATGTTGATCAAAAAATATAGCTCTTTATTCTTAAACAAGTTCACATGCACATAGATGTTTAACTAGTGCCTTTATAGAGCTATTATGAAAAAACACTAGCAGCCTTGGTCTGGAGAAGTAATTTATGGCAGCTAGGTAAATGGTGTCCAAGATCACCTTGATGGTATTAGCTATTCAGTATCCCTACCCCTGCACTGTGGCATTTCTTTAACTCTGTTGATAAATGTGAGAGGAAAACACACACACACACACACACATACAAAAAACACAATGAGCCCTACTCAGACTGCTTACTCTGTTTCTCCTTCTAGTACCTGCTGCTTCAGATCATCTGTCAGGCAGTTAACAGAGAAGAGAGTAGGAGAAACTGCAGAGGAGTGAGTGTATATGAGAGAAGCGTAGTTAAAAGAAGGCCTTGTGTCTATCACTACCCTCCCCAACCTTTCTTCCCCTTTGGTTCATTAACTGGAAGTGTGGAAAGGTGAAGGGAAATGAATTTAACTTGTCCTGACATTAGTTAGAGACAGAAATGCAATGACTTCCAGAATGTTTCTGCCCCAGAGAGAGGTAATTGAAAAAAGTGTTGTGTGGTTAGATGGTGTAATGAAAAATAAAGAAATGATTCAGGAGAGTGGAATCAAATTATAAGCATAAAGGCAAATGTACTGAAGTTTTTAGCCAGTTGAAAAACTGAGAGATACTATCAGGACTGTGCAAATATATTGCTCTGATTAATTTTCCTGGGGTGAAATATGAAAATATTTATAAAATTGAGAATCCTGCCCTGAATAAAATTTTCTTTGTGATATAATAAGCTAAAATAAGCCATAACAAGTATCCATCTATGTAAAAACATTTAAATAGTAAAGAATTAAATAAGAAGGTTTCATGTGAGAGTAAAAAGAATTTGTATCTGGACATTGCTCTGAGTTGCTTACAACTTGGGAGAATACTCAATAAACAAAATAAAGGCTAATTTATCTTAGAGGGTATTATAGTTGAGTTTTGAAATGTTGTTTTTGCTGTCGGTATTTTCTTTTCTTTTCTTAAGACCCCTTTTACATGTTTAAAAAACTTATTTTTCAATATAAGGTGAGAGGTGTGTGCATGCATGCTAAGTCACTTCAGTCATGTCTGACTCTTTGTGACCCATAGACTGTAGTCCACCAGGTTCCTCTGTCCACGGTATTCTCCAGGCAATAATACTGGAGTGGGTTGTCACACTCTCCTCCAGGGGACCACCCTGACCTGGGATTGAACTTAAATCTCCTGAGTCTCCTGCATTGGCAGGCAAGTTCCTTACCACTACAGACACCTGGGAAGCTCCAAGGTGAGAGATATTCAAGGGTCAAAGTGAATTCAGTTCAGTTCAGTGCAGTTGCTCAGTCGTGGTCGAGCCTTTGCGATCCCATGGTTGCAGTACACGAGGCCTCCCTGTCCATCACCAACTCCTGGAGTATACTCAAACTCATGTCCATTGAGTCAGTGATGCCATCCAATCATCTCATCCTCTATTGTCCCCTTTGCCCCCCACCTTCAATCTTTCCCAGCATCAGGGTTTTTTCAAATGAGTCAGTTCGTTGCAACAGGTAGCCACAGTATTGAGTTTCAGCTTCAGCATCAGTCCTACCAATGAACACTCAGGACTGGTCTCCTTTAGGATGGACTGGTTGGATCTCCTTGCATTCCAAGGGACTCTCAAGAGTCTTCTTCAACACCATAGTTCAAAAGCATCAATATTTCAGTGCTCAGCTTTCTTTATAGTCCAAATCTCACATGCATACATGACTACTGAAAAAAACCATAACCTTGACTAGATGGTCTCTGCTTCTTAATATGTTATCTAGGTTGGTCATAGCGTTTCTTCCAAGGAGTAAGCATCTTTTAATTTCATGACTGCAGTCACCATCTGCAGTGACTTTGGAGCCCCCAGAAATAAAGTCTGTCACTGTTTCCACTGTTTCCCCATCTATTTGCCCTGAAGTGATGGGACTGGATGCCTTGATCTTTGTTTTCTGAATGTTGAGCTTTAAGCCAACTTTTTCACTCTCCTCTCACTTTTGTCAAGAGGCTCTTTAGTTCTCCTCCCTTTCTGCCAAAAGGGTGGTGTCACCTGCATATCTGAGGTTATTGATATTTCTCCCAGCAATCTTGATTCCAGCAATGTTTGATTCCCAGCAATTGTGCTTCAGCCAAGCTTTTCTCATGATGTACTCTTCATAGAAGTTAAAGAGGCAGGGTGACAATGTACAGCCTTGATGTACTCCTTTCCCTATTTGGAACCAGTCTGTTTTTCCATGTCCAGTTCTAAAGGTTGCTTCCTGACCTGCATACAGATTTCTCAAGAAGGAGGTCAGGTGTTCCCATCTCTTTCAGAATTTTCCACAGTTTGTTGTGATCCACATAGTCAAAGTCTTTGGAATGGTCAATAAAGCAGAAATAGATGTTTTTCTGGAACTCTCTTGCTTTTTTGATGATGCAATGGATGTTGGCAATTTGATATCTGGTTCCTCTGCCATTTCTAAAACCAACTTGAACATCTGGAAGTTCAAGGTTCACGTGATGTTGTAGCTTGGCTTGGAGAATTTTGAGCATTACTTTGCTGTCGTGTGAGATGAGTGCAATTGTGCAGTAGTTTGAACATTCTTTGGCATTGCTCTTCTTAGGCATTGGAATGAAAACTGACCTTTTCTAGTCCTGAAACCACTGCTGAGTTTTCCAAATTTGCTGGCATATTGAGTGCAGCACTTTCACAGCATCATCTTTTAGGATTTGAAATAGCTCAACTGGAATTCCATCACCTCCACTAGCTTTGTTCATAGTGATGCTTCCTAAGGCCCACTTGACTTTGCATTCCAGGATGTCTGGCTCTAGGTGAGTGATCATACCATCATGATTATCTGGGTCATGAAGATCTTTTTTGTATAGTTCTGTGTATGGATGTGAGAGTTGGACTACAAAGAGAGCTGAGTGCTGAAGAATTGATGCTTTTGAACTGTGGTGTTGGAGAAGACTCTTGAGAGTCCCTTGGACTTCAAGGAGATCCAACCAGTCCATCCTAAAGGAGATCAGTCTTGGGTGTTCATTGGAAGGTCTGATGTTGATGCTGAAGCTCCAGTACTTTGGCCACCTCATGCAAAGAGCTGACTGATCTGAAAAGACCCTGATGCTGGGGAAAGATTGAGGGCAGGAGGAGAAGGGGACAACAGAGGATGAGATGGTTGGATGCATCACAAACTCAATGGACATGGGTTTGGGTAGACTCCGGCAGTTGGTGATGGACAGGGAGGCTTCACGTGCTGTGGTTCATGGGGTCACAAAGAGTCGGACATGACTGAGTGACTGAATTGAATTGAACTCTGTGTATTCTTGCCACCTCTTCTTAATATCTTCTGCTTCTGTTAGGTCTATATCATTTCTGTCCTTCATTGAGCCCATCTTTGCATGAAATGTTCCCTTGGTATCTCTAATTTTCCTGAAGAGATCTCTAGTTTCCCATTCTATTTTTTTCCTCTGTTTCTTTGCATTGATCACTGAGGAAGGCCTTCTTATCCCTCCTTGCTATTCTTTGGAACTCTGCATTTAAATGGTTTTATCTTTCCTTTTCTCCTTTGCTTTTTGCTTCTCTTCTTTTCACAGCTATTTTTAAGACCTCCTCAAACAGCCATTTTGCTTTTTTGCATTTCTTTTTCTTGAACCTCCATCCATAGTTCTTCAAGCACTCTGTCTATCAGATCTAATCCCTTGAATCTATTTCTTACTTACACCGTATAATCGTAAGGGATTTGATTTAGGTCATACCTGAATGCTTTAGTGGTTTTCCCCTACTTTCTTCCATTTAAGTCTGAATTTGGCAGTAAGGAGTTCATGATCTGAACACCACAGTCAGCTCCCAGTCTTGTGTTTACTGTCTGTATAGAGCCTCTCCATCTTTGGCTGCAAAGAATATAATCAATCTGATTATGGTATTGACCATCTGGTAATGTCTATGTGTAGAGTCTTCTCTTGTGTTGTTGGAAGTGGGTGTTTGCTATGACCAGTGCGTTTTCTTGGCAAAAGTCTATTAGCCTTTCCCCTGCTTCATTCTGTACTCCAAGGCCAAATTTGCCTGTTACTCCAGGTGTTTCCTGACTTCTCACTTTAGCATTCCAGTCCCCTATGATGAAAAGGACATCTTTTCTGGATGTTAGTTCTAGAAGGTCTTGTAGGTCTTCATAGAACCATTCAACTTCAGCATTACTGGGAGGGGCAGAGACTTGAATTACCGTGATATTGGACGATTTGCCTTGGAAACAAACAGAGATCATTCTGCATTTTGGACTCTTTAGTTGACTATGATGGCTACTCCATTTCTTCTAAGGGATTCTTTCCCACAATAGTAGATATAATGGTCATCTGAGTTAAATTCACTCTTTCTAGTCCATTTTAGTTCACCAATTCCTAAAATGTCGATGTTCACTCTTGCCATCTCCTGTTTGACCACTTCCAATTTGCCTTGATTTATGGACCTAACATTCCAGGTTCCTATGCAATATTGCTCTTTACAGCTTCAGACTTTACTTCCATCTCTAGTCATATCCACAACTGGGTTTTGTTTTTGCTTTGGCTCCATCTCTTCATTCTTTCTGGAGTTATTTCTCCACTGATCTCCAGTAGCATATTGGGCACCTACCAAACTGGGGAGTTCGTCTTTCAGTGTTCTATCTTTTTGCCTTTCATCCTGTTCATGGGGTTCTGAAGACAAGAATACTGAAGTAGTTTGCCATTCCCTTCTCCAGTGGACCGTGTTTTGTCAGAACTCTCCACCATGACTTGTTCATCTTGGGTTGCCCTACATGGCATGGCTCATAGTTTCATTGAGTTAGACAAGGCTGTGAACCATGTGATGAGATTGGTTCAGTTCAGTTCAGTTCATTTCATTCACTCAGTCATGTCCGACTCTTTGCAACCCCATGAATCGCAGCACGCCAGGCCTCCCTGTCCATCACCAACTCCCAGAGTTCACAAAGACTCACGTCCATCGAGTCAGTGATGCCATCCAGCCATCTCATCCTCTGTCGTCCCCTTCTCCTCCTGCCCCCAATCCCTCCCAGCATCAGAGTCTTTTCCAAAGAGTCAACTCTTCACTTGAGGTGGCCAAAGTACTGGAGTTTCAGCTTTAGCATCAGTCCTTCCAAAGAAATGCCAGGACTGATCTCCTTCAGAATGGACTGGTTGGTTCTCCTTGCAGTCCAAGGGACTCTCAAGAGACTTCTCCAACACCACAGTTCAAAAGCATGAATTCTTCGGCGCTCAGCCTTCTTCACAGTCCAACTCTCACATCCATATATGACCACAGGAAAAACCATAGCCTTGACTAGACAGACCTTTGTTGGCAAAGTAATGTCTCTGCTTCAGAATATGCTATCTAGGTTGGTCACAACTTTCCTTCCAAGGAGTAAGCGTCTTTTAATTTCATGGCTGCAGTCACCATCTGTAGTGATTTTGGAGCCCAGAAAAATAAAGTCTGACATTGTTTCCACTGTTTCCCCATCTATTTCCCATGAAGTGATGGGACCGGATGCCATGATCTTCTTTTTCTGAATGTTGAACTTTAAGCCAACTTTCTCACTCTCCACTTTCACTTTCATCAAGAGGCTTTTTAGTTCCTCTTCACTTTCTGCCATAAGGGTGTAGTCATCTGAATATTTGAGGTTATTGATATTTCTCCCGGCAATCTTGATTCCAGCTTGTGTTTCTTCCAGTCCAGTGTTTCTCATGATGTACTCTGCATATAAGTTAAATAAGCAGGGTGACAATATACAGCCTTGACTTACTCCTTTTCGTATTTGGAACCAATCTGTTGTTCCATGTCCAGTTCTAACTGTTGCTTCCTGACCTGCATACAAATTTCTCAAGAGGCAGATCAGGTGGTCTGGTATTCCCATCTCTTGAAGAATTTTCCACAGTTTATTGTGATCCACGCACTAAAGGCTTTGGCATAGTCAATAAAGCAGAAATAGATGTTTTTCTGAGACTCTCTTGCTTTTTCCATGATCCAGTGGATGTTGGCATTTTGATCTCTGTTCCTCTGCCTTTTCTAAAACCAGCTTGAACATCTGGAAGTTCACGGTTCACATATTGCTGAAGCCTGGCTTGGAGAATTTTGAGCATTACTTTACTAGCGTGTGAGATGAGTGCAACTGTGCAGTAGTTTGAGCATTCTTTGGCACTGCCTTTCTTTGGGATTGGAATGAAAACTGACCTTTTCCAGTCTGTGGCCACTGCTGAGTTTTCCAAATTTGCTGGCATACTGAGTGCAGCACTTTCACAGTATCATCTTTCAGGATTTGAAATAGCTCAACTGGAATTCCATCACCTCCACTAGCTTTGTTCGTAGTGATGCTTTCTAAGGCCCACTTGACTTCATGTTCCAGGATGTCTGGCTCCAGGTCAGTGATCACACCATCATGATTATCTGGGTCATGAAGATCTTTTTCTACAATTCTTCTGTGTATTCTTGCCATCTCTTCTTAATATCTTCTGTTTCTGTTAGGTCCATACCATTTCTGTCCTTTATTGAGCCCATCTTTGCATGAAATATTCCTTTGGTATCTCTGATTTTCTTGAAGAGATCCCTAGTCTTTCCCATTCTGTTGTTTTCCTCTATTTCTTTGCATTGATCGCTGAAGAAGGCTTTCTTATCTCTCCTTGCTATTCTTTGGAACTCTGCATTCAGATCCTTATGTGTTTCCTTTTCTCCTTTGCTTTTCGCTTCTCTTCTTTTCACAGCTATTTGTAAGGCCTCCCCAGACAGCCATTTTGCTTTTTTGCATTTCTTTTCAATGGGGATGGTCTTGATCCCTGTCTCCGGTAGAGTGTCACGAACCTCTGTCCATAGTTCATCAGGCACTCTGTCTATCAAATCTAGTCCCTTAAATCTATTTCTCATTTCCATTGTATAATCATAAGGGATTTGATTTAGGTCATATCTGAATGTCTAGTGGTTTTCCTTACTTTCTTCAATTTAAGTCTGAATTTGGCAATAAGGAGTTCATGATCTGAACCACAGTCAGCTCCCGGTCTTGTTTTTGCTGACTGTATAGAGCTTCTCCATCCTTGGCTGCAAAGAATATCATTAATCTGATTTCAGTGTTGACCATCTGGTGATGTCCCTGTATAGAGTCTTCTCTTGTGTTGTTGGAAGAGGGTGTTTGTTATGACCAGTGCATTTTCTTGGCAAAACTCTATTAGTCTTTGCCCTGCTTCATTCCTTATTCCAAGGCCAAATTTGCCTACCACTCCAGGTGTTTCTTGACTTCCTGCTTTTGCATTCCAGTCCCCTATAATTAAAAGGACATCTTTTTTGTGTGTTAGTTCTAAAAGGTCTTGTAGGTCTTCATAGAACTGTTAGTTTCCTGTAATGTGGTTTCCAGTCTGTCTGCCCTCTATGGAGAAGGAAAGAGGCTTATGGAAGCTTCCTGATGGGAGAGACTAACTGAGGGGGAAACTGGGTCTTCTTCTAATGGGCGGGGCCATGCTCAGTAAATCTTTAATCCAATTTTTTGTTGGTGGATGAAGCTGTGTTCTCTCCCTGCTATTTACCTGGGCTCAAACTATGGTAGAGGTAATGAAGATAATGGTGACCTCTCAAAAGATCCCATGCATGTACTGATACACTCGGTGCCTCCAACCCTGGAGCAGGCCACCACAGACCCACGCCTCCCCTGGAGACTCCTGGACACACCCAGGCAAGTCTGGGTCAGTCTGTTGTGGGGTCACTGCTCCTTTCTTCTGGGTCCTGGTACACACAAGGTTCTGTTTATACCCTTCAAGAGTCTATTTCCCAGTCCTGTATAAGTTCTGGCAGTTCTATGATAGTGTTAATGGCTACCTCCTCCAAGAGGGCTTATGCCATACCCAATGGCAGTCCACTGCTGATCTGTACCTCCACAGGAGACACGCAAACACAGTTCTGTCTCAGTCTCTGTGGTGTCTCTGGTCCAGATCTTTAGTTTTAATGATATTGAACGATTCAATTGTAATTACTGAAGAATGTATTTGATTCCAGTTTGTTTTTTTTTTTCAGTTATGGAATTAAAGTTTTTAATTGTATATTTGTTTGTAGACTCAAGAATATATTTGAACAAATCATTGATATATATAACCCTTCCAGGTTAATTGAGAAAGAAACACTAAGATACAAAACATTTCTCCTATATGAAGCCCTTGAAATATCCTATTGTCAATCCAAACAGAATAAACTAAAATGAGATAATTGGGAAGGTGCCCATAAAGTCAGCCTGAATATATTATCACAACTATATATGAGATAATATTTGTTTTAAAAAGATTCTATGGCACTGTAAACTCAGTCTCATTAGAGACTGCATTTAAAAGGCTTATAAAGTTACTCATTAATGTTATCTTGTTGTATCTCCACAGCTTTTTCATTAAAGAAAATTCAGCAGAAAGCATTTTCTCCTGATAGCAGGAACCAATTTGCAATAAATGTTCTGGAAACCACTAGGGAAGCCATTACTGAGGTCTAATAAAAACAGACAAGCGTAACTTGTTCTATATTTTTGTTTCAATCACACACAGATGAGACCCCGCTTTCCACACCAACTGCGAGAGACAGCCTTGACAAACTTTCTCTAACTGGGCATGGACAACCACTACCTCCAGGATTCCCATCTCCTTTTCTGTTTCCTGATGGATTGTCTTCCATAGAGACCCTTCTGACTAACATACAGGTAGGACTTTTTCACATTCTGGGAGAAAGGAACATGGAGGATTCAGCTGTCAATTTTTCCCAAAGTCATACTATCCCAGCTTAATCCATTCTTGAGACTGACAAAACCATGATAATGAATTTTTCTAGCAATTTGATATTTTAAACTTAATACACAAATTCAATTGGTTAGAAATACCCAAATGTGTATATATATCTTAATAAAAACCTAGATGAAAGGACCTGGGCCTTTTAAAAACCATTCTGCTTAAATGTTCTTTTTATTGCCAATTAATAGTAGGAATCTAGCTGTTTAAGTTTGTCTGATGTATTAAAAGACAGTACACCAGTTCTAATAAATGTTTAGCTGTTTTTAAACTGCTGGCCTTTCAGTGAGGAAATGATATGTTTAGTCATTTAAATATGTCTAAATGAAAAAGAATCCAAAAAATCCCTTCTTTCATAAATTAGTTTATTTCAGTTAATAGGATTTCTTCAAAGAATAGACTTCAAAAAGTCATACAAAACTTTCCACAGATTTCCTATGTAGTCTTTAGGATGTATATTTTATGTACAGTACATTATGAATAAAAAATACCATTAACAATAACATAGAACATGGAGCCAAAATAATAAGTGTTTGGGATAAAAGAAAACATAATTTTTTGCCCACACATGAAGTGGTCATGTGGACCCCAGATGGAGCTTTTTGCCATCTACTTCTCCACACTTAAAATAGCTGGTAGTAATATGCTTACAGATACTCTGGTGGTATTTTTTTTTTTTTAATCTTTGTTCTAGCATTCAATCCTTACTGGTATTTTTCTGTACACATTTCATACCATATTAAACTTTCTCCCAGTAGAAATGTAATTAATTTTATTTACCTCTCTAAGGACATAACAGAAGGCCTTTAATGTAACATATCTTCTCATCTGTTAATATGGCATTTTTAATACTAATGTAATTAGAATCTCCAGAACTGTATTCAACTTTAAGGTTTTATATCTCAGTAATTGAAATAAATCATCAATCTAACCTAAATGTAATCATAGCCAAATAACTGATTATATTTAAAAATAAACATGTAACTTTTTTTCTAAATTCAGCCCACATTATTGTTTTCTGAGTTAAAGTTCTTAATGCATTTCTCTTTTGTTAAATTAAATGCTTTCAAAAATATCCCTCAACATTTCTGAATTTACACTTTGAGAAGTAAGGGAACAATTAAGTTTCTTTTGTATGTTCTGTGTGTGTGTGTACATATATATATTAATAAAATTCTATATGAAGCAAATATAAAGCTAAACATTTACTTAAAATTCTCCATCTAGGTGTCTGTATATTCACTAACTAAAGCCTCTTTAATGGGGAAAATAATAATTTAATTTCAATTTCAGCAAAGAAAACATTTCTGTGTAAACATTCACTAGTGCAAACCGGTTTGCTCATCTGAAGAGTAGATTTACACAGGGACCCTTGCGTTCTATGTGAAAACCACATCACTAAGTCAAATTCTGTGTTTGAGAATGTTTATCCACCCACCCATAGACAGTAATACACAGACTAGAAATGTTATCTGCTTGTGTGCTTGCATGCTAAATCGGTTCAGTCGGGTCGGACTCTATGTAACCCTATGGACTATAGGACTCCAGGCTTCTCTGTCCATGGGATTCTCCAAGCAAGTATACTGGAGTGGGTTACCATGCCTTCCTCAAGACCTTCTGAACCCACAGATTTAACCCACATCTCTTATGTCTCCTGCATTGGTGGGCAGGCTCTTTACCACTAGCACAACATGAGAAGCCCAGAAATGTTATCTACATCACCTCAAATTATAAGTATTTCTTTAAAGAAAGAAAAGAAGAAAAGGGAAAATTTCAGTTTTAAATTGTTCAAATTTTAGATAAATTATTTTTTACTGAATAGATCTCTGGAAATAATATATTCTCTAGCTTTCCAAACAGCCTTAAGATGATATATTAGGAAGCATTGATGATAGGAGTCAAGTCAAAGTAAATTATTTCTTCTAGTCCTAAATCATAGGATTCTGGGTCTGACAAAGTTAGAACACTCACAATAAAAATGCTCCATTTAGGGACCTCCCTCTATGTCCAGTGGTTAAGACCTTGCCTTCCAATGAAGGGCGTGCAGGTTTGATCCATGGTCAGGTAGCTAAGATCCCTCATGACTCACAGACAAAAAACCAGAACATAAACAGCCAAAGCAATATTGGAACAAATTTAGCAAAGACTTTAAAAATGGTCCACATCAAAAAAGGAAATAATATTTCATTTAAAATAAATTAAGCTGTTCACTTCAGTTTCACATATAGATGTATACAGATGAGATATTATATATGTATATATATGAATGTGATACCTGTATACAAGTATATGTGCATGCACATATATGTTTGAAAGGTAAAATAAGTATTGAAAATCTTACTAAGTGCAATATACAGTAAAACAAACGACAATACATACATACATTCATACATACTTATATACATGTTCACATACACACACACAAGCCAGACATACATGCTAGATTTATGTTCAGTTATAGTTTCACATTATTTTGCAAAAGGTCATAGTTGCTAGCTCTTTTATTATTATTACATATATTGAGTTATGTAGGAATATTATAGATATATTATTATCTATATATCTATATATCTATATATATCTATATCTATTATATATAATAATAATATATATTCTAGGAATGGTATAGAATATTTAAACAGTCATGACTCTGACTCATGGGGCATACAGTATAAATGTGTTTGCTGTCCAAATTCTAATTTGGGTAATTACATTCTGTCTACCTCAATTTCCTTTGTAAGTTCAATTATGTATAATGGGGTTCTCTGCTTTCTGTCTCAAATGGCAATACTCTTTTGGTGTGGTAAATTTAAAGCTCTGTATTTCCTTTGAAGATACTTTATCACAATGACAATGAAAAATAATTGAGTTGAAAGTATTTGCATTTTTATATCATACAATATCATGTTTAAAATTAAAGGTTTATTGTGCATGTTTTCTATTTTAGAATATTGTGTTATATTTAAATTTAATGCACATAAACTCTATTTTTCTTAGAATTAATGACCAAAACTACTCAAAATAATATTTAAGGAGTTATTGTTCTAATATTCAATCCTTTGATTTCATGATATTGTGTAATTTGATAATTTTAAAATTAAGAATTTTTAATAGCTACTGTAGATGTCCCTTCCATGACACATTATCAAAATTGAATTTTCTTAAATGGTATTTCTTTGTGTTTTAAAAGAGGGCCTGTAGAAAAATACTATATGCTAGTATTTTAAAATATATATACTATATATAGTGTAGAAAATACGTTTTATATATAGTACAGAAAAATATATGTAGTATAGAAATATATGTGTATACTGTATATCTTTAGGTACCAGATTTTTGCTAGTTCCTAGAACTATACTATTCTTTCTTAAAGTTTGACTATTTTTATAAATTAGAAGTCATAAAGAATAAGGATATCTTCAGTAAAGAACAGCAATTTTACTTTAGTGACATTTAAATTCATTCTAGATTTTCCTTTTTAGAATTAAAAAAATTATATGGAATTTTATTTTATTTTTCTATGTGGACAGTCTTTCATTATGGTTTCCTTAATCAAACGTGTTCATGGACAACAACCTATGAGATTTTAGGTGTGGAAAGTAGAATTTTAGTATCAATTTACTGGATGTGACACCTTCAATCATTGATTATCATTTGAACAAACTGAAGGGAGAATTTTACCCACTATTCTCAATCTGAGCTTTCAAGCTGTTAATCATAACTGGGATACATTTGCACATAAGACTAGGAATAAATATGTTGCACTGTTTATTACCCTATTTACAAAAAATTATTTTAAAGGATAGTTAAATAAATAAAAAGTAGAAAAGAAAAATAAGGTAGAGAATATAAAATTTAGTGAGGAGTGATATTAACCCTAAGGATATATGCCATAAGGGGAGTAAGATAGCTGTTTGGTTCATTCTGATTTGTCTATGTGGAAGTATTAAACAAACAAGGAAAATCTAAAAGGGATGTTAAAACCACAATGAATAGCAGGCTGAGATTGGTTCACTATGGTCTGACAAATAAACATATTCTGACTGTGGTATTTAAGAAGCATTCTTTACTTCTATATTTAATGGAAGACAATGAAAAATAATTTGACCAAAATATTCTGATTATACATATTCCAGTCTTTACATTTCAAAGTCATGATCAGTAATATATCTTATACATTTCAAAAAAATGAATCATTTTTATTTGCATTATTAATATGTATTTTAATTATAAAATATGTACTAGTAATTAGTTATATAGTTACTAATCTTCTCTAACTGATAAAAGAATTAGAAACTTTTCAAAATGATAAACGATAAAATAAGACATTGACTTCAAAATATGGGTAGACTAGCATCAGATACATTGGTTTTTATATTATGTCTTTTTATCTTTAATCATAGTATGTTATATCTTCTCCTGTGTGTCCCATTACCAATTTTGTGAAGAGAGATCATGGAAAAAACAGTAAACCACAGCCAATATTTTAAACTCAGTTTACTGTAATGAAGAGAGTGGCATTAATCTCTTAAAAATCTGGACTCTGTATCATATTTACTAATTTATATCATATACAACAACAATACAAATATTAATAGTAAAACTAATTTTATTGAGGACTTCCCTGGTGACTCAGTGGTAAAGAATTCCCTTACTAATACAGGAGATGCAGGTTCCATCCCTGGGTCAGGAAGATACCATGGAGAAGGAAACGGCAACCCACTCCAGTAAGCTTGCTGGAAAATCCCATGGACAGAGGAGCCTGGTGGGTTACAGTCCTTTGGATCCCGAAAAAAGTAGGGCATGACTTAGCAACTAAACAACAATATTTGCTGAATAATCTTAATATGTCCTTGTGCAGGAAATATACTCCTTTGAGTCTCCTCTACTCTAACACTACTTAAATTCTGATACTTCTAATTCACCAGTGTCAGAGTTTTTCCCATTACAAGCAATTCTGCGAGCTAAGCTGGGGGCCCTGCATTTTATCCTAGTTCAGGCATGATCTGCTTAGAGATAGCATCAGATCTCATAGATTAAGAATTCAGCCTCACAAACCTGCTTCCTGCCCCCGCTTTCATTGCCAGTTGTAAGTCCTGGTTGTAACCTGTGCTTGTGACCAACCAGCTACAGACTGGAGATTCCCACCATGCCTGCCAATTAATTTGTTAAAGCAGCTCATTGAACTTAGGAAAACGTGTTACTTATGTACCCGGTTTATTATAAAAGATTATAAATCAAGGTAAAGAAGGAGCGGGTGAATTGTCCAATACAATTCAGAAACAGATGGGAGAAATGTGTAGGGCAATGTATTTCGAAAGAGGCATAGAGCTTCCATTCCCTCACACGTCACCCACCCTGTACCTCTATACACTGACCAATTAAAAAGTTCTCTGAATCTCATCCATCCTTTAGGGACTTGCCAAAAGTCAACTTATTAACAGAAACTCATATGTAGTTGCAAGGAGTTTATTATGAATAACAGAAGACCCATTTCACCTCTGTTGTTCTTATCATTTAGGAAGTTCCATTCCCTGTAAGCATCTCTAGATACCAGTATCCAGTATAGGATACCTAGAAGTGCTTTTGATGGAGAATTCATCGTTAATCAACTTTGAAGTACAGTAACCGTAACAGTAAACCAAGTATAGTATCTTTTGTCACAAGAGTGGCAAAAATGCTTTAGTTGATACTGTTCTGTCATATTTTTTAAAGTTCCTAACTTCAAGGCACACTATTCTTTTTCGGAATGAAACACCAAACAAAGAAAAAAAGAAAAACCAAAAACCTCAGGGCAGTCCTGACCTAGGTTTAGTCAGCTTACTCGTTTGGAACCTTAGACAAGTCACCTCCTCCTTCTGGACCTTGGTTTTCTCATCTTTGAAAGGTTTAAGCTAGACTAGATAATGGCTAAAAATCTCCTCCAACTGGGTTTGTTGTTGTTGTTTTGTTGCTCAATAGTGTCCGACTCTTGTGCTACCCGATGGACAACAGTCTGCCAGTCCCCTCTTTCCATGGGATTTTCTAAGCAGGAATACTAGAGTCTATGTGATCCCATGGACTACAACCTGCCAGGCTCCTTGTCCATGGGATTTCCCAGGCAAAAATACTGGGTTGCCATTTCCTTATTTACTCTCATTAGAAATAGCAAACTACTGAACACAAATTTGTACAAAATACAAATATGTACCAAGTAAGCTTTTCTTCCTCAAGGATCTAACTAATAAATTAAGAAATGCTTCTGTCATATCAATATCACTGTAAGTCTCCTATACAGGCAGATTCTTATACTTCCTAGGCAAGAGAAATAGTTGACATATTGCTAGATTAATGTGCCCTTTATATATGTAGTTTATAAACTCATTCCCTGAAAAATGATAGAAATTTGTTTACAAGTCATAGTACTTTAGAAAGCAAAAATACTTCTGTATTATGACAAGCATTATGTCTGCATATAGAAAAGAAATCTGAAGTCAAACAACCACTATCTTTAATAACTGCTGTGTCATAGACTAAATTTAAAATGCATTTTTTTTTTTAAGAATCGTTACTATCCAGCTTCAACATCATGAGAACTGACCTCCCCTTGGGAACAAATTTTATGTTTTAAACCTTGTTTCCTTTACATTAAATCACATTGCCATCGTAGAATTTTGCTTGATATCGCATGACCACATGAGACCTAGCATTTAGTGTGACCTTTTGCATATGATCTACCTGGAAAATTTACAGAAGTTACACAAATCCGATAGTACTGTTATCACTGATGGTTAAAATGGTGTCCCAGTGATTTGTAGATGTTGTGAACACTACTTGCTTTTGTTTTTCCCAGTCCCCTGCTGCATTGAAATTTAATTGGTTTTCCGTATTTTTTCAGAAGAGCTGTCACAGACAATAACATATTTTTTGCATATGTATCAGTTTGGCTCTAGTGAAGATTTTTGTTCACACTGGACTCCTACTGATGTGCACTGATTTAAAGTCTAAAAATGAAACTTAATTTTATACAGCTTATAAGTAGTCCCTAGAGGGTATTGGATCCTAAAGCTAATATTTTTCAGACATAATCAGCAGGAATAAGTAATGTACTACCATTAGCGACATTAACAGCAATGTAACAGAAGGAAACAATAAACATAAATGTTCTTAGCAACTTTATATTTACAACAAATATTAATATAAAATTATACAAATTAGAACTGCAGCTTAACACTATTCAACACGTTTATTCATAATGATTGTTTCATATTTAAAGAACACCAAAATATTGTGTTTTGTCAGCCAAGGACAATAATAGTTTAATAGTAATTTATTTTAAACAGCTACTGATAATACAACCAATCAACACATTAAGTGGTGCCAACATTGGCATCTTGCTAAATAATCTCTAGACATTGCACAGAGAGTACATCTTTCAAAGATAAGTCAACAAGAGCAATCAGAGCAGAAAATTAGAATTTGGTATCTTAGAATTAAAATACAGCTAAACTAAAGTTTTAATTGGGGTGATCTAAAAGGGCACTTGATGTAATGATCTCTTTCATTTGTTACTAATTGTTTGTTCCTGATGAAGAAGAAACATATACAGGAATGTTGCCGAATTAAGATGGCAGTTTCCTTAGCAGCTATGTTTTATTGTTAAAAACAAAAGAGTAGAGAGAAGTGAACTGCCATCCAGCTTGTTTCCTATCACAAAAATTAATCCAGAAAATTCAGGATCAGTTATACCAAATATTAAATATTAATAGCTTATATGTGCTTGAAAAGAGACTTAAAAAGACTTGTGACAATTGGGCTGAACTGAAGGTACATTCCTATTGCGTTAGCAAGTCAAGCTGGAATTGAAATGTATGAATTAAACTTCTTATGTCGTATCCTATAAAGGGTTAAAGGGGTCTCAAATAAATCTACAACTGGCATTAACTACCACTTCATTTCTAATTTCATTTGAAAAATTCAGCTGCTGATGTTCACAATCCAAAGCATCTTTTCCAAAAGGGCATTTTGAATTGCTGAGTTGAGAAGTATTGAAATCTTAGCTCCAATTTTTACTAATAACTTTAGTAATAATTTTCTAATGCATCTTAGCAGAGAACACATGCGGAACGCTTTGCATAGGTTTTACATATTCTCATAATCTCATTTTTGAAAATTTCAGAACACTACTCATATATTAATACAGCATATAGTCAAATTATATACGGAGAAGGCAAAGGCACCCTGCTCCAGTACTCTTGCCTGGAAAATCCCATGGACGGAGGAGCCTGGTAGGCTACAGTCCATGGGGTCGCTAAGAGTCGGACACAACTGAGCGACTTCACTTTCACTCTTCACTTTCATGCATTGGAGAAGGAAATGGCAACCCACTCTAGTGTTCTTGCCTTAAGAATCCCAGGGACGGGGAAGCCTGGTTGGGCTGCTGTCTATGGAGTCACACAGAGTCGGACCCAACTGAAGCGACTTAGCAGCAGCAGTAGCAGCAAATTATATATATATTATTTTATAATCAGTTATATAAATAGATATAATTTGCTTTTGCCATATACTATTATTATATATTGGAGAAGGCCATGGCACCCCACTCCAGTACTCTTGCCTGGAAAATCCCATGGGCAGAGGAGCCTGGTGGGCTACAGTCCATGGGGTCTCGAAGAGTCGGACACGACTGAGCAACTTCACTTTCACTTTTCACTTTCATGCATTGGAGAAGGAAATGGCAACCCACTCCAGTGTTCTTGCCTGGAGAATCCCAGGGACAGGGGGAGCCTGGTGAGCTGCCGTCTATGGGGTTGCACAGAGTCAGACATGACTGAAGTGACTCAGCAGCAGCAGTATTATATATACCCTAAAATGTATCCTCTGTTTAGAGCCATTTTGATAGATTTTTAAAAAATAATGCATTACTAAGCCATGAAGCTTTGGATCCTAATAGAAGTTTTGAATCCTTCTATTCAATAAATTTTTGAAATCTACTCTACAGCAGGCACTCTCTGAGTTTTAGTACCCATAGTACCCCATGAGAGAAAATGTCTCTGCCTCAGAGGACTTACATTTCAGTGAAGAAGATGCAAAATATGCCACTAAACAAATAAACAGATGACAATATTACATAATAAACGACATGAAGAATTTTAAGGAGGGAATAAAAAGTTTGAGTTTGGAGGGCTAGTCCAGACAAGATGTGAAGAGGACGGTTTTCCCCAGTGATGACTGAACAAAGGTGAAATGAATGTAGGAGTGAGCCATGCAAAACTTGGGAGGAAAAGTATTCAGGAGGGAAACAGAGAGCCAAGTGCCTGGTGCAGAAACAAATTGGTGCCTTAAGAAATAAATGGCCACTCACGTTGTATATAATCTCAGTAGGGAGTGGCAGAGAATGAGCCCTGAGAGACAGGTGAGTATTGCTAACATCACAAGGGGTTACATAAACTATGTCAGATAATTACACATGGAACAAATCAGTCTAATTTTCTTCACAATATTTAATTTTAAGATACACTTATGTGTTGCCCTCATGTAGTATTAAACCTAGATATTCTAATTAGAAGCAATTGAACCTGCATGCCAAAAATATTTGTCTTCCTAAATAGTTTAATTAAACATAGAAAAATTTTGCTTTACTTTGACTATTTATCTTAGTAAATACAAAGTGACTGCACAACAGGAATGAAGATATTTGATAAGTGGGCTGTTCTCTTTTAAAATATGTTAAAGTAATGAATGAAATGTACTTCATCCAAAATATTATAATTCTGAATACCTTCTTTGTACAGGGGCTCTTGAAAGTTGCCATAGACAATGCCAGAGCTCAAGAAAAACAGGTTCAACTTGAAAAAACAGAACTGAAGATGGATTTTTTAAGGGAAAGAGAACTAAGGGAGACACTTGAGAAGCAGTTGGCAATGGAACAAAAGAATAGAGGTATTTTTAAACTTCCAAATAAGTTTAATACTTAGCATCAAATATTCAGCATAACAATATTTTGTGATTTACTATGAAACTGTAACTTTTTTGTTTTTACTTGTAGCTATAGCTTAGTGCAGGATTTGAATCCTGAGCTTAACCTTTAAAGGACATGGTTTCTCGTCTCTTCGTACCATATATATAATGAAATATATCCATTATATCATTAATCACATAATTTTTACTGCTTATAGATTTAACCAATTCATAGTTTTAAAATAAGGAGTTCTGATAAGATGACAGCCATGAAGAAGAATCCTATATTCATTCATAATTGCCCTTTGAAAAGCTTGAGTTAAAGTCATAAAACTAAAATAGAAAAATACTGATTATTCAAGCGAAGCAGATTTAGTGAGATATTTATCAACTGAAATGGAAGACTGATGAATATCTGAACAAATGACCAAAGTTGAGTGTTTGTATAATTTTCTTTCTGAATGCCTCATTTTCATCCAACAAGGTCAAATACACATCAGAGTAGAAACTGATGTGAATTTTCATTGGGTAAAAATAATGTTATTATCAGTCTATGAACTGCTGCTTTTTACACACTTTACAGTGCATGTTTAGATAATTTTGAAGGTCATTCATATTTGTCTGCTTATTTTATGTATGACATCCAAGAGTATTTTCTTTACAAACAACTTCCCCTCTGCTTCAACTCTAAAGTTCTCTTCAATATTTAAAAGGGGAAGCTCCTTTTCTCTCATTTAATAAATATCCACTATAAATAATCCACACTTTCTTCTGATATATGTGACGTGGTCATTTTAAAATAATTCTTTCTTTCAAAACTTGCAGAACTAATAGGTTTTTTATTAGTTACTATGAAGCAATAGTTAGTCAGTTCCCAGGATGAGGCTTTCAGGCAGCTGGCACGCTGGGTGTAGAGCACTGTTCTAAGTAATGTGACTTCACATAGATTTAGCTACTAGAGTAAGCAAAACAAGGTAAATGTTGATGGTGGGATATGTTCTGAGTAATGAATATGGTCAAACGGTTCATTCTTTGGAACCATCTTCCATGAGATAGCCATGTCGCAATTTTGTTCTTACTTGGAGAAGTCTTTTTCAAACAAAACTTAAAAGCAAAACCCTGAATTCTTAAGGTAACCTTTTGGTTACTTGAGAGATGTTCAGAATTGTGTTGTTTTATAACTGTTGGAAAATTTACATTGTTTTATTCCTTTAACTGCTAAACGTATAGGACAAAGTGTTTCACAGACAACATCATGAACCTACCATTTAATTAATTATGAACAACAAGTTAAAGTTAATGACTATCAATAATGATCTATATGAATGTGTCTATGGAAGCCGTGTGTTATCCTGAAGAGGGAAACATGGCAACCCCATTTGCTTCAATCATGTAGGAGGAAAACAAACAGTCAATGGCAAGGTACTGGGTATTGAGCTTCTAGTGCCATGCGAATAAACAATCCAAATAAGTAATTCAGCAATTACTGTTTCTTTTCAAAGAGACAACGTAAGCAATCATCTTTAGAAAGGAAAAGAGTAGGCAAGTAACTTTGTTAAGATTTTCACAGTATTAAATAAAGGAAATTAGCATTTATTTGAAACCAGTTTTGTTTTTTCTTATACGATTTGACTCTATGTAAAAACAATTTTCTGTAAATATATGTTACCAGCAACAATAAACTATAAGATAATGGTCTGCCATTTGAATAATATTGATTATAAAAATAGGATTTGTGGAAACTGGAAATTCAAAGTAACACTCTTACATGAACCATTATTACCTTTTTTGATGTCTTGACTGAATACTATGCTAGGTAAAAAATGTTGCTTGTTAATCTGTAGTAAGTAATTATATAATAAATTTGGAATGGTTACTTCTTATGACTAATTCTGCCAGAAGGATTTTCTCATACTGATTCTGTCACACTCATATACACAATGTTTATCAACCATCCAAAAAAAAATTATTTCAAAGAAAACACTTTTATGCTTTCCATATGCTGATTGGTTACTTTATATATAGTGTAAAAGTTAAAACAATGATCAATTATTATATGTATGAAAGTACAGTTAACATACATTTATGGAGAAAATTTGTTATTATTTATTGATTACATATTATGTACAAATACTTAAATTGGTCAGTAGGAAAAACATTCATCATAATTAACTTTTTGTATCATAGGTTACTTTTTTAAGTAGCAATGAAGTTTTATACTCATCAAACTCCTACAGTCTAAAAGTGTAACTTTCCTGAAATATATAATACTGCAAATACATCTGCTATGAAATTATTAATATCTCTAAGCAAATTGCAATCATTTCATCAAAAAAGTCTGTTTATATATATATATATATTAACAATAATAATAATTAGTTCCACATATGCAATAGTATTTATTACAAGAAAGAATTATTAAAAATTTTGCTGGTATAACATTTTTGTAAAGATAGGGGGAATGCTCCATTTACTACTCAAAATTAATGTTTCATAAAGAGAGACTAATCTTAAAGGTTTATACTATTCAGATTACTTTGCATTTGTCTGATTCAAGGGCAGAGACTAAACTACAAAATTTATTTAATCAGACTTCTTTTATCAGTGAGTTTAAATATTTATTAAAATTAGTTTCCCATTAAAACTGTCTCCACATATGATAATTAAAAGCATTCTTGTAGTAGTTCAAGGCTAAACAGAAATTGGCCTCCTTGGACATTTTACTGAGATTTATTTTAGGTAAAAGTGGGTTATTGTTGTTTTTTTGTTTTGTTTAAACTTCCTCTGCACAGATAGGTGCAGTCCAGCAGGGGAAAAAATAATATTATTTTAAAAATAGAGACCGTTTGTGGAGATGTGAACATTGCAAAAATTCTGAAAAATAATAATGTATATATACTCTTTTCTAGCCATAGTTCAAAAGAGGCTAAAGAAGGAGAAGAAGGCAAAGAGAAAATTGCAGGAAGCACTTGAATTTGAGACAAAACGGCGTGAGCAAGCCGAACAAACACTAAAACAGGCAGCTTCAACAGATAGTCTCAGGGTCTTAAATGGTAAGAGGATGTGTCTTTATGCATGGCTAACTAACTTTCATTGTGAATACTCAAAACACAATTTACATGTGTTTGTGGGTTTGTATTTCTATGGCTGGTGATTCATTAAGCTCTTTTTGAAAGCATGGTGGAGAGAAAAGCCACATGTGTTGGGGGAAATGTTTTATTTCATGGGTGCTTCCACAGTTTCGTTACTTCAGTATCTGAGATGATATTGCTTTTCTATTTAACCAATTCTGTCTGTACTGAAACATAATAAAATATTAATATGAGAAGTTCTCAACCCCCCCATCTCATTTTCTGAACAATTTTGCATTATTTATCCATTCAAATCTTCTGATAATTCTCATGGTTATAGTCTTTGTTCAACCTTTGAAAGATGACAAAGATTTATGTAATTTTAATTCAGCACCAAAGTAACAGGTTGCTTTTTTTTAAAGGACAATGGGAATCAAATGAAATGTGTGTCACTCTTACCTCTCTGTTTTTAGACTCTCTGACCCCAGAGATAGAAGCTGACCGCAGTGGCGGCAGAACAGATGCCGAAAGGACAATACAAGGTGGGAATTTGCAAAAGGCTATAAATCTAGATCTTGCTCTATGAGTTTTTCCTCTGCTTTAGCCTGCTATTCAAGCATGTAGCCTACCATCTGGGCCACATCAAAACAAGTTCAAACAAGGTCAAGTTCATCTTGCTTGTTTATATGAGTGAATTCATTTTGTGCTGATAGATTTTCTTTAAATTAACAGGTCATTTCTGTTTATACAATGCAATTAAAAAGGAATAATTAATTTTAAACAATGTATGATTTAATCTGGAACACAGTAAATGTGTTTTATTGAATGTCTAAAGCCCAATCTAACAGATGAAAGTTTTATAAATTCTATATCAATAAAATCATGAGTTAATTAGGGAGTTCTTAAAATTTGAAATTATCTTCTTTTTGTTTTAGTGATAACTAATGCAAGGTACATGTAAAATAAACCAGGTGAAAGCTAACAATAAATAAGATTATTTGATCCTATGTGGACTTTCCAAGTGGACTGTGTGCCATTATATACATTTTAATAACACAAATCTGCTGAGCAAAATCATATAGAGAATACTAGAGAGAGTTTTATTAAAAACTCAGAAAAGCAAAATATGTGTATTGCAAAGACCATGCTGTTAGGAGAGAGCAAAATCTGAAGGTAGCATTTATAGCCTCACATCTATTCTAGACAATAAACTCAATCTAACAACATGAATACTAAACAGTAAAAAGGGCGTTAAATGAAAATGATTCTTCAAAGGGAAGCCTAAAATGATTAACTGCTATAATCCTCCCGATTGCTTTTATTTTGCATTTTAAGTTCATTCATTTTGGGGATATTGTTTGACATTAATCGTGTTACTCAGTCAGTTCCAAAAGTATCATTCTTAGTTTACTATAAAGGAAATATAATTGTGTGAAGTATTATATATGCAATAAATAAAAATCAGAAACCATAGACATTTCTGGAGAATGTTTTTTGTGTATTAATTCATTTTACCATGATAATTATTTTTTAAATCCTAAGGCTTGAACCATATGTTATTATGAGACATCTTGTAGAGAAGATTTCATTTTTTAGAGCATTATAGGTTTCAGCAAAATTACATATATGTGTGACTATAATATTATGAAACTCAAATGATCTATGTTGCTTTGTAAAGAATTGCATGCATATGTTAACAAATTACTAATAACAAAGCCAGTCCTCTTTATCAGGGACAGTATGTCCATTGTGAACTATCAGAACTGTGGTCTGTGTATTTGCGGACTCCTCAGGTACTAACTTAGTTAATGTCCAAAGTGCTGGACATAAAAAAGCATAAATAAGCAGGAGGCATAAATAAGCCTCCTGGTAAATGTGATATATAAATTATATGATATCCACAAAATTCTCAAGGTGATTAGAATTCAAGCAAGAAAAATTATGGACACTATATTCTTTCATATACATGGGAAGTTTAAGAAGGCATTGCTGCTGCTACTGCCGCTAAGTCGCTTCAGTTGTGTCCGACTCTGTGCGACACCATAGACGGCAGCCCACCAGGCTCCCCCGTCCCTGGGATTCTCCAGGCAAGGACACTGGAGTGGGTTGCCACTTCCTTCTCCAATGCATGAAAGTGAAAAGTGAAAGTGAAGTCGCTCAGTCGTGTCAGACTCCTAGCGACCCCATGGACTGCAGCCTACCAGGGTCCTCCGTCCAGGGGATTTTCCAGGCAAGAGTACTGGAGTGGGGTGCCATTGCCTTCTCCGTAAGAAGGCATTAGGCAACAATTAAACATTTCTGCATAGTTGACATAATATATATTTCATGAGTTTGCTATTAGCATTATTTGGATCATCAATTAAGGCTATAATTATTTTATCAGAATTTGTAAAACACAAATTCAGATGTATATTTCAATATGGGATAAGGTCTTACTATATAGGTCAAAGTTTTGACTACTTTCAATTTCTATTACGATTTACTTACACTCTGAAGAAAATTTTTAGTCATAAGTTGCATTCTTTCTGCCATCCAGAATGTTATATATAACACAGAAAACCCACTCAAACAACTCTATAACTCAGGAAAGGAGAAACATTTGAATGACAATTATACATAGTTACTTAAAGCAAATATTGTTTTTTATGGGGTTATTTATTGCTTTCTCTTAATTATAACGTGAAACAATTTTTTCAATTCTTTCATTCATCTTATCAATTAAAAAGATGAGTTCCTCAAGTCTAATATAAATAATCAAAAATATTCTAATTTTTGTGCACTTACACTTGAATTTAAGGATTTTTCTGATAATCGTACTCTTCAATGAAAGCTTTTTTTGTAAGACACCTTAATATTAATGGTTTTAATTAGATAATATGAATTTTTCTTAAATGTAATCTAAAAAACACATGTAGATGAATCTGTGTTTCTATATGTTAATTGCTATCGATTAGCTCACTTGACACTACCCAAGACTTTTAAAATATGAAAGCAAAGAGATCATCTTTTGCTAGTCTAACCCAACTAAATGAGTTCATTTAGTCCTTTGAAACATTTTTTTTTAGCCTTGGAAACTAAATTCATAAATTTAGAAGCTAACAAAATAGCAAAATTAATGATGCAGAGAAAATATCAAAGAACAAGGACTGTGTTTAGTAAAATGAGGAGTCTAAGTTCAAGAATGGGAAAGGCAAAGGAAAAAGAACCAGAACTCACTGCTAATTTGTGAAATGGTCTATATCAGATATTTTGGCAGCTCTAAGCATGTGTTGCTTCACAACTCATGAATGACACGAACACAACCCTGCTCCCTTCCCAGGAGTTATGAGTCTCTGTATTCTTTCTTGCTCCCAATACAACCATAATTGAAATTATTCTGTATTCCAAAATAAGCTCAACTTAATTAGGAATGAAAAAGGAAACTCACATTTCTTTATACTTGGCATGTCCTTACTCATTTTTAATATTTTGTTAATAAATGAGCCAGATTTGTCCCATGAGTTAGTCACCTAGCAGTCAGGTACTTAAATACTACTCAGTTACCCCCAAATAAATGTTGCTTCATTAGTATTTAGTAGCATCATTTATGTAAAAGTACAGAGGTGGGGAAGAGTAAAACAGAAAGCAGCTTAGAAACTACTATTGCTGATCAAGAGGCTCTAAATAATTTACTTATCTGGATAAGTAAGGTAAATCAGCTCATACTATACAGGAATGAAGTTTTCCTTACTGATATTTCTGGTAACTAAACTCAAAATTAATAAGCTTGGTGGAAATTTAATGAATATATATCTATATCTGTATGTCTATATGTCTATATATATATATATATTTATCAAGTTCAGTTCAGTTGCTCAGTCGTGTCCGACTGTTTGCGACCCCATTAACCGCAGCACGCCAGGCCTCCCTCTCCATCACCAGCTCCCAGAGTTCACCCAAACCCATGTCCATTGAATCGGTGATGCCATCCAACCATCTCATCCTCTGTCGTCCCCTTCTCCTCCTGCCCTCAATCTTTCCCAGCATCATTTTCAAATGAGTCAGCTCTCTGCATCAGGTGGCCAAAGTGTTGGAGTTTCAGCTTTAGCATCAGTCCTTCCAATAAACACCCAGGACTGATCTCCTTTAGGATGGACTGGTTGGATCTCCTTTCAGTCCAAGGGACTCTAAAGAGTCTTCTCCAACAGCACAGTTCAAAAGCATCAATTCTTTGGCGCTCGGTTTTCTTTATACTCCAACTCTCACATCCATACATGACCACTGGAAAAACCATAGCCTTGACTAGACAGACCTTTGTTGACAAAGTAATGTCTCTGCTTTTCAATATGCTGTATAGGTTGGTCATAACTTTCCTTCCAAGGATTAAGCTCTTTTAATTTCATGGCTGCAGTCATCATCTGCAGTGATTTTGGAGCCCAGAAAAATAAAGTCAGCCACTGTTTCCACTGTTTCCCCATCTATTTCCCATGAAGTGATGGGACCGGATGCCATGATCTTAGTTTTCTGAATGTTGAGTTTTAAGCCAACTTTTTTACTCTCCTCTTTCACCTTCATCAAGAGGCTTTTTAGTTCCTCTTCACTTTCTGCCGTAAGGGTGGTGTCATCTGCATATCTGAGGTTATTGATATTTCTCCCGGCAATCTTGATTCCAGCCCGTGCTTCGTCCAGCCCAGCGTTGTACTGGGCTGGACATTACGTACTCTCCATATAAGTTAAATAAGCAGGGTGACAATATACAACCTTGACGTACTCCTTTTCCTATTTGGAACCAGTCTGTTGGTCCATGTCCAGTTCTAACTGTTGCTTTCTGACCTGCATACACGTCTCTCAAGAGGCAGGTCAGGTGGTCTGGTATTCCCATCTCTTTCAGAAATTTCCACAGTTTGTTGTTGGCAATTTGATCTCTGGTTCCTCTGCTTTTTCTTATACATACATATATATACACATATACATATATATATATTTAAAAGCAACTTTTTGCAGGAGCTGGATTTTATATTGATTAACTCTTTTATGCCTAAATCTTACAGATTTATATGTCATGATTTGTGATGACGTTTAAAAATTATATCTTACTTTAAAGGTTTTCGTAAGATACTTTATATATATGTATATATATACATATATATAAAAGTGAAAGTCACTCACTCATGTCCGACTCTGCAACCCCATGGACTATACAGTCTATGGAATTCTTCAGGCCAGAACACTGGAGTGGGTAGCTGTTCCCTTCTCCAGGGAATCTTCCCAATCCAGGAATCGAACTTAGGTCTCTCACGTTGCAGGTGGATTCTTTACCAACTGAGCTATCAGGGAAGCCCTGTATATATATGGTGGTTTAGTCACTAAGTCGTGTCCCACTCTTGCGATTCCATGGACTGTAGCCTTCTAGGCTCCTCTGTCCATGGGATTTTCCAGGCAGCAATACTTAGTGGTTTGCCATTCCCTTCTCCAGGGGATCTTCCCATCTCAGGGATTGAACCCAGGTCTCCTGCACTGCAGGCAGATTCTTTACTGACTGAGCTACCAGGGAAGTCCTGGTGTGTGTGTGTGTGTATATATATATATATATATATATATATATATATATATAGTAGAGAGAGTCAGTATAAATATTTATTTAACTATTTTTTGGACAGGTTAATAAATATCCTCTGAAACCTGAGTCCCTCACACATATGAATGCACATCTACACAATGTATGCAGCCAAATCTATAATATTATGAGTTCCTTCTACTGAATCCTAGTCTCTCATTTTTGATAGCTTCCACTTAGATGATTTAAGCTATATCTTTTAATAGTTTAAAAAATTTTTAAAATGTCTCTCCAGCCAATCCAGACATCTCTTAAGAGTTCCAAATAATATCCAATTGGAATTTGGGTGTCTCACAGGGACCTCAAAGTCCAGTGCATAAAACCTAAAGGGTCCTTCACCTTCTTCCCCCTACCGACCTGTTTTCTTCTACTTTCCTTCCCTTTGGTTCTCTCTACTGCCCAATCCAATATCCTCCTTAATACACAATGAAGAAAGTGAAGCTGATGGCTCCCTCCCTGTCTTTTACACACAAGCATGACTTTTGCCCTTCACTCTCTGTTCTGCCATTGATTTTTTTTTTTAATCTAGAAAGCTTTCTCCACCTCCCAGTGGCATTTCTCTCTCTTTCCTGCCTTTACTTACTCATTCTTTAAGTCTCATCTTAGAAGTCACAGCATCCAAAAAGGCTTTTCAGACTCCACATCTACCCCTGCAGCTTCTCCCTGCCCCTCTTCACAGAGGTTTTTATTATATCTTCTCCGCAATCACAGCTGTGCATTGGCAGTCACTTTTTAAATATTTTCTTCTTCCTTTCTCTGGGTGGTAGCCAGGCAGAGTGTGAACCATGCCTGCTTTGTTCACCACTGTGCTCCTAGTGTCTGTAAGTATGCTTGACACTTACACATCAGTGAGTCACATGTTTGTGCCACATTCATGGTGCCCAAATGTTTGACACATTATGATGCTCGCTAATCCCTGAAGGAATGTACTGGTGAGTTAGGACCTTTGGTCTTGTGGATGAATGTCAAGTATTCCTATTCTGACATTTTTCTGACATTGGTGGGAGAGATTGGAGGAAACAAAGGGTAATATGATTCATCCTAAGAAAGTCAGAATTACAAATTCTGGGGGAATTTTCATTTTTGATAGCTGAATTAACAGAATGTGCTTGCCCTTCCTGGCTGCATTTCTGTTACTTTATTCTTACACATTTGACTCAAGATTTGGATTCTGTGAATATTTACCTACTGTAGCCTGCCAGGATCCTCTGTCCATGGAATTCTCCAGGCAAGAATACTGAGGTGGGTTGCCAATCCTTTCTCCAGGGGAACTTCCTGACCTAGGGATCAAACGTGAGTTTCCTGCATTGCGGGTGATTCTTTAAAGTCTGAGCCACCAGGGAAACCCAACATTCACTTACACCCATTTAAAATTTCTGTTTAACTTCATATACCATAATCACGTTTCTTAAATAACTTTTTTTTTGGTTTTTAAGCATTAACCTCATGCTTCTTTTCTGATTTGATTCTTATAATTTCAAATGATTTAATCTCCTTATATTGTTTAGATATTCAATATATAAACATGAAGTATAACATGGGAGAATCATGAATTAGTACTCTTTTATCTACGTCTTTTATAAATTTTCAAAAAGTCTAAAAGTGAACTTTCAAAGTAGCAGCTTTCTTTTTCATTCTAAGTGAAACCCATCCTCGTAAATCCAAAAGTAATTGTTGAAATTAATGGGAATGTAGACCACAGTTCCTCTGACATCTTAGTATATCTGCAAGTTATGCTTGCAAAATCTTGACTCCACTTGAAAGTACATCTCTTTTATTTACATCCAATGTCCATAATCAAAACTGCTTGGCTTTTTATTCTATTTTTGACTGATCTCAGATCATAGAAAACCAAATGTTCTTCCAATAAAAGGACATAAAAGACTTGCCTTCATATTAGCAATGTTTTTGTTCCAATTTAATATCTTCTTTTCTGCTTCCTAGATATTTGAAAATACATGTTGAATTTAAAAATTATTCATTTATTCAACAAATGTTTATTGAACACTGATGAAATGCCAAGCACACTTACATGATGTTACTGCCTTAGCACTGGGAAGATGCTTTACAAATAAATTAAATCTCTTCATTTTGCAAGAGAGGAAACTGAGGTTTAGTAAGGGTATGTTATTTGATAAAGATTACACCATGAGTTAGGCTTCTCAGGTGGCGCTAGGGGTAAAGAACCTGCCTGCCAATGCAGGAGACTGGAGATGTGGGTTAGATCCCTAGGTAGGGAAGATCCCTTGGAGTTGGGCATGGCAACCCACTCCAATATTCGTGCCTGGAGAATGCCATGGACAGAGGAGCCTGGTGGGCTATAGTCCATAGGTTTGCAAATAGTCAGACACAACTGAAGTGACTTAGCATATGTGCATACACACCATGAGTTAATCAGAATTGGGAAAATAATATAGTCCAATTGCTTTTCTCATCCCTTGTTTCCTTCCCAGCTGTTTTTAGATTAAGATTGTTAAAGTGTTGTTCTTTTAACATATGTTATTGTTGTTATTATCTGTTTAGTAACTGACAGATCCTAAACCTTAATGATGTAGGGTAAGCTTATTAGTGACATATGTATCTTTCTCTGTTGAGTCAAATGTTCCAGCATACATTGAATGCCCTAGTAATACACTTTCTTTCATTTGGACTTAGTGATATTACATAGTAAGTGGAGTTTTGCTTATTAAAATAGTGAGGTGGATTAGGAATTCTTATTTATTGAGACTTCCTGTATATTCTAATTTAAAGGTAAGACACAGAAAGGCTAATTAACATTCTCACTTTTGCACTATGATTTAGTGGGGCTGCTGACATTTAAATTTAGATTTCTGACCCCAGAGTCTTTGTTTTCTCTCCATGCTTTGCTATGTAGATTTACATGTCTCTTTTCTAGGATAACCACCTGAAGCCCATTTGCTCATTGCGGATAGTTAGCTCATTGACTGTTAATGGCTTCAACACTTCAAAACAGTCTACTGATAGCAACTAGGGAATGGTGTGCAATTGGGAAAAATGTTGTTTTCCAGATTTTTGCTATTTGATCAGTCATTTATGCCTATACCATGTTTATAGACACTTCCAGACATGCTGAGAAAAATATCATTCTAAATGAAGCATTT
The DNA here is from genome assembly GCF_003369695.1 of Bos indicus x Bos taurus. NCBI lineage: Eukaryota > Metazoa > Chordata > Mammalia > Artiodactyla > Bovidae > Bos > Bos indicus x Bos taurus. The sequence continues at coordinate 45,766,995 of NC_040087.1, read as the reverse complement.
AAAATAACAATAAAAGAAATTAAGAAATTAATCATATTTACCTAAAATATGTACCTACATCCCTACAATTTAGCATGCAGTGAACTTAGGACAAATGCAAAATCAGACACAATTCCATGTTCAGTTTAGTATATAACATTTAAAGAATCTCTTCATTTCTTCTATGCCATGTGTTTGAACAGAGGTTGTTAAATGGTACCCCAAGATTTTATACTGTTAAGGGTTCTACGTTGAACCCTACTTAAACTTACCATATGAAAATCTATGTGAATGTGTTAGGTAGTTAGAATAGGAAAAAGGAGTCCAGAATGGTGGCGGCTAAAACAAGGAAGGGAAAAGCCCACGAAAATAGAACAAAGGAAGGTCCAAGGACCGGAGTGAGGACCTCAGGTAGAAGAAACAGCAGTCCTGGCTAGCCCAGTTTACATAGGGCAGGCCCAGGGGGAGGAAAAAACACATAAGAAGAGGAGCCGAAGGGCTGGGGTTCTCTCTCTCTGTCTCTCTGTCTCTCTCTCTCTCTCTTCTCTTTTTGTCTTTTGGGTCAGCATGCCCTCACGCCTCAAGAATGTATTTTCCTTTATTTTCTAAATAAAACTGAGCTGTAACACAGAGCTGTAACACTTATCTGTCTGAGAGCTGTAACACGGACTGCCTGAGGGCTGAGACACGGTCTGTCCAAGGGCTGTAACGTTCGTCACTTCATATTTTTGTTGTGATGAGGCAGAACCGAGGAAATTACACCCTCCCTTGACAAATGTATTGTTTCAATTTGATTTCACGTAATTGTCTTATGTGTATTTCTAATCCTTAAAAAAGACCCTTAAGTCTAATGTGGGCATGAAAGTTCTCTAGATAGACCTACAGAATCTACCAATTAAGAAATGTTAGGAGTCAAGTCTAGATTCAAGTCTCTGCTCCACTATATTTTTTCTCTGTAACAATCACTTAACCTCAGAGGGTTACTATGCATATTAAATAAAATAACCCAAGTAAAGCACTTAGCATATACTGGGCAATAGTATGTACACAGTTAAGTTTTAGCTGTTAATATTAAATTTTATTATTATGAGTTAACATATTTATAGTGCCTAGCAACTAGTAAACAAACACTGAAGCTATTATTACTCTAATATATAATTTGCTTTTCTTTTTATTTCAGAAAATCATTCTTTATTTATAGCACAGTGTTGATTTAGTCCCATAGTAAAGTGTTTGCCAAAATTTATGAAAAATATTTTTTGTTACTTGAACATAATTTTTTTATATATAAAATATCTGTATATAGCTTAAAAGAGGGAGGCTTTCATTAAGTAAAAGGACAGAGTTGATTAAAACTGAATTCTGGGCTGCCTGCAATACATATTGACTATTGTTTATTCACTTAGAAATGTGTAATCACAATAGGGACTGACTCAAACTATTCTTATTTATCTTAAAAAATAAATATTAGAATTATTACTATGAACAAAACAATAATAAATTTACTTCTACTCCCTTGGCACTGGATTCTGGTGTTTGGTAGTGTTTCAGTGCAGCTAACCAATTTAAACAATATTGATTAAGTTGAACATAAGATGATATTGATTGAAAGCAGTAACCAATAAACAGGCTAATGTTCCACAATTATCATAGGTCATTGTTAACTACTCATTTAACTAGGCAATAGGAACTATTATTATTAAATAGAAAGTCTCAGAAATACTCATGTTTTAATATTTTATAAAATTTAAGAATAATTTTGATACTGAAATTTATGATTTCAGTATAAACATTCTTATTCTTTAAGAGACACTAAAAAGTAAATCTTGGTTTTGAATGTAGGTAGATATGCTTAAACTACAAATGCTAAGGGTCCCATAGATTTTGTTGGGAATGTCTTATGTAATTTAAACTAATTATATATGAAAGCAGACACAGTGAGAAATTAAATATGAAGTTGTCCAAAAATAGTATTAAATTGTGATTTATTAGACTTATATTTACATAAAGTTACTATCAATGTGTTATTTCCACCGAGCTAATTTTTCTAAACTCCTGGTTCCTACAGAAAAAAAAATAAATAAATAAAAAACATAAGTGTCAGTCTTATATGTTTCTGTTATATGCTTCTGTTGAATTGTGACATAAAATGAGGTTTTGTGATGTAACTTTATTTCCATTCAATTGCCCAAATATTAGGCAAAGTAAAGCCAAATCATTGGGCATAATTTATAGTATATTTGACATTATATTTCCTAAGAAGAGTAATGTAGTAGGTGGTAGTTACTATGAGATTTCAGGGGATATAAGGAATATCAGGAAGAATGAATTGGAATTGGATGTTTAGAGGCAGGAAATGGACATCCTACAACTAAGTTGCTTTTATGGATTGAAACAGAGCAGTTATTAATGGAAAGTGTAATAATATTTTGTTAGTGTAAGTAAAATTGAAAAATTGAGTTAAATTGTTTTGTTCATGAACACATTTTTGGCTTAGCTTGAATATTGTCTGAAGACCATAATCAAAGAATAGTGATAAATGGAAATTGGGACAGATATTAGCAGGGGGCCCTAAAGATCAATGCTGGATCCGTGTTGATTTAGCATCATAATTAGTGATATGGAAGAGTGGTTCAATCATGTGTCAATGAAAATCACAGAGGATCTTAATTTGGAAGGTGCAACATACATCTGTGTGGACAATGTAAATATGAAAAAGAGATTTAGGGACTCTAAAATTTCAGAATGAATGAAATGAGCTTATGTTTGTAAGAAAGAAAAATTAATTTTAAGATCTGTTTTTAGAAAACATTTAAGAGCTCAACAAATAGCAATCAGAATGTATGTCCAATTCCAACCTTTCAAAGTACTATAATAACAGTACTGGCTGCAGCAGTACAGAAGTGTCAGAGATAGGTAGGAAAATAGCATGTCATTTTAATTGTATGTGTATATTTATCAATGGTACTTTTTATGATTACGACTGGACAGAATAATAAGTTGATTTTTCATCATGATCAAGACATTTTAGCTTTTAGACAATATACTATCACCTTCAGAATTAAGGAATATTTATTTTGAAAAAGTTTTTACTTTGAGTTCTTTTCAGCTTTATTATCAAGGGAAAAATTTGATGGCCTTTATATATAAGTAACTTGCTCATTGGAGCTTCTACTCATAGAAAATGTGTATAATGTCTACCAAAGCTGGAGACAGTTACCATTTAGTAATATAGATTTGTGGTTCATAGTCACAAAATCTGTTTCCTCTTTTTTTATTTACCCTTTGATATTAAAAGTAGCCTGGTCAAATAAGAGAATGTTCAACAACTATTCAGAGTAGCTTCTTTAAGTTAGAGCACAAATGTTTTATTTTATGAGAAAAGTTATTTATACTTTAAGAGTTATAAAAGTGGTCTAAAAATTTATTTATTTATTTTTTTAATTTTATTTTATTTTTAAACTTTACATAATTGTATTAGTTTTGCCAAATATCAAAATGAGTCCATCACAGGTATACATGTGCTAAATTACAGAAAAAGGACCTTCATTTTAAAGTCTGTTCACTAAACTACAGAACTTATGAACAAAATTTTAAGAATTGGTATGTAAACACACCATGATGGAAAGTATGTGATCAATTTATAGCATGTTTATCTAGACATTTGAGATATATGACAGCTTTCGCTGTACATTTTCGTTTAGAAAACAAAATGAAACATCATCATTTAGACTATGAGTGTAAAAATGCTTATGGTGCATTATTCTACCTCCCATGGTTAGGGACAGAATGCAGACATGCCACAATAATGTTTTTTATTTCTACTGTTCGAACCATATTAATGAGAACATCATTTTGGAGAACTAATTATTTCTATTTGTCTTGTGTCACACTTTCTAATTCCCCTATATTAGCACAGCCAAAGCAAATTAATTGCTTTTCCAGCAGTTGAACCTTGTCCAAGAATGAGCTCACATTCCCTTCCAGTTTCCCCGTTTCTGGGAGAGCATTGTGTCAGAAATTTCTCTTGATACTTAACATAGTCTAGAGAATATCTTTACAGATTTCTGTGCACTCACTGGATGAAATTTATAAGTTTAAGTGACCCGCCAGGAAAGATAAAGTTCTTAGCTGCAAGATTATACATCAAAACAGTTAAAGTGAAATTAAAATTAAATGAATGAATCTCACTGAAGCAAAAAAAGCAGTAATTAATGGTTCCCTTAATTGTCTTCATAAAATATTTGCATGGGTCTAATTTGCATAATTTGCATGTATTAATTAATCTTTCAAAGGAATTTTGTGCTGAGAGAAGCCAAAAAATCTCTTTGTTTTATTTAACATCTAATGAAATATTTATCTTCTTTAATGAACTTCTCATCTTCATTAAAATAAAAATTGCACAAGTTTGTATGTTTTAAATGTTTTTATAATTGAAGTATTCAAAAAATCTCTTTAGACTTACAACAGCTGAAAAACAAACACATTATTTAGCATTCAGTATCATTTTACAACAGCAACAGTTAAAAAAAAGTCCAATTTCACTTTCTCAAATGGTAGCAAGGCATTTGGTAAGTGGATAAATGAATATAACTATTTAGTTTTAAAAGTAAGATTTATAAAGATCTGATCACTTTTTGATGGTAACGTTATTTTCATGGCTTAAATAGTGGGCAACCAGAGGGTATAAACATATATAAGAAAAATCAGTATATTTACTTATTTGGGAAATGGTTCATTGGTTGAAAATATTTTAGCTGTTTCAAAGAAATTAGTCCATTAAAACCCACTTGCTATTTTTAACAACTGCTAGATTGACGGTATTTCCTGGCAGAAGCAATACAGTGTTAACTTTATCCTAAACTTTCCCACTGAAGAAAGGCAGCAGGGATTTCTTCTCTCACAAACTAAGAGATCATAGTGAAAAGCAAGAGATGTGCCTTGGAAGGAATGAAATCCAAAATTTTATCAAGTGCTGAATAGTATGTATTCAAAAATGCTGAGGAAGAGAATGTGAGACCCTGGAAGTTAAAGAGATGTCAGGGAAGGGGCACTGGTCACCTGTGAATGGTGCTCATTCTTTTTGATGCAGCCATGATTCAGGATATTACAAGAACATCAGTTGACCTAAAGCAATTTCAAGTTTGCACAGCTTTTTCACATACATTGTTTTTGTTGATCTTCAGTGTGCCGTTTTATATTTGAGGAAACTGAGTAACAGGGTGATAACGCAAATTGCTTTGAATCAGACTGAGAACTCAGGACCTCTGAGCCCTTTGGTGCCATATACTTTGCTCTTATTTGAACGTCCATCTTTGCATCTTATGATAATTTACAAAGTGGCTGTGACTGACTCAGTGTTCAACCAGATAATGAAGGTGGCATAAATTTATAAGGATTAAGATTCAAAATGCAAATATATGCTAGTTCTTCCCATGTAAAGTTTAGTAATGTTTGACCACGGTTTCCTGTATGATTCATCTTTAGGGAAGGAAAAAGGAATTTTCATTAGGCAATGGTTATTTTTTTAGCCCCGAAACTACTCTCATAATTTGTAATTTCTCATGGAGTTTTCTCTCATATAAAGAGAAAAATAAATCCATTAGGTTATAAAGATAATTATTAATCAGTTACAAGATAATATTGATGATTTATTTGAATAACTGATTTCTAAATGATTAAGAATTAACACCAAGATGATTTAGTCTTAGGAGAGCAATGCGGGACTGAAAGCTAATCTCCTATCAACACGCTCATTCATTACTGTTGTGAGGCTAGGTAACTCACTTTAACTACTAAGGCCTACTGTATCGCTGATTTTTTATCCTGTCAAAATGGCAAAGACATCAGATTTTTTATGAGTATAAACATACATGCTGCTGCTGCTAAGTCGCTTCAGTCGTGTCTGACTCTGTGCGACCCCACAGACGGAAGCCCACCAGGCTTCCCCGTCCTTGGGATTCTCCAGGCAAGAACACTGGAATGGGTTGCCATTTCCTTCTCCAATGCATGAAAGTGAAAAGTGAAAGGGAAGTTGCTCAGTCGTGTCCGATTCTTAGCGACCCCATGGACTGCAGCCTACCAGGCTCCTCCGTCCATGGGATTTTCCAGGCAGCAGTACTGGAGTGGATACATGCAATTATGTTCATGGCCAATTATGGATATGTAGGTTCTGGATTCAGACTGCCTGGGTACGAATCTCTACTCTGCTCTTTATTATCTGTGTACCCCTGAGTGTGTGAGTTAAATGACTTGATTATGAGAGTTCCTTATCATAAAACCATAGAAAATGATCATGATAGTCACCTCACAGAGTTGTTATAGAAAATAAGTGAATTAATATATGTAAAGAACTCACAACTAAGTAGAGGTTATGCTATAAGTATTTGCTATTTCTACATTATGCACAAATTTAATGTAATAGTATTTTCAATCATATTCATTGTTGATAAACATTAAACATTATTTGGATTTTTAAAAATTATCTTATTTTCAATATATGACACATTCTTTTTCTTTTAGCATGGTTTAAGCTGGAAAATGAAAATTATATTCACCAGATTTTTCAAGACACTTAAATTCATGACAAATTGTGAGTTCAATGTTTATGTCAACTTAAACAATATGGCTTATAGAGATTTATTTTCAACTCTATATGATTATTTATCACTTCCCAAATATAACAAAAGATAAACAAATGATTTTTGACTCATTTAAGATGGAAATATTAGAGTTTCTTAATATTTTATTGCATTTTAGCAAATTTCTCCTAATGTGGTTTGTATTTTCATTTAGTGTAGAGTATCACAGACTCTTTTAATTCATAGATAATCATACACCAGAGATAGTAAATCTCCAAACATAGTTCCAACTAAGCTTACTAATTACACCTATAAAACGATGAATGATGGCTACAAATTATTGGATCTGACTCTCATTCTTTATTTATTTCTCTCTGGGAGAAAGAGCACTGGATGGGGAGATTTTAGACCATAAATTATTCCCATACATAATCAGGTGTGCTGTATTTAATTTTGATTCTATACCATGGTTTTACATTACTTATGAAATTCCCATTGTAAACAAATTAAGAACTAATTGTTTCATTTCCATGATGAAATGATATTTGCTTGTATTAATCATTTCAATGTGTTTATTTTTTTCTTCATGGTTTATGCTACTTAAAATAGTTTCAGATCTACCTTGTTTCAAGTTGTCATAGTCTTTGGACTCTTTTCTTGTAGGTTTCTCCATAGTGATACATAAAATCTCACAGTCTAGACTTTACCTCATGCGAAGAGTTGACTCATTGGAAAAGACTCTGATGCTGGGAGGGATTGGGGGCAGGAGGAGAAGGGGACGACAGAGGATGAGATGGCTGGATGGCATCACTGACTCGATGGACGTGAGTCTGAGTGAACTCTGGGAGTTGGTGATGGCAGGGAGGCCTGGCGTGCTGCCATTCATGGGGTCGCAAAGAGTCGGACACGACTGAGCGACTGAACTGAACTGAACTGAGACTTTATCTCTAGTTCAAATTTTGGGAAAATAGAGAATTTAACAAATGGGAAAGATTTATAATAAGACAGAAGGGATGAAAAGTACTTTCCTCTTCTAAACCCACAGATAGTTCTGGGTTCAAGCCAACTATTGTCCAAGTATGACCTTAAGTTCAAGTATGACCGTATGTGTTTTCTGAGGTAATTCAGAAATACATGTTTTTATATAAAATGACAGATTTTAAAAACAATATGGAAGCCTTAACAAGGTAAACAAGTTCATTTGTGTTCTCTGATAGTAGTAAATCAGGAAAACGTCTCTCAATCAAAAAAACTCACAGTGTGTCAGATTTTCAATATATAAACCACATTGAAAATAACAAATCACAAGTACAAAGAACAGTTCTCCAAGCTTTTTAAAGTGAACGCAATGACTTCTACCTGCTTTGAATTCAGACATACTTTTGAGATAGAATCATGTGACCTCTCTGTCCATACTTTTTTCAAATGTGTGCAGTTCAGATTTATTTGATTTTATCAGACACTTTAGTGTTGTGGTGTAATTATTGTGAAGGATTAAAAATGCCTTTTTTTTTTGTTTTAACAATTCTAATCTCTTAATTTATTAGCATGAGAAACATTTAAATATATTGCAGAAAGTGTTAGTCACTCAGTCATTCTTTGCAACCCCATGGACTGTATCTCACCAGGCTCCTCTGTCCATGAGATTCTCCAGGCAAGTATATTGGAGTGGGTTGCCATTTCCTCCTCCAGGGTATCTTCGCAACCCAGGGATTGAACCTGAGTCTTCTGCATCTCCTGCATTGCAGATGGATTCTTTACTGCTTGAGCCATCAGGGAAGTCTCAAAGGATTGATTAATTATACATTATAGCTCCTTGGGTTTTATTACCCTAAGAATTCAGACCCAATCTTGTTTAACATATCCAAGTTTCAGAAAATAAAGAGTGAAGTAAATGTGATAAATAAAAAGAATAATGTTAATGGCATGGCACTCATATACTTATGGTCTTTTAGAAAAAATTTTGTATAATTTTTCATAGCTTTCCCAAGTGGGACCTTATTGAGATGTGTGATATATTTACATTAACTTTCCAAGATTTATCAGCAATAGAATAAAAATGTGACTAAAAGAAACGATTTCTACATATCATATAACCCCACTATTTGTAGACAGTTTATTGTAGCCCTACAGTGAGTTGCAATGCAGGCAAACTTCAGTGAGTGACTTATTGCTCCTTGTTACACCCATTAATGTATCAAAGGAGGGCAAGGTGGCCCCGTTGCATTGAACTGATTTGGGAGCAGGCTAGAGAGAAACCTCCTCACTCGCTCTCAAGAAGTCCAATTCAGAACATGGGATTGGTCATTACCAAGTCATGGCCCATACCATGACAGACCATCCATTCAAAAAAAGTGAAAACACTAAGGAAGATGAGCTGTCTTGGTAACAACAGAGCAAATGTTGTTTTGATCCAGATATGGGAATAATATTTTGCTTAGTTTTCACATTGTCTCATTTTATAATTTCACATCCACGACAATCTTGACTAATTCCAAAATACTGATAACATTGATGTATACAGTGAAAAGGTTATAAAATTAAAATGTTTTGAAAATTGATGTTTCAGTGTCTGTAAATAAACATGTACAAACTAGGTGAATATTTTTAGAATGTTTATATACTTACATTTCAGTATAGCCAGATTTTGAGGGTTTTGTTTTTGCTATAGTAAGATCACATAAACATCATGGCTAATTGCCCACTTTGATCTCAAATGCACTTCTTATTTGCCTTGTTTTCAATAGTATTTCAAAGTGAAATTCTATTATTTTGTGAGAAAGTTAGAACACAAGCATTTATTTAAACAAATAATTTACATGAAAAAACTGTGTTTTATCACAACTCAGTTGGCTCCATAGCATGGTATTTTTACAAAACAAAGGTAATATAAACACCTTTCCCATTATTTTCTTAATGTAAAAATTTTATAGTCAACAAAGGAGGGAAATTTTATCTCATCTTTCCAAACTTTTATATTTTAACACTTATGGTGCCGTAACATGAAACATTAGGGAACAAGTATGCATGCAAATTTACCAATATTTAATGGATCAATGACTGTTTCCTTTCAGTTCAGTTCAGTTGCTCAGTCATGTCTCTGCAACCCCATGGACTGTAGCACGCCGGGCTTCCCTGTCCATCGCCAACTCCTGGAGCTTACTCAAACTCATGTCCATCGAGTCAGTGATGCCATTCAACCACCTCATCCTCTGTTGTCCTGGTCTCCTCCTGCCTTCAATCTTTCCCAGCATCAGGGTCTTTTCTAAAGAGTCAGTTATTCACATCAGGTGGCCCAAGTATTGGAGTTTCAGCTTCAACATCAGTTCTTCCAATGAATATTCAGGACTGATCTTTAGGATGGACTGGGTGGGTTGCCTTGCAGTCCAAGGGACTCTCAAGAGTCCTCTCCAACACCAAGGTTCAAAAGCCGCAATTCTTCAGTGCTCAGCTTTCTTTATAGTTCAACTCTCACATCTATACATGACTAGTGGAAAAACCATAGCTTTGACTAGACGGACCTTTGTTGTGAAAATTGAAAATAATGAGTGATTATTGCTTTTTACTATTGGCAGCATTTATGATTTCTCAATAAAGTAAGTTAACAGTATGACAAACATGGGCTTCCCTTGTGGCTCAGCCGGTAAAGAACCTGCCTGCAATGCAGGAGACCCAGGTTTGATTCCTGGGTTGGGAAGATCCCCTGGAGAAGGAAATGAAAACCCACTCCAGTATTCTTGCCTGGAGAATCCCATGGACAGAGGAGCCTGGCAGGTACAGTCCATGGGGCTGCAAGAGTTGGACATGACTTAGCGACTAGACTACCACCATGACAAACATATAAAGATATTATTTACACAGTTTTCTTTTAATTTTGATTTCATCTTTATTGTGGCCTGTGTTTTCTCCCTCTCTAAACATTAACTGGAGGTTTACATTTACATATGATTAGGCTAATAAATACAGAATATAAAGGCATCTCATGAAGGAAAGGGATTCCCTGGTGGCTCAGACAGTAAAGCGTCTGCCCACACTGTGGGAGACCCGGGTTCGATCCCTGGGTTGGGAAGATCCCCTGGAGAAGGAAATGGCAACCCACTCCAGTGTAGAGTAGAAAATTCCATGGATAAAGGAGCCTGGTGATCTATAGTCCATGGGGTCGCAAAGAGTCGGACACGATTGAGTGAATTCACTTCACTTTCACATGAAGGAAAATACTAGAAGTGCCAAAATCGTGAATTTAAATTGCAATGAAATCTTAAAATTGCCGTTCTCATTACTTTCAATTAAGTATTTTTCATCTACTCTCTCTTCCTAAAACTCCTGTAACTTTACACCTCCTTGCAATTACTCTAAAATCTCCATGCAATAAGGAATGGAAAAAACATAAATAAGCATGCTTTTCAACATAGCTTACAGACTTGCTGTCAATATCCTTTTCTGAAAATTATCTTATGAACTTTTGGGTAGAACAAAAATTTTAAATGGTTGTCTGTGAAAAAATGAAGGTCATTTAAAATATATATAACACATTCATATATCTTCTTGAATTTTCAAAGTCCATGTTTAGTATTTTGCTGACTCTAAAAGCCCTGCAATAAACAATGTATTGCTTTAAAACTAATACATTTGATTAAAAGGTTGAACTATTATTTAACTTTAATATTAATGTAGTTTTTATGTTTCTTAGTATTTAATCTGCTGTAACTAATTCATTTAAACAAGTGCTTATTAACTTAAGTGGTGGGGCCAGAAAAAGTGCAAAAGATAACTTTTTAAAATAATTCATATTTCCATGAGATATAAAGAAGCATAAATAATTCTAATAAAATACATATTGAGTTAATTCTTGTTGATAAAATTGTGGGTATCAAGGTGTTCAGGAATGGTAGGGATTGTAATTCAAATTTTACTTAAAAATATGAAATATTTATATATTAAAAATTTTATAAGAAACAGGAATTATTTTAACAAATTAAAATATGACTATATCATGTGTCTGGAGAAGGAAATGGCAACCCACTCCAGTGTTCTTGCCTGGAGAATCCCAGGGATGGCAGAGCCTGGTGGGCTGCCGTCTCTGGGGTCGCACAGAGTCAGACACGACTGAAGCGACTTAGCAGCAGCATATCATGTGTCTTCACTTCTCTTTCTTTAGAAATAAACATATAAACATTTAAGGTAGCCAAACTTCCAAGTTTTTCTAATATAATTCACTTTTAGACTTGTTTATAGGAACTCACTATTATCCTATTGGGAACATACATGTTCCAAGACTTAAAATTAATTTAATAGATTACATTTGAAATTACAAAATTTGACTTTTTTTCCTGAAAGTTGTAAAAGATGTATCATTCTCTTTTCATGAATAATACTTTGATCTATTGCTTCCAAAATGTAAACAAAGTGCTTTCAGAGCACAAACAAAGCAATTAATTCCAATTGCATGATTGGTGAAGATTCATTTAAGTCTAGATATGTAAGTCGTAAGTCTAAATCTCTGAGAAACCATATTATTGACATATTTTACATAAAATTTGAAAACAAAAGGAATAAGTCGTACAGCCACTTCTGAGTATGGCTCTCAACAGATTCTTAAACAATATTTATTAAAATAAAAACCTGCTCCCTTGTTTATATCTGAAATAAAATATATTGTGTGAGCAAAAAATTCATTCAGATTTTTCCATAACATCCTAGGAAAAAACATGAAAGAACGTTTTGGCCAACCCAATACTAAATCCTAAATATAAACAGTATAAATATTATATAGGAGAAGTTGGTAAAGAGTGAGAATAAAGAGGTAAAGAATGTAATGAATTCGGAAGTGAGTGAGGTATTGAAGATTTAAACTTTGGTATTGTGCAAGAAATAGATTGGAGGTTGAAATACAAGGGAAAATCAAATTGCAGGGCTTAGGAAATAGTGATTGGTGATTTGAAATCGATAATCTAGAAAAGAGATCTAAGTTAAAGCATAGGATGATGAGTTTGCCTTCCTGCTTCTGGTTTTGATATGACAACTGAGCATTTCAGCAAGCTGAAGTACCCATGTAGGTAGACATAGAGCTGGAGCTTGAATGAGGTCATTGGAATGTAAAGTCTAGATAAGAGACACAGCTTTGGGCACCATTAAAGTCTTATGTAGGAAATATAGAATCTCTTTGCATGATTTCGATATTGTCATTCTTCTAAAAAAGGCTACAGTATCAAGTCACCCTCCCCACAACCGAAGAAGTGATTGTAATAAGTAACAAATGCAACGTTGGGAAGCAAAGTATACTCAAATGGTTACGAGTTAACACAGTCCTCTCACTTGCACCATCCTTATTTGTAATGAATGACCCAATACATGTATTTTTTTAAACAGAGAAAACATAATGTAGTTTTTTTTTTATGGCAGTTAGAAAGGATGGATTACTCACCACTGAAGTTTGTCCATTAAAATGAGTGTAATAAAACTGGAAGCAAAATATTTACAGTGTTATGTTATACACATAAAATTAGAATAAAGAATGCTAAAAATACATAGTGGTGTATTAGATAATTCATATTTTGCTTTAGTTGTTTTGCATCTTTGTTGATTCTGCAGAATTTACCTATGACAAAATGTCAATTCAACTCTTGCATTAAGAGACATGTATTTTTCATGATATTGTTTCATATGGCGATATGTTGGATACTAGTCCTTTCAAGTAATCAGAGTACATTGAATAGAGTCATAAACAAAAAAAGCAGCAATCATTTACCCTCATTGTTAGCTTTACCCTCTAATGCATGGACATTCTTTGCAATCATTTGAGCAGTATAATACATTCTTATTTTGATGAAGGGAATGTAAAAATTACATTTGTTTTTAGACTTAGTAAGTAAAGAAGTGCTCATATAATGATATTCCAAATTATCATAGCATATTAGTATTATTTTAAGCTTTAAGAGGACTATGATTTTTCAATACATAAGGCATTTGGTAATAGAGTCATCAAGTCTCTGGTTAGAGTTCCAGCATTTAGTGAATCCTCATCTGAGTACAGGAATCCTAAAAAATAGGACCTGTTAAATAAGCCTGTTAAAGTAGGGAATGCTTCATTCAGACACCATGATGATACCAAAGACTGAATGAGAAACAGGGAAGTTTTATTATCCAAGACTTAGAGCTTAATATTTTTATACTAAACAAGTAATTTTCCTTAAAAAGAGATGGAGCACAAGTCTGTCCAATTGAAATGAACCAGGGTTATTAACATAAAATAGGCTGAACAATTGGGATGCGCAAGTGTCACTAGGAAATAGCCCTGAAATTAAGAGCAGCATTTAGGCCCTGCTGCTGCTGCTAAGTCATGTCAGTCGTGTCCGACTCTGTGACCCCATAGACGGCCTCCCACCAGGCTCCCCCGTCCCTGGGACTCTCCAGGCAAGAACATTGGAGTGGGTTGCCATTTCCTTCTCCAATGCATGAAAGTGAAAAGTGAAAGTGAAGTCGCTCAGTCATCTCCGACTCTTAGCGACCCCATGGACTGCAGCCTACCAGGCTCCTCCGTCCATGGGATTTTCCAGGCAAGAGTACTGGAGTGGAGTGCCATTGCCTTCTCTGATTTAGGCCCTATGGTAGGGAAATAAATATTTTATTATAAGGAGTTTTGATGCAATTCTAGATGAGTTCCTTAAATCCATAATGCTTCTTGAAATCTAACCTTAATTCAGGATATAATGATGTACATGGTGATATAACTTAATTTATTCATGTTACAATTGCTAGTGAGGGGAAAATTAGGCAACAGTGACAGTAACCACAGCCACAAGCTATTAATTTTAATGGAAATAGTGGCCTATGTTACAATGACCCAGGGCAAAATTTCACAATGGGCATGAAATATACATATATCAGCATTTATTTTCTTTCTAACTATATGCACATTTATTATAACATATTAAGATGTTTATTTGTAGAGTTTTTGTGTTTATGCTTTTGAAACTGCATTTTAAAAAATTTCAAATCGGATGGAATTTAGTATATATTGAAAACTAATAAACTTAAACACAAATTGTAAGTCTAGAGTGCTCAGATGTTTCCAGAAACTCTTTGTCTACAGGGACAGATAATTTTTAAAATGCAAACTTATCTATTAGCATTGCATATTTTGGTGGTAACACATTTTGTCTTTTTCTTGTTGCTTTCCATTTTAGAAAGTATTTAGTGTCTTAATTTCTTATTGTTTGTGGCTATTTTGTTGATATTTTACTGATCAATTTGCAAAGAATTATGTCTGTTTCATTGGAAACCATGTGATATAATAATATTGCTTCAAATATTGCAAGATATTCGATATAACAAAAATTGAAATTAGCCAATCATCACTATTGAATCACAGATTCTGAAAGACATTACAATGATTGTCCGATTTCTAGGTGGTTTTAATAGAGAGATTTAGATTGTTTTTTCTTCTCTTTCTTGTCTTTTTAAATTACCCATTACATGGTAACAATCCCAGCAGTATGGAGCTATGAAATTTCATAGGATGGTTACTTCTGTCACATTGTATCAAGTGATTTGATACAGTCATTATTCTGAAACAAGTTTAATGTAAGAATTAGACTATTGCACTTTATTGTCTTTATTTCTGGGAAGGTCACAATATATCGTGAAATAAGATCATCAATCTTTGAAAAAATCTGTTTTATTCCCAATAGAATCAAATTACTCTAAGGTAGTATAAGTAATTTCCATTTCCACAGATATACATTTACATATATATTTAAAATACCAAAACAAACCTTTTATTATTTTTTATTTATTTATTTTAATTTTTATTTTATTTTTAAACTTTACAAATTGTATTAGTTTTGCCAAATATCAAAATGAATCCACCACAGGTATACATGTGTTCCCCATCCTGAACCCTCCTCCCTCCTCCCTCCCCATACCATCCTTCTGGGTCATCCCAGTGCACTAGCCCCAAGCATCCAGTATTGTGCATCGAACCTGGACTGGCAACTCGTTTCATACATGATATTATATATGTTTCAATGCCATTCTCCCAAATCTTCCCACCCTCTCCCTTTGCAACAGAGTCCATAAGACTGTTCTATACATCAGTGTCTCTTTTGCTGTCTCGTACACAGGGTTATTGTTAGCGAAACACCAATACAATATAATAATGCATATATATGGAATTTACAAAACAAACCTTTTAAAATTGTGAAAATAAATATTCTGTGATTTAGAGTAGCTTATGTAATTAGTAGCAGGCTGGAGAGGGTTTTTTTTAAAAAATCATTTTGATGTAATAAGACAAGAAATATCATACTGCGAAATATACAGTTGGGTTTTGCTGATTCTGTGAAATGCAGGCATGCTTTGCAGGAGCACTCATAAGGCAGCATTTGGCTTTGTGAGTTCCACATGACCCAGAGTGGGGTTATCAATTCTTTCTGTGTTCTAAAAGAAACCAAACTAAGATATACTAAAGAACTGTAAGTCATTAGAACTGACATATTTACCTGTGACAACGACCAGCACACCTTGACTATAAAAGAAGTTGTTCACTCTCTAAGTCGTGTCTGACTTTTTGAAACCCTGTGGACTGCAGCACACTGGGCTCCCCTGTCCTCCATAATCTACAAGAGTTGCTCAAACTCATGTCCATTGAGAAAGTGACACCGTCTAACCATCTCATCCTCTGCCACCCGCTTCTCCTTTTGCCTTCAATCTTTTTCATTCAGTTCAGTTGCTCAGTCAGATCCAACTCATTGCGACTCCATGGACTGCAGCATGCCAGGCTTCCCTGTCCATCACTAACTCCTGGAGCTTATTCAAACTCATGTCCACTGAGTCAGTGATGCCATCCAACCACCTCATCCTCTGTCATCCTGGTCTCCTCCTGCCTTCAATCTTTCCCAGCATTAGGGTCTTTTCCAATGAGTCAGTTCTTCACATCAGGTGGCCAAAGTATTGAAGTTTCAGCTTCAGTATCAGTCCTCCCAATGAATATTCTGACTTATTTCCTTTAGGATTGACTGGTTTGATCTCCTTGCAGTCCAGGGGACTCTCAAGAGTCTTCTCCAGCACCACAGTTCAAAAGCATCAATTCTTTGGCCCTCAGCTTTCTTTATAGTCCAACTCTCACATTCATACGTGGGTACTGGAAAAGCCATAGCTTTGACTAGATGGACCTATGTTGGCAAAGTAACGTCTCTGCTTTTTAGTATGCTGTCTAGGTTTGTCATAGCTTTTCTTCCAAGGAGCAAATGTCTTTTAATTTCGTGGCTGTGATCGCCATCTGCAGTAATTTTTAAGCCCAAAACAATAATGTCTCACTTTTTCCATTATTTCCCCATCTATTTGCCATGAAGTGATGTGACTGGATGCCATCACTTATGCCATCTTTCCCATAATCTTGGTCTTTTCCAATGAGTTGACTCATTGCACATCACATGGCCAAAGTATTGGAGTGTTTATTATATATTGTGACACAACAAATTACTTTAAAACTTCATGGCTCACATCATATATTATCTCACCTTTTCTAGAGAAATTTAGAATTTAGAAATTTAGAAATCTCTAGATTTCTAGAGAAATCTAGAAGGAGCTTAGTTGGGTCCTATGCTTTTGGGTCTCTCCCAGGTTGCAAAAACTTTTGGAAAGGGCTTCAGTCATCTCTAGACTCACCTGAAGCAAGCTCCACTTCCAAACTCGGTCATATAGCTGTTGGCACACCTCATTTTCTCAAGATTGTTTTACTAAGGGCTTCAGGTCCTTGTTGGCTATTGGCCAGAGGCCATGATCAGGTCCTTGTCAGATGGACCTCCCATGAGGCAACTCAGTACATGTCAACCTACTTCATCTGATCAAGCAAGTGAAAAGATCCAGAGAAAGAGTATCTTCCAGCAAGATGAAAGGCACAGTTTTTACAGCCTCATCTTGGAAGTGACTTTCCATCACATTTGCCATATTCTCTTCATTAGAAGTAAGTCTTTAGATAAAGTCCACACTTAAAGGGGAGAAATATCTCACAAGGGTGGGACTGCCAGGAGGCAAGGAGCAGTGGTAGCCATTTTAGAGGATTCCTACCATAAGGATTATATAGTAAATAAAATTGCCAAGGTACCTGGTAAGAATGGGATCAGCCCACTGAATATTATATAATTAAAATAGTTCATGTATTCAGGAATGTATGTAAAGGTAGACCAGATGTCAACAGCAGTCCTTGGTGGTAATCTTATGGTGGTTCATGTTTTAATGGACATTTATTAAAACTTGGCTGAACAACTCTGTTTGACAAACACTCAACTGATTATCATATTCTTTCTTTAGATATGACAATTCTATCAGCACACTTTCTTGCCTGTTTGCTAATCTTTCTCTGTACTATAACACTGCATATCTAAATTGATCCCTTATGTTAATTTTAGAATTAGTGCACAGAGAACTATGTTATTTAATAGTTACTGTACAGCATGTTAGTGTTCTCACCCATGTATGATCTAAATACTTGATGATTCTATTGGATGAGATGTAGAAAAAAGTTATTCCCTATGAAAGTGCCATTTTTTCAGTTAAAACAATTACCATACTTATTATAAACATTTGCAACCTTTCACTGAAGTTTGACATTTGTCAATGTTAACACTAGAATGGCATTTTGGTTTAGCATTGTTTAAATGTTAAATCAAGCTCTGGATATTTAGAACTTTGTTCATTCACACTTACTTCCCCAAACAAATATAATTTTACTAAAATTACTGAATTAGTCATGCTATCAAAAATAAGCATAAAAATGCTAAACTTTTAAAAGAAGGATGATTTTTCCCCGGCCAAGCTTAAAATAAAATAACTAGACTCTGACAAGAACTGTCCTTCTAATTGCCACTTTTGGCTGTTTGCTAAAGAAAACAAATGTATTTATTCTGAAACCTCAGTTTATTCACTGCAAACTTTCCCTGTCTCTTGCAGTTTTAAAGGATCAAATTCTTGATTTGAAAGATCCTTTCTCCCTTTTTTAGCAGTATCTTACTTTTTTCAAATAAGGCATCACTTTTTTATGTTTCTATTTTTATTAAGCATAGTCCATCATCACTAAGGTTCAGCTATTCCCTCAGATGATTTCCTTCCATCCGTGTGTCTTAGTTTTCTTTCTCCCAGAAATGAATAAAAGCATGGAGAAAGTAATAAGATACTTCACTGTGCTTCACTTTACTGAAGTTGGGAGGTCTCACCTTACAATCAGGACAAGGTAACCTAAGTGCAAAACACCCCATTATCACTTGCTGGTACATTAACCACTCTGATGGATTCGCACTTGCTACTAATGAATGCTTAATTAGAACACACATGCACAAATTCTTTACCAAAGTAGACCTAGCAGCAATTTTCCTTTATTTACAGAAACTACAAGTTTAAGGAGATCTGTGTTATGCTTTGCTTTTGGTTTTGATAAACTTTTAAAAGATAACCTGTGTTTCAAATAGTTAAACAGGACAGTAATTTCTTTATACCAAGTGCACATTAGCCTACACAGCCCTCACCAACTAAGGAGTAAGACAATTAAGTAGACTTCATAAACTTTGCAATTGTAAATTCACCTTTCAAACATAATGGACCAATAGACCAGAATCCAGTCTATATTCTCACCCTCAGTCCAATAAGTTTCACGAATCTGAACCTGGTTTTTCTGGAGAACTCTATTAAGAAAATCACCCAGCATCACCTTACTATCTGATATGTGAATAGAACTTCTTAAAACCTTGCTATTAAGCAGAAAGCATATTTACTGTGAGAATACAGCTCATAGAATCAGTGTAACAACTGTGCACATGGCTAGTGGAGAGGATAAATCTTCAACTAGTTATAAATAAATATCTGATATTGGTGACTATTAAAATTTCATTTCACTTAGGCAACCTATTTTATATTTTATTCATTTCCTCTTAGGAAACCTATTTAGTTTTAATATATATTTGAAAAAAAATTGTACTTACAGAAAAGCTAAAAATTTTTGCAACTCGCATATGCACTTTGCAAATCTTCACCTATTGTTAATGTTTTCTTCTATATACTTTATAATTTTCTCTATCTGCATAATATTTTCTGAAGCCTTTGAAAGTAAAATGTATAAATCATGGTACTTTACCTGTTATATTTACCCATACATATTCTAGGGAGTACTTATTAAAAATAAGGATTTGTATCTTATACATAAATACAGTGTATTTATCAGCCCAATAACCTATTTAATTGACACAGTACTTTTATTTAAACTGATATTGACACTCTAATCTTGTCATTTGACCCAATCGTGTCCTTTATAGCATTTACAGCATTCCTACATCCAAATTAAGATCACATTATATTTAGTTGTAATTTCTCTTTTGTTTCTTCGATTGTATGCATTTCCTTGGCCTTTTAAAAATTGTAAAAAAAAATTGTAAAATTGACATGTTTGAAAAAAGTCTTAAGAGAATGTTTCTCATTTTGCATTTGATATTTCCTCATGATTAGACTCAGGTTGTGTATTCTAAAGTGATATGCAAACAGAAGTATGGAAGTGAAAGTGAAGTCGCTCAGTCGTGTCCGACTCTGCGACCCCGTGGACTGTAACCTACCAGGCTCCCCCGTCCATGGGATTCTCCAGGCAAGAATACTGGAGTGTGTTGGCATTTCCTTCTCCAGGGAATCTTCCCGACCCACAGATTGAACCTGGGTCTCCTGCCTTGCAGACAGATGCTTTAACCTCTGAGCCAAATAGAAGTATAGGCATAGTAAAAATAACTTGGCAGAGGACAAGAGTTTGGATCCTAGGGCAAGTGTTGTAACAACAGTTAAGTCTTAGTAATACAATGTATAGGATCCAAACCCTATCTCCATGAGTATAGGCTGATCATTCACATCTAAAACATTTTAATAGAGGGCTAATTTTTTTAATATTAAGCATAGATTGCCTGGTTCTTGGTGAATAGACAAGCAGTAAATAGTTGACAATGATGAAATTCAAGCAAAGGGACTCTTTAAGAGACCTACAATAAGAACATAATTTCTTAGAAGAACTGAGATACTTTAAACTGACTAGTCATTTGGAAAAATTATTTTGCCCAGGGCTGGAGTTGACTAAATAACTCCAAGCTTGCTAAGATTAACCATAGACATCTGTGCATCTTCAAATGCCTTCTCTCCACATTTTTAAGCTCATTTCTCATTACTGGTTTGTCTGTTTAGTTTCCTATTTAAAAAGAATATGTGATTAGATCAGGCTGCTCAGTGATGTTTCCTTCTAGCTCCAATACCTCAAGTCTAATTCCACCTGCTTCAGTTTGTCAAACTGTCAAATTTCCAGTCTTTCCCCCTGTAAGTGTGCTTGCATGCCTTTGTGCTAAGTTGCTTTAGTTGTGTTTGACCCTTTGCGACCTTATGGACTGTAGCCCACCAAGGATCCTCTGTCCATGGGATTGTCCAAGCAAGAATATTGGAGTGGATTCAGGAAGACCCCCTCCTCCAGGGGATCTTCCTGACCCGGTGATGAGACCTGTGTCTCATGTCTCCTTTATTGGCAGGTGGGTTCTTTACCACTAGCGCCACCTGGGAAGTCTAGGTAATAGACTCTATTACCTAGAGTCTAATAAAAGTTTCTTCATGTGTAGAAAGGGATTTATTTTTATTATTTCTATTTTAAAATGTAGATACCTTTTTACCCTATGTATAGTAACTTTAGATAATCTGTTCTCAGAGCATGTTTTAAACTAGAAGATGTTCTCATCCACTTTTTTCTTTGAAGAAAACTGAAAAATTGATAAAAAGCAGTTCTTGTTTACAAAATTGTTTACAGTATTAGCCACAATCAAGAGCTTTACTTCATACTAACTTTGTAATAAACACGGTATGACCTACTCTGGTTTCAAATGAGCTGGGCCATTTTGGTCCATTAGGTAATCCATTACCTACTGCCTGTACTAGTATATTTGGCTTCTGTATAAGACACCCTGCTTGGTGTGCCTTCTTACACATAGTCTGTGCCCACTCTCTAGAATGGCACCAGGTGTGTACAGAGTAAGCATTCAAAAGGGATCTGATGTCCAGTCCTTTCTCATTTTCACTCAACTTTGTGGGCCTCAGGTTATGCAACTGTCACCCTGAAAGATCTAAAATTCAAAATTGGTTGCAACTTCTTCAGTTTTTGTCTTTTCATCGTTTTTGAACACAACCTTGACCATAACTTCTGGAAATCACTTATACAGTTATTATCTGCATTTCGTGAGAAGAAATGATATTTACTCAGTATCCTCTTGTAAAAGAGCTTGTGCTGAACATCAATCTCTCTTAAAATATTTTTCATGTTAAATGTAGACTTTCTGTCTCTGCTTCTTTGCCTCAGCAGTAGCAGAATGTTCTTACTCTAAATATAAAATTATATTAAAAAAGCAAGAAACAATATTTTCTTTAATTAGCTTCTTCCTTTAGGGGTTTTAGAAGAGGGGTTATGACTTGACAAAGATCCTTCCCATCTGTTTCTGTTTGCTTGCTTTTATTTTGACTTCCTTTCGTTGTCTTATCAAATATCACATGAATCATTAACATTTGTTTTCATCGCTTCTTTTGGTTTCTCTTACTTTATATAATTAAGACATTATGCTGAGAAAAGTTTAGGGCTACTACATTTCATATTAGCCTAATATTCTTTAAGTAAATATTAAATGTTCTAGATAAATGATCTTATATGTTTGCCATCTGTTATAGTCCTATTTTTCTCAGCTCTGGAGTAGTAAGATATGGGTACATACAACTTTTTTGTGAAAGCAGCAAACTTCATTCAATTACAGGTGTCTGGATATAAGTTTTGACCAAATAGATGCTATTTTTAATAAAGCTACTTCCTAACAGAAATGTAATTTATTAATCTCTTTGTGCAAAAACCAAAAAGCAAGAGATCCTTGTGTATGTTTTCAAGGGAGTTCTATTCAAAACTGGAATATATACCTATCTGCATACTGAGTAATACTCTTCAGTGACACAGTCCCTTGTTAATGTTTCCATGAAAGCACTGGATTTCTGGTGTAATCCACCTAAGCAATTTGAAATTGTTCCAGTTTGTAATAAAATCTCATCATATATTGTGATTGTCGTTGAACAAACTTCATTAACTTTTTAAAATAAATGATCAAGCTATTTAATACTTTAGTTTCATATATGGAATATGAGCTAAATTCTATATCTGTTTATATGTATTAGATGCTATAAATAACTACATATAATAATAGGTACAAAATATTAAATCAGTGTATATGTATAACTGATTCACTTTGCTGTACACCTGATACTAACACAATACTGTAAATCAACAATACTCTAATATAAAATAAAAATGAAATTAAAAAAGTAAATATAATTCACAAACACAAAACAGAACTAGATTAAAACATGAGATTCATTTTCATAAGGATTTTAAAATATTTTCTTTAACTCATCTGTAGATCTAAATCTGCATAATAACAGTAAGCAGCATACAAAAATTCATACCTGCAATAAACTATTCAGTGATCTAGATACTTATTCACCAAATTAGAGCTGTAAGCATCAAATCACAATGAACTTTGGAACTATTAAAGGAATTTGTAATTTAAATAGTTTCACTCAATCCCTTCTCCCACATGCTTTTAATTAGAAGAGACTTTTTAATTAAGTACTCCCATGTACAGAGTGCCGCTTGATGATTTTTCTGTCATATCAGCCTCCCTTACAAAAACAAATAATCATTGTGTCAAAGGAAGATATTTGCTCTGAAACCAAACTAGAAGAATTCTAGTTCTGATTTCAAGTTGTTCATTTGAGGCTTTGCATACTAAAAGGAAGCCTCTGTTTTCTGAGAAAATGCTGAGAACAGATTTACAAAACAGGGAGACGGATGGTATCAAGGTGTCTAAGGTTCAGTCCCTTCCTCTGCATCAGAGTCAGTGTATTTCCTCCAGTAATCTTCCAATTGCTTTTTAGAGGAAGTGACATAATGGAATAGATGTGGATTCAAGTAAATATCAATTCATTGCATATCTATTTTCTAGTTCTTTGAAAACGTGTAGAATAACTTAAATTTTTTAGGCTTTAATAGCCTGTTTGTAAAAGGCACTAAGAATACATTTTTTGTTGAGTTGTTGAAAAATTTAGATTTGAAATCTGTAAAGTGCCCTGAACACAATAGACTCTCAGAAGATATTATCTATGCTGTTCATAATTATTATTACCTTTATTTCCAATTTGCATGCTAAGTCGCTTCAGTTTTGTCTGATTGTGCAAACCTATGGACTGTAGCCTGCCAGGCTCTTCTGTCCATGGGATTCTCTAGGCAGGAGTGGGTTGCCATGCCCTTTTCCAGGGGATCTTCCAGACTCAGGGATTGAACCTTCGTCTCTTAAGTCTCCTGCATTGGCAAGCAAGTTCTTTACCACTAGCACCACCTGGGAAGCTCCTATTTCCAGTTGATTTGATCGTAAAACAATTCTTTCCCAGTTGAAATATCAGGGAATGATTACTTCGTAAACCATGCTCAGCATCAGGAAAAATGTTTCTTGGTGGCCAAGAAATACAGAAATAAAGATGATATAGGAAATGATGGGGAGAAGGCAATGGCACCCCATTCCAGTACTCTTGCCTGGAAAATCCCATGGACGGAGGAGCCTGGTAGGCTGCAGTCCATGGGGTCGCTAGGAGTCGGACACGACTGAACAACTTCACTTTCACTTTTCACTTTCATGCATTGGAGAAGGAAATGGCAACCCACTCCAGTGTTCTTGCCTGGAGAATCCCAGGGACGGGGGAGCCTGGTGGGCTGTCGTCTCTGGGGTCGCACAGAGTCGGACACGACTGAAGCGACTTAGCAGCAGCTAGGGCTCCATCACTTTGCCTACTGTTTGAAGAGTCAGGCAAGGACAGAGTATTGGAGTACTTATTACATAACATAAAACCACGGCACAGTTTGAATTATGGGCCCGTGTATTTTATCTAGCACTCTTACCATTAGGCTTGCTCTCAGGTGGTTTGTTATCGGAGGCCTAAGATAGACCTATAGTCCCATAACTCAGAAGCCTGCTGTTAGCTCTCTGGGTACATCCATATTTGATTATTTGCTGTAGATTAGCAGGTCAATATAATTTCTCAGGAACAACATAAAATTATTTAAAACTTTTTTTTTTCCTTACAGATTCAGATTTATCCATAAGTATGTTTCAATAAGGGCTTCCCTTGTGGCTCAGTGGGAAACATTGTTGCTGCAGTGCAGGAGGTGTGAATTTGATCCCTGAGTGGGGAAGATTCCCCTGGAGAAGGAAATGGCAACACACTACCTTATTTTTGCCTGGGAAATCCCATGGACAGGGGAGCCTAGCAGGCTGCAGTCCATGGGGTCACAAGGAGTCCATGAACAAGACTTAGTGACTAAATAAATGTTTTAATAAATATGACAAAATTATAAAGTAGAATTGCTTCAAAGTTAGGCTTTGTAGACAAAAGGAGAGAGAGTTACTCTTCTAGAGTCGGTCTGTGCCTGATAAATTTCTATTTCCAGTTAATTCTAAGGCAGATAATCCTTGATATCTAAGTATTATTTAACCATGGAAATGCCTTAACTATAACTATTGGAATCTATTTTACAGCCAGCATTTTTAATGCTTGATGCTTTCCACCTGTTATGAACATGAGTCAAAAATTTTAGACATATTTATTAAAAGTAATTGTTATAGTCGACTAAATACTGAGCACATAAATATGTTTATAATTTTTATAAACATATTTTGTATATTGCTGCAATACAAATCTTACAAAATTATCGTTATATTTTTAATGTATATATTTTTTGTTTTAAAATTTAGTTTCAGATAGACTTTAAAATCTCTAAATGCTAAAAGAATTATTTTTAGCACATAAGCATGTTAATTAATTAATTTCTCCAAAAGTTTAACATTTGAGACTGCATTAAAAGCTTTAAAGAAAGCATCATGCTGAAGCATTCTCCTTCTGATACTGATGGGGAAAGAATTACGGCTGCTGCTTTTGTGGGTCTCGCCATGTAAGAGACTTCTCATATATAACATCAAAGTGAGACAAAGTGCTATGAAGTTGATTCTTAGGGTGAGCTCTATTAAGAGATGTTTAGTAAGACAGCAATGCAAGCAGGGAAGGAGGAGGTACTTATTTTGAAGCTTCTAGAAGGAATAACAGACCTCAGCAGTGCAGAGCTTGGTGTGCGACCGGGTCACTGCATGAGGGAGAGGGGTGACAGATAAGATTAGAGAAGAAAGTCAATGTCAATTGTATAGAACCTGGATGAAGAATCTGGCTAGTGGATCTTTTAAAACAACGTGTGTGCTGTGTGCCCAGTTGTATCCAGCTCTTTGCGATCCCAAGGACAGTAGTTCACCAGGCTCCCCTGTCCATGAGATTCTCCAGGCAAGAATATTGGAGTGGGTTGCCGTTTCCTTCTCCTTATAACAATGTGCAAACATACAATGATTGATGATTAATGAATGACTTTTGTATAACCATTCTTTGCTACTGCATTCCTTCTCCTAATATGCTATAGGTATCACAGAAGATTAGAAAATAATCTTTAAGGCTTTAATTTTTTCTTTAATGGAAAAAGACTTTTAAGAATTCATAATCTTGAGATGTTAATTTTGAGCAAATCATTTCTTTTCCACAAGTATTTTGAATGACTTCACTGAATAAAATTTGAATTTTGAAGACAGATGTTTCTCCTCCCCTCTCTAATCTTAGGAATCATTGTCTACTAAAAAAAAAAAAAGAATGAGAATGAAATCTTCAATATAAGTGAATATACAATGATAGAAATATTGAGATAAATTGGAAGGAAAGAAAAGTTGGGTTAAATTAAATAAATACTAAGAATTAGAAAATTTTGGTAAAAAGCATCAGTATTCTACTTCTTGGAGAAGGCAAAGGCACCCCACTCCAGTACTCTTGCCTGGAAAATCCCCATGGATGGAGGAGCCTGGTGGGCTGCAGTTCATGGGGTCGCTAAGAGTTGACACAACTGAGCAAATTTACTTTCACTTTTCACTTTCATGCATTGGAGAAGGAAATGGCAACCCACTCCAGTGTTCTTGCCTGGAGAATCCCAGGGACGGGGAAGTCTGGTGGGCTGCCATCTATGGGGTCGCACAGAATTGGACAAGACTGAAGCGACTTAGCAGCAGACTTAGCAGCATTCTACTTCTTTGGTTGTTTCTATAATTTCTATTACTAGATTTTAAAACCGTTTAGTTGCTTTAGTTAGTAAAAATCATTATCAAAAATATCTATTAGGAGTTCTGATTTTTAGATACATGATACTAAGAATATGAAAAACTGAAGCTTTATTTTTAAATTTTTTATAATATTAGTTTAGGTTTATTTGGGCTTATTTATCTATTTTGTACATATAAACCACATGAAAATTATATCTGACTTGTTCATTCATTTGTTCATTCAGACCCATACTTATTGAACATTCACTGGGTGCTCAGATTATACCAATAAGCCAGAGTTCAAAATATCCTGGAGGCAAAGCTAAAACATGTGGTAGGAATATACAATTTTAGGTACATCAATATTTCTGTGAAGTAGAAAAATGGTTTAACATCGGTTTTAAGTTACTAATTACTGCAGATTATGTATAAGCACTCAATTAACTTAATGTTGAAGGTGAGATCTACAAATATTTAGACTGTGTTTCCTAAATAACTGTAGTTTATTTCTAGTTCCTTATGTATTAATTGTTAAAGTTACCAGACATTTTGCAAACACTTGCACTGCAATAAGCATTTTTCAAATGTTTAAAAACTTTACTTTTCTATATACCTTCTACTGGAGAAGGCAATGGCACCCCACTCCAGTACTCTTGCCTGGAAAATCCCCATGGATGGAGGAGCCTGGTAGGCTGCAGTCCATGGGGTCGAGAAGAGTTGAACGCAACTGAGCGACTTCACTTTCACTTTCATGCATTGGAGAAGGAAATGGCAACCCACTCCAGTGTTCTTGCCTGGAGAATCCCAGGGACAGGGGAGCCTGGTGGGCTGCCGTCCATGGGGTTGCACAGAGTCGGACACGACTGAAGTGACTTAGCAGCAGCAGCAGCATACCTTCTACTATAGATATTAAATTATGTGAAATTTAAACATTTTATACAAATATTTCAAAAGTTTAAACCACACCATAAAGTGGACAGTTGAGAGGGTAATAGATTTATGTTTTGCTTTGTTTTTTCTCTGGATTTTTAATTTCTTATTTATGCTTCATTCTAGTAGATTTGTTGAAGATCTAATTTACTTTTCTTTTTCACATAGCTGTATTTCTCAACTGGTAAAAGTTGAGTAATATATTTGCATCTTAATATTTAATTATTCTATTAATCTCACTTCAAGGTGGAAAGATTATAGTTCATTGACATTGATGAAATAACCTGGATGACTTTCATATAAATAGCAACAAGTATGCACACGAGTTGCATTACATAGTATATTTAACAACACCTCTCAGTCTTTCATAATGGAGATATATCTGAGTGCATTCAGAAAAAAATTGGTTCTGCAAGCTTGGAGGAAGTAATAGTCATTCAACAGAAATCAACTAGCTTTGCATATCAGTCACACATACACATACTGTTACATATTTTCTGAGTGCTCTGTACTGATATCAAAATAGCAAATATATATTTATGAGAATTTATGAAATGCTGTATTCTTTTCAAACATATAAACTCAACGTAATTATGAAATGAACTTTGAGAATATGTGAAAAATGTTGCTTCCTAGATAAGTGAAGATAGAATAAAACCCACAAATTTTATATTGGGTTGTGTAGTTTTTATTTTCACATTTGTCTCCAAGATGTCATATAATTATTTTTTGTTGTTCATTTTTAGATGGAAGACTGTATTTGAAAACTACTGTCATGTACTGAATCTTTCCTGTTGAAGAAACCCATGTTATAGTAAAGAACTCTGCAGTCAGACGTTCGTCAGTGGAAAGTTTGGAAAAAAATAAAGTCCTTTTAAGGGAACTTCCTCAATTTTGTGTATTAATGCTCTTTAAAAGTTTAAGTATTCTACAAAAAAAAGGTTTTCCTTTATTGATTTTCATCTGTGGTTCATACCAGAGACCTGAGAATGTTTGTAAATGTACAAGTATCAAACTTCATACAGTTAATAACTGCAACTTTGCTGCTGGACACTTGTATACAGTTTAAAAGTAGGTCTGAATAAGACCTACCTTTGTTTTTTTAATGGAATGAACCATTTTCCTCTTCTGAAAATTCTGTGTCTGAGCACATCAAGACTCTTGTAGCACTGGTCACCTAGACTTACAGAATTATGTCCTCCAGAAACCAGCAAGAACACTTGGAAATAAACTTGTAGAGGACATAGAGGATTCCTAAAAAATCAGTAAATCACAGAATAATATTGTTACATTCTATTTTAAACTCTCTAACTGTGGTTTTTCTCCTGAAGATTTTTGTCCCATGTACTTTCCAAAAGACCAACAAATGGATATTGACAACAACCCCGTGAAATAACATTTTGCATATCTGAAGAGAAGCATTGGATATAAGCCAAAAGGTTTCACTGAAGGTCTTTTTACCTTAAAAAATATATAAATGTAACATGTTTTCATTCCAAACTGGTAGTGGTATAGAGAACTTAAAATGATCAGGATGCTTCTTCTTCAAACTGTTGGTCACATGTACAGTATATAAACATAAAACATACAAGGAAGGTATTATGTATGCAGTAGTATACTAGAGTTTAGGAAAATGAAAATTTTAGAAAATATGTTTTGTCACCCTGTTGGTCAGAAAGACACCTTTCTGGTTTTAACGCATGCAGGCATGTAAATATTTGTCTGGAGTCACAGTATTAATGAATGAGATCTTATGCATCTGGTGACAACAGAACTCTGTGTCAGCCACTTTTATTTGTATATTGAACCCTAGTTAGTGCCCCAAACTGCACTATTGAGAATGGATTGTGGCTGAATAGTAAATCAAAACACCAGAAATATTTTTATATGTTAATGTCATATTATGTTAATGTTGCTGAAAGACAAAACCTAACAAACTCTTGATCCTTGATGTATCAGTCCAATACCATGTAGCGCTGAGTGATAAAGTTCAAATGTGTTGTGCTTCCCCCCCTGGTCAGAGGGAAGGGTGCCTATGTGTTATTTTCACTGTCTTCTTGAGAGTTACCATATGTGTTTTCACTTTTGTGCAGATAACTGGAAGTCAAGCTGCAAACAGTGCTTACTACAAGCTGAAGTTACCTTCTCTTTGTTTTTACATACTTTGAGTTACACCTTTAAAGACTGAAATCATGAGTCAGTACAGTTGCTGGACATTTTATGATTTTGCTGTCATCTTAAAATTTTATGATCCTAACATTATTTATTACCATAAATAGCAAAATCTTAAATGGCCAAGGAAACTAGCTTAAACATGTTTAAAGATAGTTCTCATTGGCTATTAATGATTTGGTTAAGAAATTAACATTATAGATACACTGGCACTAAGCTTCTATAGTTTTTAGGTCTTCCTTGCAATACTGAAACATATTTCTTTTGTGTAGCTCGCTATTAACCAGCTAAGGCCATTTTTAATACAATAAAAAGGTTATATATGCAGTTCCTATTTTTAGCTTGCTTAAAAGGGAGCAATATTTTTATTTAAAACACTGTTAGTAAGTGCTTTCTAGAAACTTGGTTTTCTAAGCATAATTCTTCCATAAACATTTTTTGTTATTTGAACACAAGAGATTTTATTCCTTGTTGTATGTATCTCTTGCTTTTCCCTGTATGCAGTCTTTAAAGGATTATAACACTTAAAATCAGAGGGACTTGTGGCAACCTTTTGAATCATACATTTTTGAAAGCTTTTTTTTAAAAGCCCACAACTTCCATAAGTAGTAATCAGCCATTGCTCTGCTTCTTGCATAGAGTCACCTGTTAAGTAGGTTGAATAGTTTTAAAATACATATTTTCCAGACCTTTGAGAATGCTTTAGTGTTTGGTTCACTATAAAAGGAAATTTTAGAAAGGAATAAAAAAAAGCTATCAGCTATATGCTAAGAGAGAATCTTACTAACATGTTGTAAATATTACAAGTCAAGAAAGTTATTTTAAGTCTGTAACTTAAGTTTTTTACCCTTTATTAGTTATACAGGTTGGTTTAAAATTCATTTTTTGGTTTAAACAAGTGAAATTGTGCCCATTTTATGGTTTCCATGCTTTTGTAATCCTAAAATTATTAATGTCTAGTTGTTCTATATTATAACCACATTTGCGCTCTATGCAAGCCCTTGAAACAGAACATACTCATCTTCATGTAGGACCTATGAAAATTGTCTATTTTTATCTATATATTTAAAGTTTTCTAAAAATGATAAAAGGTTATTACGAATTTTGTTGTACAAAATCTGTACAAAAATCTGTTTTTACATCATAATGCAAGAATTGGAAATTTTTCTATGGTAGCCTAGTTCTTTGAGCCTGGTTTCAATGTGAGAACCACGTTTACTGTTATTGTATTTAATTTTCTTTTTCTTTTCAACAATCTCCTAATAAAACTGTCTGAAATCTCCCAGTGACTTTATTTATAGTTCATCTTTATTAAATTTTGTGAAATGCACAGCATTGAAGGAATATTTACTTTCTAATGGGAGGCATCTAAAAACAACATAAGTCAGCTCTTTACAATATGAAGGGAACAATGCTCAATGATTTTATTTAACATGCAACTGCTTCTATCTCTAATATGAATTACTGCGGTGAAAAACATCATAAAAGCACACTCTGTAGTTATTGTTTAACAAGCAGATTTTCCATATTTTGTTTCTTGCCAGCTAAGCAAACTGCCCACATATACATGATTTATTTATGTACATTTTTCAGTTTATGAAGCTGTTATTTGTACCTTTTTCCTTTATATTCTTATATTCCCATGATTCTTATTTCACAAAGCTTTGTGCTGAATAATGTAAAGGAGACATGTTGATGGAACAAAATATATTATTCCCATATCTATAGGAGTGTAGATTTGTAACTCTAACTCAGTGTTTTGTTTTTACTCTCTATCATTGAAAAAAAATGCTTTTAGAAACTTTGCAATTCCAATAGCCTTTAATAATATAAACGTCTTAACTAATCCAAAATGCCACACTTAAGGAAATCACAGATACTCTGTGAATACTCCAAACATTCCCAAAAGAATGGAAAATGATTTTTTTTCTGTCTAAAGAAATTATTTCAATGAATTAACAAGTAGTGATAGATCCCTAATAAAAACCTCAAATGTTTATGTGACCACTACAAACACATTTTTGTCTTCTGTCCTCACAGGTTTATGTTGGTAAGACTTGTATTAGAATATCATATGGCCTCTGGATGTTAGCGGAATTTGGTAATGACTTAAGGTTTCTCCCCATGTGTTTTCATTGGCATTAGCAAATTTACAATATGAACAAAAGTTATTTATTACTAGAGGAGAGTAAATTATAAATAAAAGTTACATGGATTGCATTTTTACAATATGGGGAGTAGAGATGTTAATAGAATTAAAATATTGCAAATGACATTGTAAATATATCACTTTTCTTCATGTGTAGGCTTGGTGCTAACATTTATCTTTCATATGTACAACTGGTATATAAAAGCTGAACTGATCCTCATTTATTCCTTTAAACAGATTCATTAATAAAGCCTCATTCTGCAGAAAGCACAGTGCTAAGTGTTGTAATGAATGAAAACATAGCTTTGCCCCAGAGGAGTTATAATTTTGTTGGAATAAGAAGTCTTACTTTCAGCAAGAGAAGAGTCACTGAATGTCTCCTAGTCTGCCATGGATGCAGAACTAGTGTTAAGAGGGTATTGACTTAGATGCCTTCCTACTAAGTGGTAGCAATCTATATCCATTTTATGCATTCACTTTCTAGCGACTAATGCAAGACAGTTTGCAGGTCAGACAATTCTGCAGAGATTGAGAAGAATATATTTCCCTCTATGTAAAACACCATACTAGTTATTCTTTTTCTGTTACTTTTCATGTATTTCAATCACATCACTCTTCTTGCCAATCCTCACAAACTTTGTGTTTCTTTTAATTTATTTATGTTTAATTAAAGGATAATTGCTTCACAGATTATAGTGGTTTCTGCCACACATCAACATGAATCAGCCATAAATATCCCCTGTGAACCACTCTCCCATTCCTTCTGCTCCTCTCAGTGACTCTGCTTCTTTCTCCTCTCATTGCAGGCATACATGTTCCTCTTGATTCCTCTTTTATTCAGGAGCATAAGATCCCACCCATCGAAGCAAACCAGTCATTTTCTTTCTGTCCTAAGCTAGATTCTCTAAGTTCTGATTGTCTCAAGTCAATGCATGTGGCAGTAAGCTAGCTAGGTACTGCAATACATGCATTTGGGGAAGTTGAGAAAATACTGTGTCCAGTTAAATTGGAATTTCTGGGGGTTGGGGCTGCAGCATCAGGATTTTTAGGTTCCTCAGTTCAGTTCAGTTCAGTCGCTCAGTCGTGTCTCTTTGCAACCCCATGAATCGCAGCACGCCAGGCCTCCCTGTCCACCACCAACTCCCGGAGTCCACCCAAACCCATGTCCATTGAGTCGGTGATGCCATCCAACCATCTCATCCTCTGTCATCCCCTTCTCCTCCTGCCCCTAATCCCTCCCAGCATCAGGGTCTTTTCAAATGAGTCAGCTCTTAGCATGAGGTGGCCAAAGTATTGGAGTTCCAGCTTTAGCATCAGTCCTTCCAATGAATACCCAGCACTGATCTCCTTTAGGATGTACTGGTTGGATCTCCTTGCAGTCCAAGGGACCCTCAAGAGTCTTCTCCAACACCAGAGTTCAAAAGCATCAATTCTTCAGCGCTCAGCTTTCTTTATAATCCAACTCTCACATCCATACATGACCACTGAAAAAACCATAGCCTTGACTAGACTACTTTGTTGGCAAGGTAATGCCTCTACTAATAAGCAGCCAGGTTGAAGATCATTTTCTGGGAGGGTAGCAAGTAACACATAGAGAGTGACTAGCAGGTCTTCTGCTATGGGGTTAACAGGTAGCTAAAATGAATGGGGTCCCTTGTGAGCTGTACAGCCACTACATAAGCCAACTAATGTTTCTGTAAAATCATTAAAATGATCTAAAATCTGTAAATAATTAACATGTATTTTAAAAGTAATTTCAGTATTGTAAACTTAATGCTGAATTGAATATGAATTTGCAGTTCTATCAGTCAGATACAATGGAAGTCAAATTATTCTTTCTAAATAAAATTACTGTCTAATATGACTTCAGACTAAGTACACAAGGAGGTAAAACTTTCATTTCAATCATCACTGAGACTTCTTCCTTCTGAACGACCTCAGTTCAAGCATTTTTCACAGTCCAAACCACTGGGGGAGAACTCTTCGGATTTTCATTCCTATGATTCAGTTTTTGAGAGGCTTTCCTAAGCCCTTCTCTTTGGAGAGACTCCAGATTTGTGAGAGAAAAACTTACGACACAGTGTGGTATGAGTCTCAGTGTGGGGAAAACAAATAATTTTGTAAATGGGGAAGTATAAAGTTATGTGAAAGGAGTAATGTTTCCACGTTTTATTTGTACTGGTAAAATGTCATTCAAGACAAGTAGACTGTGATAAGTTTCGCATATGGAACATAATACCAGGAGCGACCACTAAAAATGTTGTAACAATATATACCCTTAGTAACAGTGTAGATAAATCAAAATGGAGTTCAATGCTGTAGTAAGATTAGCTTTCTGATAACAAAGTAAATACTTTTGGATAATTCATCAGGAACTTTAAGATACTTTGCTAGTAGTTTCCATCTTCTCTCAGGTACTTTGGTTGTTCTTTTAACAATGCTAATTCTGGGCCAAACTTGGTCCGCTACTACAGATAAAGATGTTAGTTGATACATCTCTAGCATGATGCATCTCCATTTTCTTTGTATTGAGTGTACTCTTGTCAGTAATATATTTCAAACCTTTATTTTTTTTAAGTAGAAACTGAAATGGCAAATATTAAGTTTTTAGAATTTGTTTTTAATTTAATTTTTCTTCCATATTGGAATATAGTTGATTGACAATGTTATATTCATTTTCAAGTGTACAGCAAAGTGACTCCATTATATATAAAAATACACATATATTTACTTTTCAGATTCCTTTCCCATATAGGCTATTAGAGAATATTGAGTAGAATTCCTTGTGCTATATAGTAGATCCTTGATGATTATTTACTTTATATATATATATATAAAATGTGTGTATGTTAATCTGAAAGTCCTACTTGATCCCTCCCCCCTCAACATTTGTATTTTAGAAATCCCACTGTTAAATTCTATCCCAAGTGTGAGGAGCTGAGTTGATGTCACTCAGCCCTTCTCTTACTAATTCATCTTGTTAGATTTACAAAGGAAAATGTGCTCTCATACAGATGGATCTTTTATTTAAGTCCATCTGGTTGTTATGTACCTGGGTTTATTTATGATTAATATTTTTTGGCTCCTTCCATTAATAAATTTTGATGCTTCTTAGTATATGCTTCACAGGCTTTGCTTTTATTTTTCCCACAGATAGCTACTATAAGACAATAGGTACATATCAGCATCTAAATGAATATGGGCAAATTCTTAGAAAATGAAGTTCCCAGCACTGTAAGCAGAACTGGACAAAAATGTAGAATCTGATTTAAAAAAAAAATCCCATAGGCAAATAATCTAATAGAACAATGTATTTTTAGGGTTAAAAT
Source organism: Bos indicus x Bos taurus (assembly GCF_003369695.1). Taxonomy (NCBI): domain Eukaryota; kingdom Metazoa; phylum Chordata; class Mammalia; order Artiodactyla; family Bovidae; genus Bos; species Bos indicus x Bos taurus. The sequence goes on along the minus strand of NC_040087.1, from coordinate 45,731,633 downwards.
GGGAGTTTCTACCCAAGATGGGAGTAGTAGAAAACACTGAATTGACTAACACAAATGATGCTTTAGCTTCTGGATTTGACAAGTATTTAAAGATATCTCTAGGTTTTGAGGACACCACATCATCCCTGAGGAGTTTTTTCACCTAAAATTGCTTCTGTGTCACCAAATGTACCTCTAATTTGGGCAGATTACTTAGGAGTACTCTTTTGTCTGCTGAATATTCATTGCTCCTACCAGGTGAAATTCCAACCTGAGATAGACACTTGTCTTCTGTGTCCAATAGCTTCAGATACTCTGAGTGGTCCTCTTGAGGTCTCTTCTCTAGACTTTAGATGAGAGACAGATACCCTTCACCCTCTATGGGTGATTGGAGGGAATTGAACCTGGAACAATCCACAATCCTCAGAAACATTTTCACTTCAATTATTCACCTCATTTCTTTTATCAATATGATAATCTGTAGGTGGATGGACAGCTGAGGCCAGAAAATTAGTTTTCAGATAGCTATTTGCAAGTTATGCATGATGACCTTGCATCTTACCTTAGAATATGGTATCCATTTCATTCATTAATAGATTAAATTTTTAAAAATTACTTTAAATTTTTGGAGATAATTATAGACTGAATGCAATTATAAGAATTAACAAAGAGGCATCCCATATACACCACACATTTTCTTCAAGGATCACATTTTGCATAAATATAGTATAGTATCAAAACTGAAAAATAGACTTTTATAACATCTACCGACTTTATTCAGATTTCAGCAGAATTATATGCACTTATCTGTGTGTGTATGTATGTTTAGTTCTACACAATCTTATCACAAGTATATATTGCTATGAGCACCACCACAGTCAAGATATAGAATATTTCCATCATAGGGCTACCTTGTGCTATTTCTTAAATTAATTTTTATTGGAGAATAGTTGATTTACAGTGTTGTGTTAGTTTCTTTGTGTGCTTAGTCACTCAATTGTGTCCAAGTCTTTGTGACCCAATGGACTAGCCTGCCAGGCTCCCCTGATCATGGGGTTTCTCCAGGCAAGAATACTGGAGTGGGTTGCCATGCCCTTCTCCAGGGCATCTTCCCAACCCAGGGATCAAACCAAGGTCTCCTGTGTGGCAGGTGGATTCTTTACTGTCTGAGCCACCAGAGAAGCTCAGTTTCTTCTGTAAATGAACTTATTTTTCAAAGCATAATAGAGACACAGAAGTAGAGAACAAACCTCATGCTATATTTTTACAGCTACAATCACTAACCTTTCTCCCTACCTCTGTATAAGTCAGGGTTCCCCATAATCAGTAGTATAAATATACATATACATAGAGAGAAATGTGCATGCTATCTGGCCCTGTGGAGAATGTAGAGCCTTCAAATGTCCCCACTTCTCTTCCTCTGACAGTCCCTGAGGCCTGTAGTGAGGGAGTGGGTGAAATTGCCTCTGATGCAGGTACAGAGTTGGGTCAAATTGGGGCAACCTGTCCACATGAGTTGCAGCTGTTATTCAGTCCAAAAACTTATACCATCTAGATGGAAACAGAAAGAAATTGCAGGAGTCCATGGGCTGAATTCAAAGCAGTTTGACTGGTGATCACTCAGAAGCCTGGGCCATTGGTCTTTGCATTAATAATTGAGTTATTCTAAAAGGATTGACTCTATGACTTGGACAATGAGAAGCTGACGGGTAAATGATCATGAAACCCTGTGAAGTTCAGCATCAGTCTTTCCAATGAATATTCAGGGTTGATTTCCTTTAGGATTATCTGGTTTGATCTCCTTGCAGTCCAAGAAATCTCAAGAGTCTTCTCCAACACCACAGTTCAAAAGCACCATTTCTTCAGCGTTCAGCCTTCTTTATGGTCCAACTCTCATATCCATACATGACTATTGGAAACTTCAACTATACAGACCTTTTTCAGCAAAGAAATATCTCTGCTTTTAAATATGCTGTCTAGGTTCGACATAGTTTTTCTTCCAAGGAGCAAGTGTCTTTTAATTTCATGGCTGCAGGCACTATCTGAAGTGAATTTGGAGCCCAAGAAAATAAAGTCTGTCACTGTTTCCATTATTTCCCCATCTATTTGCCATGAAGTGATGGGACCAGATGCCTTGGATCCCCTGGTAGTTCAGCCAGTAAAGAACCTGCCTGCAATGCAGGAGACCTAGGGTCGATCCCTGGGTCTGGGAGATCCCCTGGAGAAGAGAATGACAATCCACTCAAGTATTCTTTCCTGGAGAATCCCATGGACAGAGGAGCCTGGCAGGCTACAGTCCATGGGATAGCAAAGAGTCAGACATGACTCTGACTAACACCTTCATTGACATATATATATATATATATATATATATATATATATATATATTACATTTTAATTCTGTTTCTAATAATTCAGTATCTAATATTATTGAGGTCTGATTTTGCATTAATTCTATTTCTGATTCTAAATTCTTTCATTTTTTCTTCTCTTTTTAAATTTAATTAATTTATTTTGATTGGAGGTTTATTATTTTACAATATTGTGGTGGATTTTGCCATACATTGACATGAATCAGCCATTGGTGTACATGTGCTCCCACCCTGAAAGCCCCTCCCACCTCCCTCCCCATCCCATACCTCTGGATTGGCCCTGTGCACCAGCTTTGAGTGCCCTGTTTCATGCATTGAACCTGGACTGGCAATCTATTTCACATATGGTAATATACATGTTTCAATGCTATTCTTTCAAATCTTCAAACCCTCGCCTCCTCCCACAGAGTCCAAAAGTTTGGTCTTTATATCTGTGTCTCTTTTTCTGTCTCGCATATAGTGTCATCATTACCATCTTTCTAAATTCCATATATATGCATTTATATATTTCTTTCTGACTTACTTCACTCTGTATAATAGGTTCCAGTTTCATCCACCTCACTAGAACTGATTCAAATGCATTCTTTTTAATAGCTGAGTAATATTTCATTGTGTATATGTACCACAACTTTCTTATACATTCATCTGCTGATGGACATCTAGGTTGCTTCCATGTCCTAAGTATTGTAAACAGTGCTGTGATGAACATTGGGGTACACGTGTCTCTTTCAATTCTGGTTTCCTAGGTGTGTATGCCCAGCAGTGGGATTGCATATGGCAGTTCTATTTTCAGTTTTTTAAGGAATCTCCACACTGTTCTCCATAGTGGCTGAGTTTGCATTCCCACCAACAGTGTAAGAGTGTTCCTTTTTCTCCACACCCTTTCCAGCATTTATTGTTTGTAGACTTTTTGATAGCAGCCATTCTGACTGGCATGAGATGATACCTCACTGTGGTTTTGATTTGCATTTTTTTTATAATGGGTGATATTGAGCATCTTTTCATGTGTTTGTTAGCCATCTTTATGTCTTCTTTGGAGAAATGCCTGTTTAGTTCTTTAGCCCATTTTTTGATTAGGTTGTTTATTTTTCTGGAATTGAGCTGCATGAGCTGCTTGTATATCTTTGAGACTAATTCTTTGCCTGATGCTTCATTTGCTATTATTTTCTCCCAATCTGAAGACTGTCTTTTCACCTTGCTTATAGTTTCCTTTGTTGTGCAAAAGCTTTTAAGTTTAATTAGGTCCCATTTGTTTATTTTTGCTTTTATTTCCATTACTCTGTTAGGTGGTTCATAGAGGATCCTGCTGTGATTTGTGTCAGAGAGTGTTTTTCCATATGTTTTCTTCTAGGAGTTTTATAGTCTCTGGTCTTATGTTTAGATCTTTAATCCATTTTGAGTTTATTTTTGTGTATGGTGTTAGAAAGTGTTCTAGTTTCATTCTTTTATAAGTGGTTGACCAGTTTTCCTAGCACCACTTGTTAAAGAGATTGTCTTTTCTCCATTGTATATTCTTGCCTCCTTTGTCAAATATAAGGTGTCCATAGGTGCATGGATTTATCTCTGGGCTTTCTATTTTGTTCCACTGATCTATATTTCTGTCTTTGTGCCAGTATCATACTGTCTTGATGACTGTAGTTTTGTAGTATTGTCTGAAGTCAGGCAGGTTGATTCTTTCAGTTCCATTCTTCTTTCTCAAGATTGCTTTGGCTATTTGAGGTTTTTTGTATTTCCATACAAATTGTGAAATTATTTGTTCTAACTCTCTGAAAAATACCCTTGGTAGTTTGATAGGGATTGCACTGAATCTATAGATTGCTTTAGGTAGTATACTCATTTTCACTATATTGAGTCTTCCAATCCATGAACATGGCATATTTCTCCATCTATTTGTGTCATCCTTGATTTCTTTCATCAGTGTTTTATAGTTTCCTATATATAGGTCTTTTGTTTCTTTAGGTAGATTTATTCCTAAGTATTTTAATCTTTTCATCATATTGCTGAATGGGATTGTTTCCCTAATTTCTCTTTCTGTTTTCTTATTGTTAGTGTATAGGAATGCAAAGGATTTCTATGTATTAATTTTATATCCTGCAAATTTACTATATTCATTGATTAACTCTAGTAATTTTCTGGTGGTATCTTTAGGGTTTTCTATGTAGAGGCTCATATGATCTGCAAACAGTGAGAGTTTAACTTCCTTTCCAATGGATTCTTTTTATTTCATTTTCTTCTCTGATTGCTGTGGCTAAAACTTCCAAAACTATGTTGAATAGTAGTGGCGACAGTGGTCACCCTTGTCTTGTTCCTGTAAAGTTTTATTTCTTAATAAGTTTTTAAAAATTAGGTTGAATCCATGTTTGTTAAAACTTTGTCAGAATAATTTAAATTCAGGTTTGAGAATGTAGTACTGCATGAAAGAATTTTATTTCCTTATGCCAAGTATCTGAGACATTTAAGTTTAATTTAAATTAACTTAAAACTCCTAACTTGTAGTTTCTTAGTTCATAGAGATAGTGCAAATCTGAGTAATCATTTCCAAAGACATGAGGGTGAATCTGATTCTCCTGAACTCTCACATAAAGCTTTCCTTCTCTACCCAGGGCCACAGCTAATACAAATTTTTTTCTGACATCTGTCTTGGGTCTTTTTTATTTGAACCTTTTCAATGAGTATATATTCATTTAAATTCTAGCTTTATGGTAAGTTCTACAGTCTAATTTTATTTCATATCCCTAATAATCATGACCATTGAAGCTGAAACTCTGTTACCATGCGTTTTTAGATGGCTCAAAGATTAACCATAGCTTTGCTTTTCCAGTTGCTGCTGCTGCTAAGTCATTTCAGTTGTGTCTGACTCTGTGCGACCCCAGAGAGGGCAGCCCACCAGGCTTCCCTATCCCTGGGATTCTCCAGGCAAGAACACTGGAGTGGGTTGCCATTTCCTTCTCCAATGCATGAAAGTGAAAAGTGAAAGTGAAGTCGCTCAGTCGTGTCCGACTCTAGCGACCCCATGGACTGCAGCCCACCAGGCTCTTCCGTCTACGGGATTTTCCAGGCAAAAGTACTGGAGTAGGGTGCCATTGCCTTCTCTGTGCTTTTCCAGTAGACATGTATAAATGTGAGAGTTGGACCATAAAGAAGGCTGAGAGCCAAATAATTAATACTTTTGAACTGTAGTGCTGGAGAAGACTCTTGAGAGTCCCTTGGACTGCAAGGAGATCAAACCAGTCAATCCTAAAGGAAATCAATCCCTGAATATTCATTAGAAGAAGTGATGCTGAAGCTCAAGCTCCAATATTTTGGCCATCTGATGCAAAGAGCCGACACACTGGAAAAAACCCTGATGCTGGGAAAGATTAAAGGCACAAGGAGAAAGGGATGACAGACGATAAGGTGGTTGGATGGTATCACCAATTCAAAGGACATAAGTTTGAGCAAACTCCAGAAGATTGTGAAGGACAGGGAAGCCTGGTATGCTGCAGTCCATGGGGTTGCAAATAGTTGGACACAACTGAGTGAGTGAACAATGAGCAACAGCATAGACAAACTAGGTCTTCCACTCTTGGACACTTTCTAAAGGTCTTCTGTTTTATTCTGAATCAGAGTGAAACCCCTATGTTTTAAATATTTAATCCAGCATTTGTTGGTTTTGTGTTTGAAGCAAGGATGGTTCAGTGTGTTGGACTATTATTACCAGAAATTAATACTTACTATGTAAAAGTTAATTGTCAAACCCCTGAAATACAACTTATACTCACAAACATTAATCAATCAATTAACAGTTGTTAAACATTCATATACTATGTTCTCATTATAAGGAATTAATGCAATGTGTAAAATTCTTAGTGTAACTTCAAGAATACAATATTTATTGAACAATGTCAATTACTATTATTAAGATAATACTAATTGCTATTATTAAGATATCAAAAACAATCTTGGACCTCAGAGAACATATATGCTACAATAAAATAAAAGGCTAGGATATAAATATTATATGTTGATTGCAATTCTAGAAAAGATAATGAATATGTATAACCTTAATATGTACCTTTTCACATTGAAAATATTTGACACAATATTTACATATATAAACCCTTAATAAAAAATATATATCCAAATGTCATATCTTATTGACTGTATAACAAAGTTTTATCTTCTTTATGATTTTTTAGGATTATCCAATTTGAAAAAGAACACATTACTTTTTTCCCATCAGCATGTTATGAGAATGTATTGATGCTTTTTGAGTATTTACAATTCTATTTTGCTATTATTCTTGATCAAGTCAAGCATGATCTAATGCAATACTTAATTTTTTTCTTCCCTCTTCCTCTTCCCTCCCTGCCTCCCTTCTTCCGTTCCTTTCATCCTTCCTCCCTTTTCTTTCTTTCTTATAGAACTTAGAAACAGTGGATAACTTACCTATCTTTTTATGTAAAATATAAGAATGTTACAAAATAATTTTTAATTTCTTATTGATCTGCATATTATTATTGCTATATGATGTATCACAGCCTATGTTCTTAACTACAACATTACATGGTTTTTATTTTTGTTGAAACAGTTAACTACATTTTACTTTAAATGATAAGACAAAATGTCTAATATTTACTTACAGAGTTATCATTTCCTATTAGCGTCATTCTTTAGCAAGCCTTTTTTTAGCCAGTATCATTTCTTTTCTGCCCGAGGACTTCATTTAGCATTTCTTTTAGTGTGTGTCTGCTGGTGATTTTTTTTTTTTCCACTTTAGTATGTCTCAAATGCCTCTTTGCTCTCATTTATGAAGTGTATACCCATAAGTATAAAATTCTAGATTGATAGCCTTTTTAAAAGTACTTTGATTTTGTTGCTTTATTGTCTTCTCACTTACATTGTTTCTGACAAGAAATCTGTGGTATTCCTTATCTTTATTTGTCCATAATGTTTCTTTTTTCTTTCTGGATGCTTTTAAAATGTTTTCTTTATTACATGTTCTGTGCAATTTGATTATTATATACCTTTGTGTAGTTTCCTTTACATATTTCTCATGTTTAAAGTTGGGCTGCCGTCTATGGAGTCGCACAGAGTCGGACACAACTGAAGTGACTTAGGAACAGCAGCAGGGTTTGTTGAGATTCTTAGATCTGTTGATTTATAGTTTTTATTAGGTTTGAGACATTTGGAGCCATTATTTCTTGTAATGCTTTTCTTCATCCCTTTCTCCTTCCTTCAAGTATTCTAACTGCATGTACATTAGACTGCTTGAAGTTGCCCCACTCTCCATGTTGTGTTTGGCAAATTTTTCTTTAGAATTTTATTTTTTAAAACTTTTACTTTGTATTGGAGTATAGTCAAATATCAGTGTTGTGATAGTTTCAGATGAACAGCAAATGGACTCAGCCATACATATACATATATCCATTCTGCAACTTTTAATCTTCTCTTAATCTCATCTAGTGATATTGTATCTCAGACATTTTTGTGGTATTTTCTAGAATGTTGATTTGGGTCCTTTAAAAAATGCATTCCATATCTTAATATGTTCAACATTTTGGAATGTATGCAATATAATTATACTGTCTTAATCCCTTGTCTTCTGATTATAAGATCTACCAGCTTTTTATAGTTGTAAACTGATTGATTTTTCTTCTCCTTATATTTCAAGCATTTCTACTTCATTGCACACCTGGTAAATTATTATTATATACAAGTCATTGTGAATTTTACTGTATTAGATTCTGGGTATTTTAAATTCCTATAGACTTTCTTGAATTTTGTTCTTGGATGATGTGTCAGAGTGCTTAGAACCAGGCAAAGTTTCAATGATTCTCTAGGAAAACACACATGGCTCGACATATGTCATACATGTGCCTGAAATTTACCATGAAGGAAGAAAAAACAAAAAGTAAAATCAGCAAAGAAGAAAGTCACATGGGGCAGAGATTGAAGGAAACCAGGGCCAGGTTTTTAAGGGTCCTCCCAGAGAGGAATCACAAAGGACATTCATAAAGCCCCCAGCAATGAGTTGTGACAGCATAAATGAAAAAATTTTCAACCAGGGAAGCACTCCCAGTCCATCAAGTACCCAAATCCCCTAGTCCCAAGTGAAAGGAAGATGTGCGACATAAGCCATGTTTTTGTTCAACCAGTTTAGGCACAGTTAGTCACTCCTATCAGTTTATGGTAAGAACTCTTTCCCAAACCTAACTTCCTGGATGCCAGTCTATGCCACCCTTGCATGCAGGTCTTTCAAAAGATAGCAGTCAGGACTTCTATATTAACTCTTTTCTCCACAGATGCTATTATGTTACTCAGAAACAGTTTTGTTCTTTCCAATCTTAATTTGAATTTTTCTTGGTGGGACTGCAACACTGTTTGGTTAGTGGTGAATTATTTCCCACTACTGAAACCAGACACTTTGAATACTTTACCTAATAGTGCATAAACTGTAAGTTTTAGAGTCTGGCTTGTAGGAATAGGCACTCTTTCACAGACTAGTGAGTCTCAGGTACAGTCCCATCTTATTTTGTGGATGTTTCTTTGTCAGCCTCACATAATGTTGCTGAAAACTCAAAAGAAATACTCTATAGGTATCCTAAGTCTCTCTCTGTACATCTCTTTCTTTACTGATATTCTGTCCTTTGAATGGGCTTCCCTTGTGGCTCAGCTGGTAAAGAGTCTTCCTGCAATGTGGGAGACCTGGGCTCGATCCCTAGGTTGGGAAGATCCCCTGGAGAAGGGAACAGCTACCTACTCCAGTAGTCTGGCCTGGAGGTCTGTGTAGTCCATGGTGTCACAAAGAGTCGCACACGACTGAGTGACTTTCATTTTTACTGTCCTGTGAACTCAGATTGCTTTGTTCTCCCCACAGTCTGCGCTTCATCTCCTCAGTCAGAAAGTCCTGCAGGCTGTGCCTATTTTTCCTCCTTGTGACTCAGCCTGAAAACTTTCTCCATGTAGTAAGCCTTAGCAATCTAAAGGCTTCTCTTTTTATTTCCTTTCTCTCAGAGATCACTGTCTTTTATTGCCAAATGTCTATCTATGTCTTGAAAACTTTGTTTCATGTATTTAGCATGTTTGTTATTTTAAGGCTGAAGGATAAATCTGGTCCCTATTATTCTACCTTGGACAGAAGCTAAGATTTCTCAGGAAAGATGAATTTAAGTAGTTACCTGTCATAGTATAGCATAAGAAAGATAGATTTAAATAGTCTCATTTTGAGGTCTATTATTATGTCAGCCTCCAGTTAGACTATCCTTTCTTTTTATTAGAATGTCTTCTTTTTTCTACCCTTGATGATTCCCATGCTTAATCATCTGAACATTTTTTAGCAATGCTAGCTCTTATTTAGCTCTCTTACAAAGTTTTCAGATTCACTCTGTGTCAAGTACTGTGTATTCCAGAAGCTTTGAGTGCTGTGATTTTTTTTTTGCCCAAAATGTATCATTTTTTAAACTAACACTTTACTTAAACTATACAGTATAGCTAGACCATCACCTTCTCTGTCCTATCTTTGTCTTATTATCTTCTCTTAATCTTAATTATGAATCAGGTCAGGTGGTAAATTGACCTTGATCATTTTTAAGTGATCCCTCCTGTTCAACAAAGGTCACAACTCTTCTTGACTCTCTCACAAGGCATTGTACTCTATGATTATATCTAAAATTATTTATAATGCTTTTTAAAACTTATTTTCGTTGAAAGTGAAGCCTGCATGAAAATAAATTTTGTCTTCTTGTTTTTTTATTTATGTCATAAATCTCAGCCTTGGGAATGATTTCTAATATTTGATTAATAAACATTTGCTAAAATCATTATCAAATTTTGAGCTGAATTTTCTATTATCTAATGTAAACTCTTATTTTATATATGAAAATAATCATGACGTCCAATGAACAACAGTGTAGTTTTGTAAAGCATCCGGAAAAGAAACATGTGGTGAAGCTTCCTTGTCAGGATGGATCAGTGAAGGTAGTAAAGGTGAGGGATAAGCACAGAGCTGACAATATGGCCTATGTAAGGGAAGAGGAGGTGAAGCTGTCAATACTTGCAGAGCACATGGCACTGGCAAGAATAAAACAACACAGTTCTGTGCCTTATGAAATCTTAATCTTAGTATTAAGAAATGGTATGGATTTAACAGAAAAAGGAAATATTAAGTGTACCCCAATGTTCATGGCAGCACTGTTTACAATAGCCAGGACATGGAAGCAACCTAGATGCCCATCAGCAGATGAATGGGTAAGAAAGCTGTGGTACATATACACAATGGAGTATTACTCAGCCATTAAAAAGAATACATTTGAATCAGTTCTAATGAGGTGAATGAAACTGGAGCCTATTATACAGAGTGAAGTAAGCCAGAAAGAAAAACACCAATACAGTATACTAACACATATATATGGAATTTAGAAAGATGGTAATGATAACCCTGTATGCGAGACAGCAAAAGAGACACAGATGTACAGAACAGTCTCTTGGACTCTGTGGAGAGGGCGGGAGGGAATGATTTGGGAGAATGGCACTGAAACATGTATAATATCATATATGAAATGAATCGCCAGTCCAAGTTCAATGCATGATACTGGTTGCTTGGGGCTGGTGCACTGGGACGACCCAGAGGGATGGTACAGGGAGGGTGGAGGGAGGGGGGTTCGGGAAGGGGAACATGTGTATACCTGTGGCAGATTCATTTTGATGTATGGCAAAACCAATAAAATATTGTAAAGTAATTAACCTCCAATTAAAATAAATAAATTTATATTTTAAAAAATAATAAAAAAAAGAAAATATTAAGAAGAGGTGGCAAGAATACATAGAAGAACTATTCAAAAAAAAATCTTCAAACTCAGATAATCACAATGGTGTGATCACTCACTTAGAACCAGACATCCTGGAATGCAAAGTCAAGTGGGCCTTATGAAACATCACTATAAACAAAGCTAGTGGAGGTGATGGAATTCCAGTTGAACTATTTCAAATCCTGAAAAATGATGCTGTGAAAGAGCTGAACTCAATATGCCAGCAAATTTGTAAAACTAAGCAGTGGCCACTGACTGGAAAAGGTCGGTTTTCATTCCAATCCCAAAGAATGGCAATGCCAAAGAATGCTCAAACTATCACACAATTGCACTCATATCACATGCTAGTAAGTAACGCTCAAAATTCTCCAAACCAGGCTTTAGGAATACATGAACCGTGAACTTCCAGATGTTCAAGCTGGTTTTAGAAAAGGCAAAGGAACCAGAGATCAAATTGCCAACATCTGTTGGATCATCAAAAAAGCAAGAGAGTTTCAGAAAAACATTTACTTCTGCTTTATTAACTATACCAAAGCCTTTGACTGTGGGGATCACAACAAACTGTGGAAAATTCTTCAAGATGTGAGAATACCAGACCACCTGATCTGCCTCCTGAGAAATCTGTATGCAGGTCAGGAAGCAACAATTAGAACTGTACATGGAACAACAGCCGGGTTCCATTAGACAAAGGAGTATGTCAAGGCTGTATATTGTCACCCTGCTTATTTAACTTATTTAGAGTACATCATGCGAAATTCCAGGCTGGATGAAGCATAATTTGGTTTCAAGATTGCCGGGAGAAATATCAATAACCTCAGATATGCGGATGACACTACTCTTATGGCAGAAAGCGAAGAACTAAAGAGCTTCTTGATGATAGTGAAAGAGGAGAGTGAAAAACTCTGGCTTAAAACTGGTTTAAAACTCAACATTCAGAAAACTAAGATCACAGTGACAGACTTTATTTTGGGGGGCTCCAAAATCACTGCAGATTGTGAATGCAGCCATGAAATTAAGACACTTGCCCCTTGGAAGAAAAGCTATGACCAACATAGACAGAATATTAAAAAGCAGAGACATTACTTTCCCAACAAATGTCCGTCTAGTGAAAGCTATGGTTTTTCCAGTAGTCACGTTTGGATGTGAGAATTGGACTATACAGAAAGCTGAGTGCTGGAGAGTCCCTTGGACTGCAAGGAGATCCACCCAGTCTATCGTAAAGAAAATTAATCCTGAATGTTCATTGGAAGGACTGATGCTGAAGCTGAAACTCCAATACTTTGGCCACCGGATGCAAAAGACTGACTCATTTGAAAAGACCCTGATGCCGTGAAAGATGGAAGGCAGGAGGAAAAGGGGATGACAGAGGATGAGATGGTTGGATGGCATCACTGACTCAATGGACATGAGTTTGAGTAAACTCCAGGAGTTGGTGATGGCCAGGGTAGTCCGGCATAGTGCAGTCCGTGAGGTCGCAAAGAGTTGGATAGGACTGAGTGACTGAACTAAACTGAATCTTAGTATATTGTGTATCGTCTACATGACCTTACAGAAAAAATAGGAAAATTTGAGTCATGTATTTTAGAATGAATACAAATAATAATTATAATAATAGAAATATTTGACATCTATTGCACATTTACTCATGAATTTTATGGTAAGCATTCTCCAAAGAATTTGATACATAAGACTTCCTTTAAGCCTCACAATAAACCCTGAGGTACGTACTTTTGTATCCATGTTTTCAAGTTGAGAAAGAGAAAGTCAAAGAGATTAACAAATTGCTTTGTGCTCATGCAGCTAGTAAACATCAAAGCCAAGATGAGATCTTTACAACCAAAGATGTTAACTATTAGTTTATAATAGTCATGAATCACTGACTCTTGATAGAAAAAGTAGAAAACCCAGATCAAATTTCCTTAAGGAAAAAAAAAAAAAAGGATAGGGGATTATTTTAGCCTCTGATAATTTGATTTAGGGCTTCAGTGATGTAATCTGGATGCAATTAAAAAAAAAATCTTACAAGTCTTCCTCTTGTTTTCTTCTTTTTTTTAAGATCTGCACAGACCATAATTCCTTCATGCAGTTTAGTCCTCCATTCAGCTAGGTCCCATTGATAGAAAAATATAATTTTTTTCTTTACCAACAGCGTGAGTAAAATAGCAAATTTTCTCACCAAAACCAAAATGTATCTCCTTCCATAATGTAATGTAATTGCAGATAAACTTTTTTTTTTTTTTAGATCAACAGTCTCTAAATGAAGCATGTGACTGAATCCAAAGCCAGTGGATTGGGGATAGAGCTTATATAGGCCACTTCTTGGTCTGGCCCATTGAAATCTCCCATACAATCCTTTGTACTCTCTTTAGAAATATGCATCACCCTCTGAACAAAACTGAAAGACATATTTGATGATGGAATGTCTTGTTTTTGCCTGAAATATATATTTTATAATATAGTTTGAAATGATATATTTCAAAGTATATATTTAAAAATAATATATTTTCCTGAAATATAATACCCTTTTTATCATTCACCTGTTTGCTTGGATAAGAGTTAATTTTATTTTTAAAAACCATCATTAAAAGTTAGTGTTACTTAAAAAACAGAATAGCTTTTGGTTTGACCTTTATGCTTTATTGATCTGTCCAATTTGGGTAAGAGGAAATACGACTGTGATTAATTTAAGTCTTGAGGTCACTCTTAGGGCTAGAGCAGACTCAAACCCAGCTAAATTGCTTGGATTCAGAACTGAAGAAGGGAGATCTTTTACTATAGATGTACTTTAGCTTTTTTTTTTTTTTTTCTTCAACCAGCAAAAACAAGCAACAGAGTGATAGATTATCTGTAGTAAAATTTTTGAAGAGAGGATCATCAGATAGTCATATTTTAAGTTTATATAATCATCATGGCTTATTGACACATACTATCTCATTTTATTTTAAGCTCTTGTGAATTGTGTAATATAAGTCATCTTATTCCCAATTTACAGTTGAGGACAGATTTGAGAAACATTTAGGATATTTTTATTTACCAAGCATCTGCAAATTTGAGTGCAGGTAGGTTTTTAATTCATTTGAGTGAAGCTGTATGTGACTAAGATAAAAGAAGTGATACTAAATAGGAAATAGTTTGATTTCTACTTGCTTACTTTCTCTTCTAGGGAGAAACAAGTTCAGCTTCTTGGCTCCTCAGTTTTCTGGCTTGCAATATCCAGGTAACTGGTAAAGGTGAAAAAATAACAAAAGATAAAGATTATGAACTGAGGAAAAAATAAGGAAAAAATGAGGGAGAAGGGGATAGAGTGGGCAGTGGTAGAGGAGAGTACAAGTTGGGGAAAACGACAAATGAAAGCAGAAATACCGGGAGGGGTATTGGTGGTTTCTAATGAGGGAAGAGGAAAGGCAGCTGCAATTTAAGAACAAGATTGAGAAGTATAAATATCAAAAAGGAGCATTTTTAGGTGTGTTTTTATCACACTATTGGGCACAGTGTAAATACTCAAATTGTTTAAATTGCTTTCAGTTGTGTGCAGCAGCTAGTTTATGTCTGTAATTAAGTATATTCAGCTTTATTAGACTTAGATATATTAGAAAGTCAATGTATGTATTTGAAAGTTAATCAGTCCATCAAGTCAGTGATGCCAATCAGCCATCTCATCCTCTGTTGTCCCCTTTTTTTCTCTTTTCCAATGAGTCAACTCTTCGCATGAGGTGGCCAAAGTACTGGAGTTTCAGCTTTAGCATCATTACTTCCAAAGAAATCCCAGGGCTGATCTCCTTCAGAACAGACTGGTTGGATCTCCTTGCAGTCCAAGGGACTCTCAGGAGTCTTCTCCAACACCACAGTTCAAAAGCATCAATTCTTCGGCGCTCAGCTTTCTTCACAGTCCAACTCTCACATCCATACATGACCACTGGAAAAACCATAGCCTTGACTAGACAGACCTTTCTTGGCAAAGTAATGTCTCTGCTTTTGACTATGCTATCTAGGTTGGTCATAACTTTCCTTCCAAGGAGTAAGCATCTTTTAATTTCATGGCTGCAGTCACCATTTGCAGTAATTTTGGAGCCCAGAAAAATTATCTCTGACACTGTTTCCACTGTTTCCCCATCTATTTCCCATGAAGTGATGGGACCAGATGCCATGATCTTCATTTTCTGAATGTTGAGTCTGAATGTTTAAGTCAACTTTTTCACTCTCCACTTTCACTTTCATCAAGAGGCTTTGTAGTTCCTCTTCACTTTCTGCCATAAGGGTGGTGTCATCTGCATATCTGAGGTTATTGATATTTCTCCCGGCAATCTTGATTCCAGCTTGTGTTTCTTCCAGTCCAGTGTTTCTCATGATGTACTCGGCATATAAGTTAAATAAACAGGGTGACAATATATAGCCTTGACAAACTCCTTTTCCTATTTGGAACCAGTCTGTTGTTCCATGTCCAGTTCTAACTGTTGCTTCCTGACCTGCATACAAATTTCTCAAGAGGCAGATCAGGTGGTCTGGTATTCCCATCTCTTGAAGAATTTTCCACAGTTTCTTGTGATCCACACAGTCAAAGGCTTTGGCATAGTCAATAAAGCAGAAACAGATGTTTTTCTGGAACTCTCTTGCTTTTTCCATGATCCAGCGGATGTCAGAAATTTGATCTCTGGTTCCTCTGCCTTTTCTAAAACCAGCTTGAATATCTGGAAGTTCACGGTTCACATATTGCTGAAGCCTGGCTTGGAGAATTTTGAGCATTACTTTACTAGCGTGTGAGATGAGTGCAATTGTGTGGTAGTTTGAGCATTCTTTGGCATTGCCTTTCTTTGGGATTGGAATGAAAACTGACCTTTTCCAGTCCTGTGGCCACTGCTGAGTTTTCCAAATTTGCTGGCATATTGAGTGCAGCACTTTAATAGCATTGTCTTTCAGGATTTGGAATAGCTCAACTGGAATTCTATCACCTCCACTAGCTTTGTTTGTAGTGATGCTTTCTAAGGCCCACTTGACTTCACATTCCAGGATGTCTGGCTCTAGGTCAGTGATCACACCATTGTGATTATCTGGGTCGTGAAGATCTTTTTCTACAGTTCTTCTGTGTATTCTTGCCATCTCTTCTTAATATCTTCTGTTTCTGTTAGGTCCATACCATTTCTGTCCTTTATCAAGCTCATCTTTGCATGAAATGTTCCTTCGGTATCTCTGATTTTCTTGAAGAGATCCCTAGTCTTTCCCATTCTGTTGTTTTCCTCTATTTCTTTGCATTGATCGCTGAAGGCTTTCTTATCTCTTCTTGCTAATCTTTGGAACTCTGCATTCAGATGTTTATATCTTTCCTTTTCTCCTTTGCTTTTTGCTTCTCTTCTTTTCACAGCTATTTGTAAGGCCTGCCCAGACAGCCATTTTGCTTTTTTGCATTTCTTTTCCATGGAGATGGTCTTGATCCCTCCTTATACAATGTCACGAACCTCATTCCATAGTTCATCAGGCACTCTATCTATCAGATCTAGGCCCTTAAATCTATGTCTCACTTCCACTGTACAATCATAAGGGATTTGATTTAGGTCATAGCTGAATGGTCTAGTGGTTTTCCCTACTTTCTTCAATTTAAGTCTGAATTTGGCAATAAGGAGTTCATGGTCTGAGCCACAGTCAGCTCCCAGTCTTGTTTTTGCTGACTGTATAGAGCTTTTCCATCTTTGGCTGCAAAGAATATAATCAGTCTGATTTCAGTGTTGACCATCTGGTGATGTCCATGTATAGAGTCTTCTCTTGTGTTGTTGGAAGAGGGTATTTGTTATGACCAGTGCATTTTCTTGGCAAAACTCTATTAGTCTTTGCCCTGCTTCATTCCGTATTCCAAGGCCAAATTTGCCTGTTACTCCAGGTGTTTCTTGACTTCCTACTTTTGCATTCCAGTCCCCTATAATGAAAAGGACATCTTTTTTGGGTGTTAGTTCTAAAAGGTCTTGTAGATCTTCATAGAACCGTTCAACTTCAGCTTCTTCAGTGTTACTGGTTGGAGCATAGACTTGGATTACTGTGATATTGAATGGTTTGCCTTGGAAACGAACAGAGATCATTTTGTCATTTTTGAGGTTGCATCCAAGTACTGCATTTCGGACTCTTTTGTTGACCATGATGGCCACTCCATATCTTCTGAGGGATTTCTGCCCACAGTAGTAGATATAATGGTCATCTGAGTTAAATTCACCCATTCCAATCCATTTCAGTTTGCTGATTCCTAGAACGTCGACATTCACTCTTGCCATCTCTTGTTTAACCACTTCCAATTTGCCTTGATTCATGGATCTGACATTCCAGGTTCCTATGCAATATTGCTCTTTACAGCATTGGACCTTGCTTCTATCACCAGTCACAATTACACCTGGGTATTGTTTTTGCTTTGGCTCCATCCCTTCATTCTTTCTGGAGTTATTTCTCCACTGATCTCCAGTAGCATATTGGGCACCTACTGACCTGGAGAGTTTCTCTTTCAGTATCCTATCATTTTGCTTTTTCATACTGTCCAACCCCACGTCCAACGAGCCGTGGCTGCGTGGGCACAGAAGGGCCTAGAGGAGCTATCCCCCGTTGAAGGTCAGGAAGGGCGGCAGTGAGGAGATACCCCTCGTCCAAGGTAAGGAGCAATGACTGCGCTTTGCTGGAGCAGCTGTGAAGAGATATCCCACGACCAAGGTAAGAGAAACCCAAATAAGACGGTAGGTACAAGAGGGCATCAGAGAGCAGACACACTGAAACCATACTCACAGAAAACTAGTCAATCTAATCACACTAGGACCACAGCCTTGTCTAACTCAATGAAACTAAGCCATGCCAGTGGGGCAACCCAAGATGGGTGGGCCATGGTGGAGAGATCTGACAGAATGTGGTCCACTGGAGAAGGGAATGGCAAACCACTTCAGTATTCTTGCCTTGAGAACCCCACGAACAGTATGAAGAGGCATTAAGTTTAATTTATCTTAAAACACAATATTTTGATTTTAGATGTGAAAAGTCAGATATGGTGACAGATTATTTCAGTTATTTGGAATTTTTTTTGATGCTGCTGCTGCTGCTAAGTCGCATCAGTTGTGTCCGACTCCGTGCGACCCCATAGATGGCAGCCCACCAGGCTCCCTCGTCCCTGGGATTCTCCAGGCAAGAACACTGGAGTGGGTTGCCACTTCCTTCTCTAATGCATGAAGGTGAAAAGAGAAAGTGAAGTCGCTCAGTCGTGTCTGACTCTTAGTGACCCCATGGATTGCAGTCCACCAGGCTCCTCCATCCATGGGATTTTCTAGGCAAGAGTACTGGAGTGGGGTGCCATTGCCTTCTCCAATTTTGATGCTATGTGGGAAGAAATCTATCAATGGCTAGGTTCTCTGAGAAACAGACTCTGAGTAATTTGCTTGCAGATATTTATTGGGATGTGCTCTTTTGAATCAACAGCTGGCAAGGTGAAGAAAACAGGATTGAGCCTAGGGAGAAGCTAAGAAGGGCTTCAGCCAATTCCATGGGAACTGAGATGACTCTACAAAATTGTATAACATAAAACCAAGAAAGGTTGGACCCCACAGACCTCCAGGAAGCAGCCATTAAGTGTGGAGTTTTTCCAGGAAGGGCGATATGATTTTCAATATCAATGAAGTGGCTTTCTTTACCTCTCCAATATAGTGGTTGATAAGTTCAACAGATGAAGGAATGAATCTTGGAGAGGGGGACGTTGGTGAAATACCATGGCATCTATTAGTATAAATAAAGCTAGAAATTTTCTCCCATATTGCACAGCTCAGAAGTAAAAATATGTTTCAGAATATAGCACCTCTGCAGCAATAGGCATTAATGGGCTTTCTCATCACATACTTAGTATTTTTTAATTTTTATCTTTTTTTTTTCCTTTCCTGCTTTGTACTTTTTCAGCTGTGCTCTGTCTCTGGTTTTCATTGCTGCAGCTACTGCTGTTACTGGCTAGCTTATCTTTTAAATCATTTAAGTCTTCAGAGACACATAGAGTTCTTTTCATGGGTCGTTCCCTTTCCTATATACTCTACTGTCTGCTTATCTCACAACTAATTCCCTAGAGAGAGAACGTTATTGTTTTAGCCTCTCACCATTCAATAAAATGTGCCTCTTGGGCAGATTTCTTGTGCCAGGACCTATTATAAGTTGATCTATATAAATGACTGCCTTTGAGTATGTGATGTGGCCAAATTAGTGAGATCACAGGGCATACAATATGATGATCTATTTAGAAAGAACTTCCCAGAAAGAAGGTCTGAGTAAGGCAGGGAATAAGGGGCTACTCAATAGAGGTTGATTTAAACTGAAGCTTATTATCTGACTTACAAATTCATAGTAGTGACTCCCTTACAGGGGTTTAACACCCCATAATGTTAGACCCAGCCAAGATTGTCAAATTTCAGTCTGCACTTTATACTCTAGGAAGAGAATGTAAAATGAAGATTACTAGGATAACAGTAAACATTCTATACCCATTAAGTAGCAGATAATAAAACTACTGTAGTTAGTTTCAGAAGAAAGAGCTTTATAGGAGGCAACCAGATGCGTACAAAACTTGGGGGAGTGTTGGCACACCTGGCTGCTAATTTGACTTCCAGTAATAACTCTCAATATAATACCATAGAATTGGTGTATCAAAAGAGCTCCTTTCCTTTTTGTGATTAGGTCATTAGGAAATAAAGCTGTCTCTGACACAACACACAGCAAAATGAACAGCACACACCTCTGCTGGTACCAAAAAAAAAAGGCATGAAAGAAGCACAGGGATGTCTTCTACAGCTGTCCCAGGAAAATCTGACTATAACTCTAAATGCAGCAGAAATACAGGAAGCAGAAGAAATAAAACCTCTGCTTCATGATATTCACTCTCATCTTGCAAACTGTGGCAGGTGTATCTGCCAGCAGAAGATAATCCCACATGGAATCAAGAGGAAGGCAGACTTGAGAAAGTTTCTCATTTAACCTACAGTGACTAAGCTAATCTGAATCATCTGCCAAATACTCTCAGTGAATTTAATGCTGGTGTCCACAGACACATAGATCAGGGAAATAGAAGAGAAGCCCCCCAAATAATAAACCTAAGCAAATATGGTCAATTAATTTATGACAAAAGTCTCTTTGAAAATTGGTGCTGGGAACTGAACAGCCACATGCAAATCAATAATATTGGACCACTGTACTATACCAAACACACACACAAAAAACAAAATAAATTAAAGATTTCAATTTAAAGCCTACAATCATGAAACATATAGAAGAAAACAAAAATGGTACATTTCTTGACAAAAGTCTTTGAACTTTTAAAATCTATACCAAAAGCAAAAGCAATAAAAGCAAAAACAAATAAGTGGTACTATATCATACTAAACATATTCTACAGAGCAAAGAAAACCATCAACAAACTGAAAACACAACCTACTGAATAGGAATAAAAGAAAAAAAAATAAGATTTGAAAATCATTTATCTTCAAATGGGCTAATATCTAAAATATGTAAAGAAATCGTACAGGTCAATAGCAAAAAAAGAAAGAAAAAAAAAAAAACAACAACAACTGGTACTAAGCCCAAGCTTGTACTGCTCACCATCCGATTGGCCAATAAATCAAGAGACAAGTTGTTTGGGGAAGGAACATGGACTTATTTAGACAGCCAGCAGACAGAGAAGAAGGTGAACTAGTGTTCCAAGGAACCATGTTACTG
The DNA here is from genome assembly GCF_003369695.1 of Bos indicus x Bos taurus. Lineage (NCBI taxonomy): Eukaryota > Metazoa > Chordata > Mammalia > Artiodactyla > Bovidae > Bos > Bos indicus x Bos taurus. The sequence continues at coordinate 45,710,785 of NC_040087.1, read as the reverse complement.
AAGTTAGAATTCAGGCTTCATTTATTAAAAAAAAAAAAAAAAAAAAGGAAGAGGTGTGGTTTGTTGTTGCAAATTTCTTGGTGCTGTAATCCTTTGCTCTTGCATCTGTCCAGGTAGGTCAGGTCACAATGTTCCTTTAAGCCTCCAATGATACAACTATTATTCTCTGTTCTGAAAACTTTTATCTCTATATGAAAAAAGTGAAGTCACTCAGTCATGTCCAACTCTTTGTGACCCCGTGGACTGTAGCCTATCAGGCTCCTCTGTCCATGGATTTTTCCAGGCAAGAATACTGGAGTGTGTCGCCATTTCTTTCTCCAATATATGAAAATACTAGTGTTAAAACTTTAAAGGTTAGAGCCTTGAAAATGGCCTATCATGTATGTTTCAGGCTATATGCATCATTCTTAACTTGAAGCAAAAGCAATAGAATACAAAGGTTAAAGTAAAAGACAGATCTAATATAAAGTCAAATTCCTCCTTCCCTATTAAAAAACAATTCAATTAAAAAGTGGACCGATCTGGATAGGCATTTTTCCAAAAGAGACATACAGATGACTGACATGTACATGAGAATATATTCAACATTGCTAATCACCAGGGAAATGCAAATCAAAACCACAATGAGATATCACCATGTATTTGTTGGAAAGGCTATTATCAACAAGATAAGATATAATGAGTGACAAGGATGTAGAGAAAAGAGAAACCTGTGCTGTACTGGTGGGAATGTACCATGGAAAACAGTGTGAATGTTCCATTAAAAATTAAAAATAGAGCCACTATGTGATCTAAAAGATTTGCTTCTGGAATATTTGTTCAAAGAAAATAAAACACTAATTTCAAAAGATATATGCACACTTATGCTCATTGCAGAATCATTTACAAAAGCCAAGATATGGAAACAATCTAAGTGTCCTTTGGTGAATGAATAAAGAAACAGGTATATATACACAACGGAATATTATTCAGCCATTAAAAAAGAGCCATGTCTTGACATTTGCAACAAAAAGAGTGGACTTTGAGGGTATTAGGTCCAGGAAACTAGATTAGAAGTAGACTAATACCATAAGATATCTCATGTGGAATACCAAAATAATATAATAAAAAATTTATAGATATGGAGAATAGAATGGTGGTTGTCACAAGTAGGGAGTGGGGGTTAGAGAAATGAGTGAAGGTGATATAAATTTATTAAAAAATGAATAACAGTAATTTTTAAAAACTCAGAAAACTTACCTGATGATTATCTTAAAAAATAAAAGAAATATTGTGACTATTTAAAATTTACAACAATGTAGAGAAAATTATAAAATTATTGATATATAAAAATACCATATGTACCATATATTCAGTATGCCATATTTGTCATATTTATTTTCTGTCGTTTTTCTTATATGTAAAAACATTAATGGATACAAATAAAAACTCAACCCTATTATTTCCTTTCTCTTACTTGCTTGAATAAAAAGGAATAGCCTTTCAAACATGTGTGGATTTTACATTGTTATTAAATATGTCCTAATTTCTTTAAAGTACATGAAGACATAACCCCTGATTTTCTTTTTTCTTTTTGTAAAATATTTGTAAGCTTTTAAATTGTTGTTGTTGATGTTCAGTCACTAAGTTGTGTCTAACTCTTTGCAACCTCATGGACTGCAGCACCCCAGGCCTCCCTGTCCCCTCCCTAGCCCCTGGAGTTTACTCAAACTCATGATCATTGAGTTGGTGATGCCATGTGAACACTTTATCTTCTGTTGTCACCTTCTCCTCCTGTCTTCTATCTTTACCAGCATCATGATCTTTTCCAATGAGTTGGCTGTTCACATCAGGTGGCCAAAGTTTTGAAGTTTCAACTTCAGCATCAGTCCTTCCAATGAATAAGCAGGGTTGATTTCCTTTAGAATTGACTGGTTTGATCTCCTTGAAGTCTAGGGGACTCTCAAGAGTCTTCTCCAGCAACACAGTTCAAAAGCATCAATTATTTGGCACTCAGTCTTTTTATGGTACAGTTCTCACATCTGTACATGACTACTGAAAAATCCATAACTTTGACTACATGGGCTTTGTCAGCAAAGTGATGTCTCTGCTTTTTAATATGCTGTCTATGTTTGTCATAGCTTTTCTTACGGTTCACGGGTTGCAAAGAGTTGGACACGACTGAACAACTGAACTGAACTCAGCTCAACTGATGAGACCAGATGCCATATCTTAATTTTCTGATCGCTGAATTTTGTCAGCTTTTAAATAAATACAAATATAGCATTGAATGTTATCAGATCAGATCAGTCGCTCAGTCCTGTCTGACTCTTTGCGACCCCATGAATTGCACACGCCAGGCCTCCCTGTCCAACACCAACTCCCGGAGTTCACTCAGACTCACGTCCATTGAGTCAGTGATGCCATCCAGCCATCTCATCCTCTGTTGTCCCCTTCTCCTCTTGCCCCCAATCCCTCCCAGCATCAGAGTCTATTCCAATGAGTCAACTCTTCGCATGAGGTGCCCAAAGTACTGGAGTTTCAGCTTTAGCATCATTCCTTCCAAAGAAATCCCAGGGCTGATCTCCTTCAGAATGGACTGGTTGCATCTCCTTGCAGTCCAAGGGACTCTCAAGAGTCTTCTCCAACACCACAGTTCAAAAGCATCAATTCTTCGGCGCTCAGCCTTCTTCACAGTCCAACTCTCACATCCATACATGACCACTGGAAAAACCATAGCCTTGACTAGATGGACCTTTGTTGGCAAAGTAATGTCTCTGCTTTTGACAATGCTATCTAGGTTCGTCACAACTTTCCTTCCCAGGAGTAAGCGTCTTTTAATTTCATGGCTGCAGTCACCATTTGCAGTGATTTTGGAGCCCAGAAAAATAAAGTCTGACACTGTTTCCACTGTTTCCCCATCTATTTCCCATGACGTGGTGGGACTGGATGCCATGATCTTCGTTTTCTGAATGTTGAGATTTAAGCCAACTTTTTCACTCTCCACTTTCACTTTCATCAAGAGGCTTTTTAGTTCCTCTTCACTTTCTGCCATAAGGGTGGTGTCATCTGCATATCTGAGGTTATTGATATTTCTCCCAGCAATCTTGATTCCAGCTTGTGTTTCTTCCAGTCCAGTGTTTCTCATGATGTACTCTGCATATAAGTTAAATAAACAGGGTGACAATATACAGCCTTGACAAACTCCTTTTTCTATTTGGAACCAGTCTGTTGTTCCATGTCCAGTTCTAACCGTTGCTTCCTGACCTGCATACAAATTTCTCAGGAGGCGGATCAGGTGGTCTGGTATTCCCATCTCTTGAAGAATTTTCCAGAGTTTATTGTGATCCACACAGTCAAAGGCTTTGGCATAGTCAATAAAGCAGAAATAGATGTTTTTCTGGAACTCTCTTGCTTTTTCTATGATCCAGCGGATGTTGGCAATTTGATCTCTGGTTCCTCTGCCTTTTCTAAAACCAGCTTGAACATCTGGAGGTTCATGGTTCACATATTGCTGAAGCCTGGCTTGGAGATTTTTGAGCATTACTTTACTAGCGTGTGAGATGAGTGCAATTGTGTGGTAGTTTGAGCATTCTTCGGCATTGCCTTTCTTTGGGATTGGAATGAAAACGGACCTTTTCCAGTCCTGTGGCCACTGCTGACTTTTCCAAGTTTGCTGGCAGATTGAGTGCAACACTTTAATAGCATTGTCTTTCAGGATTTGAAATAGCTCAACTGGAATTCTATCACCTCCACTAGCTTTGTTTGTTGTGATGCTTTCTAAGGCCCACTTGACTTCACATTCCAGGATGTCTGGCTCTAGGTCAGTGATCACACCATCGTGATTATCTGGGTCGTGAAGATCTTTTTCTACAGTTCTTCTGTGTATTCTTGCCATCTCTTCTTAATATCTTCTGTTTCTGTTAGGTCCATACCATTTCTGTCCTTTATCGAGCTCATCTTTGCATGGAATGTTCCTTTGGTATCTCTGATTTTCTTGAAGAAATCCCTAGTCTTTCTTATTCTGTTGTTTTCCTCTATGTCTTTGCATTGATCGCTGAAGGCTTTCTTATCTCTTCTTGCTATTCTTTGGAATTCTGCATTCAGATGTTTATATCTTTCCTTTTCTCCTTTGCTTTTTGCTTCTCTTCTTTTCACAGCTATTTGTAAGGCCTCCCCAGACAGCCATTTTGCTTTTTTGCATTTCTTTTCCATGGGGATGGTCTTGATCTCTGTCTCCTTGTACAATGTCACGAACCTCATTTCATAGTTCATCAGGCACTCTATCTATCATGTCTAGGCCCTTAAATCTATTTCTCACTTCCACTGTATAATCATAAGGGATTAGGTCATACCTGAATGGTCTAGTGGTTTTCCCTACTTTCTTCAATTTAAGTCTGAATTTGGCAATAAGGAGTTCATGGTCTGAGCCACAGTCAGCTCCCGGTCTTGTTTTTGCTGACTGTATAGAGCTTCTCCATCTTTGGCTGCAAATAATATAATCAATCTGATTTCAGTGTTGACCATCTGGTGATGTCCATGTATAGAGTCTTCTCTTGTGTTGTTGGAAGAGGGTGTTTGTTATGACCAGTGCATTTTCTTGGCAAAACTCTATTAGTCTTTGCCCTGCTTCATTCCGTATTCCAAGGCCAAATTTGCCTGTTACTCCAGGTGTTTCTTGACTTCCTACTTTTGCATTCCAGTCCCCTATAATGAAAAGGACATCTTTTTTGGGTGTTAGTTCTAAAAGGTCTTATAGATCTTCACAGAACCGTTCAACTTCAGCTTCTTCAGCATTACTGGTTGGGGCATAGACTTGGATTACTGTGATATTGAATGGTTTGCCTTGGAGACGAACAGAGATCATTCTGTTGTTTTTGAGATTGCATCCAAGTACTGCATTTCAGACTCTTTTGTGACCATGATGGCCACTCCATTTCTTCTGAGGGATTCCTGCCCACAGTAGTAGATATAATGGTCATCTGAGTTAAATTCACCCATTCCAGTCCATTTCAGTTCGCTGATTCCTAGAATGTCGACATTCACTCTTGCCATCTCTTGTTTGACCACTTCCAATTTGCCTTGATTCATGGACCTGACATTCCAGGTTCCTATGCAATATTGCTCTTTACAGCATTGGACCTTGCTTCTATCACCAGTCACATCCACAGCTGGGTATTGTTTTTGCTTTGGCTCCATCCCTTCATTCTTTCTGGAGTTATTTCTCCACTGATCTTCAGTAGCATATTGGGCACCTACTGACCTGGGGAGTTTCTCTTTCAGTATCCTATCATTTTGCCTTTTCATACTGTTCATGGGGTTCTCAAGGCAAGAATACTGAAGTGGTTTGCCATTCCCTTCTCCAGTGGACCACATTCTGTCAGATCTCTCCACCATGACCCGCCCTTCTTGGGTTGCCCCACGGGCATGGTTTAGTTTCATTGAGTTAGACAAGGCTGTGGTCCTAGTGTGATTAGATTCACTAGTTTTCTGTGAGTATGGTTTCAGTGTGTTTGCCCTCTGATGCCCTCTTGCAACACCTACCGTCTTATTTGGGTTTCTCTTACCTTGGGCATGGGATATCTCTTCACGGCTGCTCCAGCAAAGCGCAGCCATTGCTCCTTACCTTGGACGAGGGGTATCTCCTCACCGCCGCCTTTCCTGACCTTCAGTGTGGGATAGCTCCTCTAGGCCCTTCTGCACCCGTGCAGCCACGGCTCCAGGTAACTCCTCTCGTCATATAACTATTGAATGTTATAATTTACCAATTTTTGACCTTAAATTTTAAAATTTAAGCTAATGGATAATATTGTCAACTTACATTAAAACAATGGGTTGATTAGTTAATAAAATCATAGTTAATATGGTCCCAAGGCATATCACCCAGAATTACTCTTTAGTGCTATTTCTTGCCTTGCTTCTCAGGCTGATAAAGCAGAGAAGAAAGAGACAAAGGTGGGTAATGCATGAAGCAGCAGCGCTGAGGGCAGCCAATGCATCACTTAGCAATCGCCATTTGCTCAGGCGATTTGCTACTTGCTCAGTGCTACTTGCCTCTCTCACTGCACCCTCTGCCGTAGGTGAAATTCTATGAAATTAATGCAATATAGGGTATTTTTTCTTTTAATTTGTAAACTAAGAAAACTGGATAAAATATATTGTGCTGTCACATGTGTTTTTATAACACGAACTAGCTAACACATTTGGTAAAAACGGGCATGTCATAGAACCATTGTATTGATTCATACTTGATTTTTCCCCACACAATTTCCTAATTAATTAATCCAAGGGATTTAATTTAGGGGTGGTGGGGTTGGAAGAGAGAGCACTCATCTTTTAGTTAATTACTAGATTCTACCTCCTTCTTCCATAACTCTTATCCTGACAAGGGCTCCGACATTCATTCCTTCTACCGCTCTGGACATCGACTGATGATGTTCAGAAGGTGACGCTGAGTCTCAGTGAGACTCTCCCCTGACACAGACAGTTCGTTATATGCCTGAATTTTTGTTATTATGGCAGGAAAGGAAATATCAAATGCAAGGGACTTGGTCCACAGTTGCCTAAACACACCATCCTTCATATCCTTGAAGTGAAAATGCAGTTCTCTGCTTGTTGGAAAATTTTCCTCATGTTCCTCTGTTCATGATATCTGATTTGTAAATCTGCTCTTTGGATACTTGCAAAATCAGTAAAACATGCCTAATAATTTTTAAAGCAATTTTTAAAGTGGCAACATTCTTTACCACTAGTGCCACCTGGTAACAGGATAAAGTGTCACCTACAAATTATCATTCTTTACATACTATATACAAAGTTCTACCATTTACTTCTTGATTATCGTATTACCTGATACTGATGTATCTATTTACTTAAACCACCAGTCAGTTTAACAACCAGCTTCTTGAAATTGGTGACATTTTACCAATTAAAAATTTTACTTAACTGAATTAGTGAAAATTTTCATGAACATGTCAGGTAAATTAAATTGGTAAAAATCAGTTAGGCATCTTGGCCTCTTGTTTTTTGTTTCATGTTGTTGTTTTGTCATGTTCAATTTTGACAGAAACTTAAAATGGTGATGTTTGTATACAACAGAAATAAGAAATGAACATGCGAAATGGGTCTCTACCCTCAGATTTATGAACCAGAAAATATTGGGGCATCAGCAAGCCCCGTTTTCCCTTTATGTTGTGTCCTTTTCTGCCATTCTTCTACACACTAATATTTTCCACCATTCCAATACCTTCAATTATGGTAATGGCTACCAGGAATGTAAACTTATTGTAAGACATATCATTTGCTTTCCATTATAGATACGATAAAAATTTGCTTCATAGTTAGAGGGAAACATATTGCTTTCTAAAAAGTGAGTATCGCCCTGTTCCCTTATGAATAAAAATAGGCTGTAGTAGTAGGCTGCCAAGAGTTACACTATATTTCCTTAGGATTAGAGGCAACGTTTCATTTTTGATAATGTACTCAGAAAGATAAAATGCATCAGAAAACTCTATTCACTAAATTTATCATTCACATAGTTGGCCTATCATGGTTAGTCACATAATTCATAGACTGATTAAGTGCAAAGTAAATGAATCATGTAACTAAATATTTTCAAGGCAATGCATGAACGATAGAGTTAATCAATAATGTTCCCAAACTCATTTTACTAGCTATTAGCACATTATTTTGGCAAATGTAGAAAATCTATATTTGGAGGTCTTTCAGACTCAAGTCCAAGGCCAATACTAGGCATAATTATAAAGAATCAAGTATTTTTTTCTACATGTCGCCAAGCTTTTTAGATTTTTTCCAAATCTTTTTAGCCCATTTAATCTTACACTTAAATCCCTACAACATAATTCTGAAAGATCCATGGAAGTTGACTTTATTTCAGGAAAATACATCTTTCTCTTTTTTACATAAAACTAACCATGGAAATGCTTTCTAAAAGATAATTTATTATTTAAATTTTTATTGAAGATTCACCATGAACAGCACCCATCAAAACTGCAGAGTAATTAAAAAAACAATAAAGAGCTAAAGAATTTGTAAGGAAACCAACTTGAATACTATAGTCCTATTGAGACTCAGTAGTCTTCTTCATTAATGCCATTCTGTCCGAATTGCTTTGTCTGTCCTTTAAAGCAAGTCTTCTGAGATATAAAACCATCTTATTCTGCCCATCAAAAAAATGTCAGCTATGCTGCCAGTTCTTGTAAATAAATAATAATGAATGTCTGCCGGAGACAGGCCCAACCTAGTACCACCATCCTTTTAAAGAGAGAGAGAGAGAGGAAAAAAAAGAAGCTTTATTTCAAACTATATACATCTATTTACTCATTGACATCTGGCCAATTTCCACATTTCTAAAGCCAGAGATAATTTATATGTTCAACCTAAACAGACAGACTAGGAAACAAATTGGAATAAAGCAAAAACAAAATAAGACAAAAAGCAATAACCTTCGTTCTTGCTATGTTCATAAAACTGCCACACTGAAGAAAATAATGGCAGAGGGAATAGAATTGCCTTCCAAGATTCCTTGCAGGTGAGATGTCCTCCAACACTCCAAACTCACTAAACTTACTGCTTCACCTGTTGCCTGACTACATTGCAAGAATTCACAACCAAACATCTCTAGCCAGACACACACCAAAAGCCTGACTATGACAAGCTCCCATTCTTAATTCTGACATAGTTTGTTATTTTTGAAACTATATAAATAATGCCAATTATAGACATTATGACAAAGGTAAACTTTGACTTGATGTCTTACCAAAGATTCTTACACCATCTCTTATTTTCCTAAAATTCTCCATTGTAAAAGCCATACTGGTGTTCTCTTCCTTGCAGAGTTAAAATAAGTTATTTAATATAATTGAAATTATTCAATAATAATCTTCTTAATATCCCAATGCTCATGTCTTTGACCTATAATATGACCAAATATTCAAATACATGATCCTTTATAGTCATATTACTGATGCCAAATTATTGGTTATTCCCTATATTTATATAATGTAGTGTTTTAATTGATATTTCAGATTATATATTTTGCTGTATAAATAGTAGCATAATTGACATCTTTGGGTTTTTGATCTTTTCCTGAAGATGGAGTCTATAAGTTAGAGTCATGAAATTAAAAGAAGGAATATATTTGAACTTTCCAGAATTGTGCATGTATACTCTGATCTGACATGCAATATACAAAAAAACAAATTTTAACTACTATTTGAACAATATTGTGCAATGTTAAGTCTCTTCAGTCATATTCAACTCTGTGTGACCCTATGGACTGTAGCCCGCCAGTCTCCTCTGTCCATGGGATTCTCCAGGCAAGAATACTAGAGTGGGTTACCATGCTCTCCTCCAGGGAATCTTCCCAACCCAGGTATCAAACCCAAGTCTCTTACATCAATCCCTTGGACAAAGGAGCCTGGTGGGGTATGGTCCATGGAGTTGTAAAGAGTTGGATATGACTGAGTGATTAAGTGTGCATATGCATGCAACCTGGGAAGTCCTTGAACAATATTATATTCCTACTAAAGTAAAGACACTTACTCCTTGGAAGGAAAGTTATGACCAACCTAGACAGCATATTAAAAAGCAGAGACATTACTTAGCCAACAAAGGTCTGTCTAGTCAAGGCTATGGTTTTCCCAGTGGTCATATATGGATGTGAGAGTTGGACTGTGAAGAAAGTGGAGCACCAAAGAATTGATGCTTTTGAAGTGTGGTGCTGGAGAAGACTCTTGAGAGTCCCTTGGACTGCAAGGAGATCCAACCAGTCCATCCTAAAGATCAGTCCTGGGTGTTCACTGGAAGGACTGATTTTGAAGCTGAAACTCCAATACTTTGGCCACCTCATGTGAAGAGTTGACTCATTGGAAAAGACCCTGATGCTGGGAGGGATTGGGGGCAAGAGGAGAAGGGGACGACAGAGGATGAGATGGTGGGATAGCATCACTGACTCGATGGACATGAGTTTGGGTAAACTTCAGGAATTGGTGATCGACAGGGAGGCCTGGCGTGCTGCAATTCATAAGGTCGCAAAGAGTCAGACACGACTGAGTGACTGAAATGAAGGTAAATTATTATCGTATCTTAAATGATAACCACAATTCACAAATATTTTTGATGTGTTTGCAGATCAGTGAAAAGCAATCTTGACATAAATTCAACACAATTCATATTTATTTTAATTACATACAGAGATGCTGAATATAATGAACTAAATTATCTGATTACCATGTACTATTGGTCCAAAAAACCAATTAATTTAATTTGAGGTGATATGATGCCATTATATATGCAAGTAAATGATAAAATTTCCTAGTATGAAGATATTCCTTGGACTATATTGTCAATTTGGATTTTCTTAAATTGAGGAACTTACATATATATAGGTTCCTACTTAACCTCAGTCAGAAATTTGACTGAATTTTCCTGGAATGGTTGCAAATATAGGTTTGAATGTTTCAGAGGTATCTGTGTACTGACTTTTGGCAGTTACAGCTGAAAATTACTGCTTTAGTTAATGAAAGCTGTGTGTGTGTGTGTGTGTGTGTGTGTGTGTGTGTAAAAGCATGGGTTAAAGCAAATGTGACTGATATAGAGACTGAGGATTCAGGGACCTTGTACATAACTCCTGGCTATCCAGTTGATTTCTCTAATAAGACATAATGGGCCTGGAAAACTTCCAGAGAGGGGTGACAAAACTGATAACAGGAGTACTGAGGACAGAATGTGGGTAATAGATAGTATTTGATTTCCAGGACTGGTTGCAACATTTTTGTCTTATGAAGATTAGTGTTGGCCATATATACCAGAGAGTACAAGATAATATCCTCTGCTATTAATAAAAATAACTCACAAGTTCACAGATCCAAAATGTCATTTGGTTTATAATGAAATGCTTGATCATAAAAGTATAATGTAAGATCAGTCATATGTCAGCATTACTTTATTCAAAATGACAGAAATAAAGCAAAAATATAGTAATTGAGATGGTTGTAAAGCCTAGTCCGATTTTTAGTAAATGGCATAGAAAATTTGAACAGGACAGCTAGAAATCATTTTGAGTATAGATAATGGTTAACCGGGCTTCCCAGGTGGCACTAGTGGTAAAGAACGGGTTCAATTCTTGGGTCGGGAATATTCCCTAGAGTGAGAAATGGCAATCCACTCCAATATTCTTGCCTGGAGAATCCCATGGACAGAGGAGCCTGGCAGTCTATAGTCCATAGGGCTGCAGAGTCAGACATGACTGAAGCCACTTATCACACAGCATGCAAATGATTAACTATAGAACTTGCTTAAAAAAAAAAAAGAAAGATGAAAAAGACAGTTGAAAAATCTTCCCCTTTTGGAATTTTGTTGAGAAGTCCTGGAAGAAATCATTGTTTTAAATTAAAAGATTAGAAGATGGTAAAACTTGGCCCCCAAATAATGGAGCTAATCCACTCTGTGTAGGTGAGCCCTGTGTCTATGATACAGCTTAGCATTCACTCTTTCAGGGATACAGGTAAGGGAATCTAGGCCATCTTCATCTCCCTCTTCAAAATCAGCACACAAGAGTACAGTATCAAGGGTAAATGGTACAATAAAAAGCTTGTATCATTTTCCTCCAGAGTTACATTTTACTAGTAGAAATATTACAGGGTTATATCATATTCCCCCAGAACTTGCTATATTACTAGAAATACATACTTCTAAGTCAGAGCTTTCATGGAATCACAGTGCCTGTACATATGTCATTTACATATAGAGGATGAATGAGGTGAACAATAGGAGTTGACAGAAAAGAGCCACAGAATCAAATAACTCAAATTTCTGTAGTGATCTATTTAAGATCATTTGAAATATGTCACTATGGAAATGCATTTATGATCATCAACATGTATTCAATGCAACTGCATTTGAAAACTATGAATAAACCTAATGTAAGTGAATTGGAAATGTGAATTTATACTCCCAGTTCTTTTCTATTAAAAAAAAAAAGAAAAATACTATTATCCCTATTTAGTAAGTGCAAGACCTACTAACACTGAATCCTTGGCTATATGTGATGACATAGTCACACACACAATGATCCGCATGATCTAGTTCTTCCCTTTATATTTTTCTGAACTGATTCAGATGAGCAACAACTACCATACTTCATATATGAACTGTCTTCTGTGCAATATCTACAGGATAAAAATACACAGCATCCTAAGTCAGTCACTATTTTTGTTCTGCTTTACTAATGGCTCATAAAGTGCAGGAAAAATATTTCAGATTCATAGTGTGAATGGATTGACATCATTAAAGCAAAGTGGAGAATAATATACAGGGAGATTTCTGTTGTGAGAGCATCCAATTCCATCTTTAGCATAAGTTGCCTGATTTATTCAAATGATGCTGGTTGCATTTCATTTACTCTTTTGTATATTAGGTTTAAAATATTCTTTTTGTTTAGAGATAAATCACAATTTATTATATACTGTTGGGAACACATCTTTTTACTTTATCATGTGTGATTTTATGGTTATTTATGAGAATATACTGAAGGATATTTTAGAAATACTATGTTTATGACATTAATGGTTTTAGTTCGGAGTCACTGAGATATCAGAACTATCTCATGTTACTGATGTTGATATTCTAAATCAGGCTTTGGCAAATTTTTCAATAAAATATTAGACTTTTGGCTTTAGGGGCTAAACAATATTGGTAGCATTTACTCAACTCTGCTCTCATAGCATCAAAGTAGCCATTGATAATAGCAAATGAATGAGTATGCATTTCAATAAAGAAACTCTTGTTCACAAAGTGGTGGAAAGCTAGATTTGATCCATGGGCTATAGTTTACCATCTCCATTTTAGGGCAATGTTCCTCTCAGTGATGACTCAGTGACCAGGCTACTTAATCTGTTGATTACTACTCTTCCGATGAGACCACTGTGTTTGCTACCATTGAAGATAACCTAAGGATCATGCGCTTCGATCCCATGCTTTGGCCCAGAAGGGACACATCACATGTCCCTTCGGCCCACAGCCCATTGACCAAAACTAATCACATGCCCTTACCTAACTGTGAAGAGGCTGGGACACCTGGGGACAGATGAAATATTAAGTGAGCATGCTATCTCTGCCTCACTCAAGAATTATACATAGTAATTAGCAGAGCATGAGAAGTGTAGACAGTAATTAACAAAGCATAAATTTATATTAAGTGTACCAAGATGGCCAAATCTTTTAAGAAAAAATTACATATATGTAACTTGTTTTGTCTTTTGCATTCAGGAATATGGGCTGTCATAAGCCTTACAGTGCTACAGCTATTTAGCTGACAAATGAAAACACCAATAGGAAAGATACATTTTTAAAAATTTTGCCACTAGAAAAAGCATTATTCAGAACATATACTGAAGGAAATAGTATTTGTGGAAACATTATTTTGATGAAACTTTATATCTAGTAGTTGAATAAAGATTAAATGCAGACCAAAAAACTGATTAAAAACACCCATGTATGAAGTACTGGTCAACCTGATTGCCCCAGCACAGACTGCTGTGAGAAAAAGAGCAGTAAGAAAAGAACAAACGGAGGAAAGAATCCACACAACTAGGTTGACTGGAGAGCTAAATCCACAGGAGATCAAGGATAGATAAAGCCTGTACGTGGCTGAACTTTTTTCTAAATTATTCTTTAAAGAGAAAAAAAATAATTTATGTCTTAACTCAGTTGTAAATGATATACACCATACATAACACATTATAGTATTACATATATAATGCATAACTATACGTGATATAGTATTATAATATAAAATATACATATGTATAAAATACACAATATAAATATTTTATTGTATGCTGCTGCTGCTGCTAAGTCGCTTCAGTCGTGTCCGACTCTGTGCAACCCCGTAGACAGTGGCCCACCAGGTTCCTCTGTCCCTGGAATTCTCTAGGCAAGAATACTGGAGTGGGTTGCCATTTCCTTCTCCAATGAATGCATGCATGCTAAGTTGCTTCAGTCATGTCCAACTCTGTGCGACCCCATGGACAGCAGCCCACCAGGTTCCTCTATCCACGGGATTCTCCAGGCAAGAAAACTGGAGTGGGTTGTCAGTTCCTTCTCCATGTTATTTTATGATATAGCATTATACATATGATATGTATAATGTGTAATATCAGTTCAGTTCAGTTGCTCAGTTGTGTCCAACTCTTTGCGACCCCATGAATACCAGGCCTCCCTGTCCATCACCAACACCCGGAGTCCACCCAGACCCATGTCCATTGATTCGGTGATGCCATCCAACCATCTTATCCTCTATCGTCCCCTTCTTCTCCTGCGCTCAATCTTTCCCAGCATCAGGGTCTTTTCAAATGAGTCAGCTCTTCATATCAGGTGGCCAAAGTATTGGAGTTTCAGCTTCAACATCAGACTTTCATTGAACACCAAGGACTGATCTCCTTTAGGATGGACTGATTGGATCTCCTTGCAGTCCAAGGGACTCTCAAGAGTCTTCTCCAACACCACAGTTCAAAAACATCAACTCTTCAGTGCTCAGCTTTCTTCACAGTCCAACTCTCACATCCATACATGACCACTGGGAAAACCATAGCCTTGACTAGACAGACCTTTGTTGGCAAAGTAATGTCTCAGCTTTTTAATATGCTGTCTAGATTGGTCATAACTATCCTTCCAAGGAGTAAGCATCTTTTAATTTCATGGCTGCAGTCACATTCTGCAATGATTTTGGAGCCCAAAAAAATAGTCAGCCACTGTTTCCACTGTTTCCCCATCTATTTGCCATGAAATGATGGGACCAGATGCCATGATCTTATTTTTCTGAATGTTGAGCTTTAAGCCAAATTTTTCAATGTGTAATGTAGTATTATATATATTGCATATATATAATGTATAAATATATAATTGCTTACATGTAATGTATGTGCTATATAGCTATCCCTGGTTACATTAATTTTTAGTAAGATGACATAGCTATAGATGTAGATGCAACAAATACAAATATATAGACAGAGAGAGAAAGAGTGCCAGTGACTACAATGCAATAATATAACTTTCAAATATTAAACATAAAGATATAGTACCAATAGAAGTTAGTTCTATATAATCCATATATCCCTCAAGTCATTTTTATTTTTAGAGCCAACAATAGAACAATAACTATCTTCCCTTCAATATTTTGAAATACACTTTCATAAAATTCTGGGAATTTGTCCGGTGACTTCCATCCTTCATTTATTTGGTTTTAATACACTCAAAAATGACATGGCTACCTATTCCCAAAGATCATTTTGCTTCCACTCCCAGTTTTCTTTACTCATCATAATAGTGTCCAGAGTTGCAATTCCCCATATTGATTCCTTGACATTTTTCATGATGAAATATTAAATAAGGCAAGTCAAGAATTTATCAGATGTTCTGTTTTTAGCAGAATAAAACTTCTAACAAATAAAGTTCTCCATCATTACCCATATTGGTACTGAACTTATTTTATGATATGCATTAGGAAAGCATTTTGAATATTGTTTGTTTGGCTCAGAAATTTATATAATTTTTATTTCTGCTTCTCTCATCTCTTATTCTCTCTGACAGGTTTCAAACACAATTCCATTTTCCTCTTTGTGATTTTATATCCAAGAAGGCATCTTTCTGATATACAGTCTAATGTAGCAGAAAAAGCATCAGCTTTGGAACCACATAAGCCCAGGTCTACATCATGGGTAGCTTTTAACAAGTTGCATTAACTCTTTGAAAAACATTATTCTTTATCTAAAATTAAAAATATAAATTTAACATAAAATCTTTACAAATTTATTTGTGCATTTATTTCCATTAACTTGGAGCTTTGTCTCCTCTCTGAGTTTAGTACTCCATTGTTAAATACATTTTTAAAGAGACATTTTAATTCTTTGAGACTCATTAGTTTCATAAATTTCTAGGTGTATTTTGTAATCCATTTCTTTGAAAAACCTGATGTTAAAAATAAAAAAAGAACAGCCTATGCCTCAAATTACCAATCCATTTTCTTTTGTTTCTGGAATAAGAATGAGGGACAATCACTAAATACTGTTTGAGGAAGATAGTAAAAGGTGAATTACATATGGTCCTGGTTTACAATCTAAGTAAGCAACTTTGCCTCCATTTTTTAGATATTTTTTCCTGAATGAATGTCACCTTTATGCACCAACAATAAAATTTTTAAAATTAGAAACATAG
Organism: Bos indicus x Bos taurus; assembly: GCF_003369695.1. Classification (NCBI taxonomy): domain Eukaryota; kingdom Metazoa; phylum Chordata; class Mammalia; order Artiodactyla; family Bovidae; genus Bos; species Bos indicus x Bos taurus. Next base: position 45,694,570 of record NC_040087.1, on the reverse strand, counting down.
AATATAATAACTACTCAAATAACTTACTGAATTTGTCATATTTTACTCCTGGATAGGTACTCATGAAACTTCCACTGAAGACTACTAAAACTCAGGGTAATTTAAAATCAAATAGTCAGCACATAACTTCTAAAATCCTTTCATAAGAAAGCATAATATTATCCTCTCTCTGCTGTTGCATAACTCTCAATAATGCTAGAGGGAGTTATTTTTACATCACAGGTAAAGTAGGCCTTTTAGTTGGCTAATGTAGAGTGGAATGGCCATTAAGCATTCTTTTCTGTGTGTGTGTGTGTGTGTGTGTGTGATGAAGGGATTGCCTTTACAGAACTTGTGGGATTTTTATTCACCCGTTTGTCAAGCTTACTTCTCTATAATTGTCAGTTTTTCTTAGTTATCATTATTGGAAAAGTTGCTTGTGGCATAAGATCACTAAATGTAGTAGAGCAAATGAACAGTGTATAGTACAGATAGCTGGAAAGTATGGTAAATGAAATTTATGCAAATATATGGCACTGAGAAATGGCATGGCACTGTCGGTACTTGTCTCTTAGGTCCTTGTTTTTTCCTCCAAAAGAATTGCTTTTCATATTACTTTTGTTATATTTTCTTAAAATATAAACTTCTTAGCCTTGGGAAAATTGTAGCACGACTTTGTAAAAGCATAAAATATTCTTATTGTATTGGTCTTTAATTCAATGACTGAATAGATTTAATGACTTTAAGGAACACTTTTCTTTTTCTTTACTGGATAATGTTGAATAAGACCTATTACATAATTACAATTTTGTTTTATGTTTTAGTTTTTATTTTTATTCTTGTTTTGTTTTTTATTTTTTATTATTTTTATTCTTGAACATAGAATATTAGTCAAGTTCATGACAGACGTTATTTTTCCTAGAACTATTTGATAAATAATAGTTTCATTATTGATAACATTCTGATTTGTTCTCTTCAGAGTAATAGTAGTCATTCCTGGAATTTAAACATAAAAGGAGATCTTGTTGTATAGAAGACAGAGGGAAAAATATATCACATTGATTGAATTGATTAAAAATAAGCACTATAAAAAAGAAAGCCTAAATGGAATTGCATTTTTTCCTTCTACAACAAAGAGAAGGAAAAAAAAATGACTAGGTCTGCAATATTTTGTGTACATTGAGTAAAGTTTTTAGAATCTCTTTAACATTACCTAAGTCATATATGTTTACTAGTCATTTTTTTTTTAAAGGGAGGTGGGAGTATTACTCAAAGCTGATACTATAGATCAAGTATTTTGTTGTTGTTCAATCTCTAAGCTGTGTTCAAATCTTTGCAATCCCATGGATTAAAGCATGCCAGGCTCTCTTGTCCTTCACTATCTCCCAGACATCACTCAAATTCATGTCCATTGAATCAATGATGCTATTTGATAGACCAAGTATACCAAATGTTTATTTCTCACTCATTGAAGATACACAGTGGGGTTTCAATATCTAAAATAGATTCTTCTATATAGAGTGACCCAGACCCTCAGACTCTTCCCCTCTCTCATCCATGCCATCTTCAACTCAGCCTTGTCTATATGAAGCCTGACATGGAGAAGATGGATGGGAAGACTCTTGTGGCAAGACTCCACAGGATGGACTGGACCTGGAGGTGTTCCCTCACTTTGCTGACATGCTTGAGGCTAGAGCTTACTTGTAAGATCATACGTAGCATAGGGGTGGCTTAGAAATATAGTCTGTGCCCAAGGGAAAAAAGGAAAGGAGAGGGTGATAAGCCAGCAGACTCCGCCATAGCAACAATCAAACATAAAGAAAAACACATAGGCAGGACTCACAGAATGCTATTCCAATCACTCGAATAAAGAGGACCATTGCTATCAATCTGTTTTACCTTTTCTGACTTAAAATGATAGTACATGTACAAATTTATGAGATTCTACATAACATGTTACCTTTGTGTTGTGTTGTGCTTAGTCACACAGTCGTGACCGAGTCTTTGCAACCCCATGGACTATAGCCTGCCAGGCTCCTCTGTCCATGGGGATTCCCCAGGCAAGAATACTGGAGTTGTTTGCCATGCCCTCCTCCATGGTATTTTTCCAACCAGGGAATCGAACCCAGGTCTCCTGCACAGCAGGTGGAATCTTTACAGTCTGAGCCACCAGGGAAGCCCATGCTACCTTTAGGATTTCTTATTAACTAAGAAAAATAGAAACATTTTAAATTTTCAACAATATGAAATTAAAAGTGTTAGTCACTCAGTCATGTCTGACTGTTTGTGGCTCCATGGACCTAGCCTGTCAGGCTCCTCTACCCATGGGATTTTCCAGGCAAGAACACTAGTGGGTTGACATTTCCTTCTCCAGGGCATTTTCCTGACCCAGGGATCAAACTCAGGTCTCCTGCATTGCAGGAGGATTCTTTACCATCTGAGCTACGAGGGAAGCCCATCAATAGAGGTAAACTTAAAAACAGTTACATCTATTTTGTAGACTATTAAGCAGCTATTAAAAGAATGAAGTGGAGGTAAGTTTGTACTGCATATGCTCAGTCTTCATGATAGACTGATTACTAAAAAAGTACTAATACAGGAAAAGTTCTATTACAAATAAAACAATATATTTTTTAGTATTTGACTATATGTACAGAGTACAAAATGTTGGACAGATTTAGGATAATTTGATGCTGAAGTCAGGGAGAGCACTGGGTAGACTTATAATTTATAACCTTCTATATTCAGTCAGTTCAGTCTCTCGGTTGTGTCTAACTCTTTGCAACCCCATGGACTGCAGCACGCCAGGCTTCCCTGTCCATCACCAACTCCCAGAGCCTACTCAAACTCATGTCCATTGAATCAGTGATGCCATCCAACCATCTCATCCTCTGTTGTCCCCTTCTCCTCCCGCCTTCAATATTTCCCAGAGTTATATATTATGAGAGTTTTTTTTTCTTTTCTTTTCTTAAAAAGGATCCTATATTGCTTGTTAAATGATACAAAATAAAGAATAAAAAACATTTGATTACAAGGAGAAGGACGTGCACTTATCAGCTTGATAATGAAACTTCTGACTTTCACATATGAACTGCTTGGTTGGTCTCCTATTATCAGCAAGATAGAGCTAATAAATGCAATTTTCATGTATTAATACATTGCTCAGGTGGTGTGCTCAGGGAGACTTTCTTCTCTTTCAAATCTAGGCCCCAAGTCTCAAAAGCTGAGAGAATAGCAGAACAAACTATTTTCTTGGAAGGATCCTACTTCTCAATAACATCTTAAGGAAAGACTTCTTAAGATCACTTTAAAAGTAATTATGTCTCCATCCATCACCTGTTTAGTTGTGTCTGACTGTTTGTGACCTCCTGGACTGTAGCCCACCAGGCTTCTCTGTCCAGGGAATTTCCCAGGCAAGAATACTGTAGTGGTTGCCATTTCCCTCTCCAGGAGATCTTGCCAACCCAGGGATCAAACCCTCATTGCTACTGTCTCTTAACATTGTAGGCACATTTTTTTTTTTTTTTTACTACTTAAGCCCTACTCAGTGTTAAATAAGTTGATCACTAAATGAAACTAATCTGTGTGCTTATTAGACTACTGCTTCCTAAGTGCCTTCTACTGTCCCCTTCCACTTTTAGAACCAAGAGATGAACTTATAGCAAAAGTCTCAAGATATTCCTTTGAAGAGGCAAATCTGATTATCTCTGAGAGACATAAAGTTTACCAACAGAGATTTGAGATTTAAAGAGAAATGAACTTGACTGAGTTCTTATGTCACCAGTTAAACACTTCATTAGTCTTGTCTGAAAAGTGGTACAATAGTTTTCTTCCCTTCAAAATGGAGACAACAATATTTTCTAATTCAAAGAACTGTTGGAGGATTGAATGAGATAACACTTCCAAAGTATTTAGTAGAGTACCAATCTATGTTATGTTATGCTATATTATTGTTTTTCCTGTTGTGGCTACTGTTGTTATTTGAAGATTTCTGAGAAGCACTGGCCCCTAGATGAAAGTAACAGAGACAGAAATGAGCTTCAGACTTTTGCCTGCTGCACAAAGAGACCATTATGCTTGCAGCTTTCTCTGCTAGTATCAGAGAAATTCTCTGGGATCTTCAGCATGTTTCCATTCCACAGTGCCATAAACATTTATTGGGCTGCTACTCTATGCTGGGCACTTTGTATCTTGGGATTTCTAATGGAGATCAGCCCTGGGTGTTCTTTGGAAGGAATGATGCTAAAGCTGAAACTCTAGTACTTTGGCCACCTCATGCGAAGAGCTGACTCATTGGAAAAGACTCTGATGCTGGGAGGGATTTGGGGCAGGAGGAAAAGGGGAGGGCAGAAGATGAGATGGCTGGATGGCATCACCAATTCTATGGACGTGAGTTTGAGTGAACTCCGGGAGATGGTGTTGAACAGGGAGGCCTGGCGTGCTGCAATTCATGGGGTCGCAAAAAGTCGGTCACGACTGAGCGACTGAACTGAACTGAAGAATCTCTGTGGCTAAGCTTCTGCAGACCATTGGAGAATGTGTGATACAGGTAAAATGGGCCAGGTAGGACAGCAGGTTTCTGAAACAAGAAGAGATCAAAGCTCTTTGTCTGAGCCGGGAGTGTTCTGCCTTTGGCCTCACACTATAGCTGCCTTCTGCAGTCTCCCACCTTCCCTTTCTTAGTGTTCTGGGGCAGAGGTGGGAGCCCTGCTGTGTAATATTGGCTCTCTCTGAAGGGCCCTTGGCACAAATTCACACACACACACACATACACAACTTCATAGCTTTATCCAGAGTGACTCATTCACTATATGTCTTGTGTTACAGGCACATTGAATAATAAGATGCCTTTTAAGTGGTTCAAGCAGTACAGATGATCTCTTCCTTTCAGTGTAACTGTATTGCTAGTGAACTCATTGTATATATTTGATTACTGTGGTTCACAGTTGAAAAGCAGAAAATCAAGGAAATTCTAGAATCATTTTGATTGCATGTGATGAAAACATTGGAAAGTGACAGATATTCAATATTCAGGTCAGTTTCAATGTTAGTGTGACTGGCATATCAAAATCTAATCTTAATTAAAGTCCTAGAAAGATTAAGCAAATAGAAACAAAAGTAAAACAAGGGAATAAACAGTCTTCTGAAGAATCAAATAATGTTTTCAAATTTGTTTCATCTAACTATCTGCATGCAGATATGCAAAAAAAAGCAAGATCATGGCATGTGAGAGTAAGATCTTACACTTTATGAATATGGGGAAACCTGGCATGTGTCCAGAAATGAGGAAATATTTATTGTGTTGTTTTGTCTTCCTCTTTTATAATTAATTCACAATTAGATGTGTAATTATAATTCAGAAATAGGCAAAATACATTCAGTGGTTTTAACCATTGATAGATTTGTAAACAAAAGCAGCTGGACTGAAATTTCTTCAAGGAAATATTTGCATGCCAACAGTTTATCAAGCTGAAAGTCTGCTGATACATCTACACATGGGCATTATGTTAATGATAGTGCAACAGTGATTCATTCAGTGCTTTCTACTACTCTCATAGGGCAACAGATGTAAAAGAATAAAGTTTGGGTATAAAAGGGGAAAAGGTCTCTGTGCTTTTAATCCTTTACAACCTTTCAGAGGAGACTGTCATTAATTTGGCTATTACTATTTATTCCTTAAGCTACTTCATGTGAAATCATTTCTTGAACACAAATGAAAAGAAATTACGACAAAAGACTTCCCAGGTTGGGCTAGTGGTAAAGAACCTGCCGGCCAATGCAGGAGACACAAGAGATGCTGGTTCAATCCTCGAGTCAGGACGATCCCCTGGAGGAGAGTATGGCAACCCACTCCAGTATTCTTGTCTGGGGAATCCTATGGACAGAGGAACCTGGTGGGCTTCAGTCCATGGGATCGCAGAGAGTTGGACATGACTGAAGCGACTTAGCACTTAGGACAAAAGGACATTAATTCCAAACTATAGGACTTCAGGGCTCAAGAATAACAAAAACACCTTGCTATTTTAAACTATCACTTTATTTTAACAAGCTGGCAATCCAAATAATCACAAGGGATTTTGCCCAGTAATCTCAAAATTTCAATACTCTTCAAATTTTTCATCAACTAACCAAGAGAATTGATGTTAAGTGATCTTCCTTCCCCATCATGGGGAAGAGTGTAAATAAAACTATGCTGGAAGGGAGGAGATGCTTTAAGGAAAATAAGAGAAATGAGTGAACTTACTAAAAATAAACATTGAAATGAGGCAACATGGTAGAATGGAAATGATACACATCCAGTTTACAGACACACATGGCTTAAATCTCTATTTTTCTGAGTTTCTAATATCTGTGAGATCTTGAGCAATTGACTCAGTCCCACTGAGCCTCCACTTGGTCTGCTCTAAAAGACTGATATTCATACCTTCTATTAGATTCTTTGAGTCAGTACCAGGCACTGAGCTAAATAAACATGTTTTCCTTTCACTTCCATATTAATTTCTAGCAGTATCATTATCTCCAACTCACAGACAAGAAAAACAAGGCCCCATAAAATTTTCTAACGTGCTCAGTCCACAAATCAAATAAATGACAGAGTGGTGACTTGAAACTAATCCATGCATTTAGACAGTATGCACATGTCAAGGAAACTGGACAAGTTTACTCCCAGAGTAGAAACTCAAAATCCTGTTCGTTAGATTCCAGAAGAAATGCTGATTTTGGAATCTGCATGCAACAGTTACTTGAAGTTGAATAACTGAGTTAGAAGCCTATTGAATCTTGTGCTTTCCAGCTTACGAATGAGATTGGTTTCAGAGCTTGGAAAAAATCAAAACTAAAAGACATAATGATTATATAACCAAGATCAAAAAAATGTAGGATAATCATGAACAGGAATTAGAAAGAGCATTTTAAAATAGAACCTTTAAGAATTAATGAAGAAAAACAAATTGTTTAATATATTTGTAAAGAAGACTTCCAACAGCAAATAACAACCACAACAAAAGACTAAAACTGGCTCTAGAGGAGCTAAGGTGGCGGAGGAGTAGGATGGGGAGAACACTTTCTCCCCCACAAATTCATCAAAAGAACATTTAAACACCGAGTAAATTCCACAAAACAACTTCTGAATGCCGGCAGAGGACATCAGGCACCCAGAAAAGCAACCCAAGTCTTCTAAAGGAGGTAGGAAAAAATATAAAAGACAAAATAAGAGACAAAAGAGGGAGGGATGGAGTTCCATCCTGGGAAGGGAGTCTTAAAAAGAGAAGTTTCCAAACACCAGGAAACCTTCCCACTGCTGAATCTGTGCAGAGCCTTGGAAGCGCAGAGGGCAACATAACAAGGAGGAAAAATAAATAAACAATTAAAACCCACAGATTACGAGCCCTACGGTAACTCCCCCAGCAGAGAAGCAGCGCAGACGCCTGCACACGCCACTAGCAAGCGGGGGCTGGGCAGGGAGGTGCGGCGCGGGCTGCATCGCTTAGAGTAAGGATCTGGCCTGAATACCCCGAGCACTATCTGAGCGAAATAATTTGGGCTAGCAAACCAGACTGTGGGATATCTACCACGCGAAAAGCCAGCCCTAACCTAAGACACCGCCAGGCCCGCACATGGAACAAAGGACTGAACAGAGAAAGCCCGCTGCAGACCATCCCCCTCCGGTGACAGGCAGCCAGAGCCGGAAGGGGGCAGTCGCAGCCCCAGAGAGACATTATCTATAAAACTCTAAGCAGGCTTCTTTGCTAACTAAGACTTCTTAAGGGTCTGGACGGTCAACATCCGCCTGAGAAGGTGTGCCGGTTGTACACTTAGATAGCTGAGTGGCGGGGAGGCGATAAGTCGCAGCAATCGCGCTTGCCAAACACCTCATCACCTGAGCTGCTCAGACCTGGGAAGGGCACGAAACGCAGGGCGAACCGAGTCTGCGCCTCTGAGGACTACCCGAGTGCCTGAACCTGAGCAGCTTGGACCTGGGAAATGCAAGCAGCCCAGGGCTAGCCACGGATGGTTCCCGGTGGAGCAATCTAGAGCCTGAGCAGTGTGGGCAGGGAGGCTACACGCACCGTGAGCGGGCCAGACCCAGTGTGGCTGAGGCACTGAGAGCACTCGCCAGTGTTATTTGTTTGCAGCATCCCTCCCTCCCCACAGAGTGACTGAACAAGTGAGCCTAAAAAAAAAAAAAAGTGTCCTCCACCGTCCCTTTTGTGTCAGGGCGGAAACCAGACACTGAAGAGACCAGCAAACAGAAGAATCTATAACAGAGGGAACCACCCTGGAAGCTACAGGCAATAGATTAAAACCCTGTGGTTAGTACCGACTACATAGGAAGGGGCCTATAGATCTTGAGAAATATAAGTTGGACCAAGGAACTAGCCGAAAATGAACTGAACCCACAATACCGACAACAAAACCAGAGAAAGTCCTAGATATATTTTTACTATTTTTATGATCATTCTTTCTTTCTTTTTTTAATTTTTAAAAAAATTTTAAGTCCTCTATTATTCCTTTAATTTTCACTTTTATAACCTACTATTACTTTGCAAAAAAAAGACCTTTTTTTTTAAAAACAAACTTCATATATATATATTTTTATAATTTTTTGACCTTTTTTTTTTTTCCCTTTCCTTCTTTTCTTTAACATTGTATTTTTGAAATTCCAAACTCTACTCTAGATTTTTAATTTTAGCTTTTTGGTATTTGCTATCAATTTTGTGCCTATATATATATATATATATTTTTTTTTTTATATAATTTTTGTGACTTTTTTTTTCTCTCTTTCTTTCTCGTCTTCTTTTATATAACATTGTATACCTGAAATTCCAAACTCAACTCTAGATTTTTAATTTATGCTTTTTGGTATTTGTTATCAATTTTGTACCTATATTTTCTTTATAATTTTTGCGACTTTGTTTTTGTTTTCTCTCTTTCTTTTTCTTCTTCTTCTTTTTTTTAACATTGTATTTTTGAAATTCCAAACTCTACTCTAGATTTTTAACCTTTGCTTTTTGGTATTTGTTATCAATTTAATACCTATATTTTCTTTATAATTTTTGTGACTTTGTTTTTGTTTGTTTGTTTTTTCTCTCTCTTTCCTTTCCTTCTTCTTTTCTTTAACATTGTATTTTTGAAATTCCAAACTCTACTCTAGATTTTTAATTTTTGCTTTTATGTATTTGTTACCAATTTGGTACCTTTAAGAACCCAATCTTCAGTACCCATTTTTCACTAGGGAGTGAGATTACTGGCTTGACTGCTCTCTCTCCCTTTGGACTCTCCTTTTTCTCCACCAGGTCGCCTGTGTCTCCTCCCTAACCCCTCTCTACTCTACCCAACTCTGTGAATTTCTGTGTGTTCCAGACGGTGGAGAACACTTAGGGAACTGATTACTGGCTGGATCTGTCTCCCTCCTTTTCATTCCCCCCTTTTATCCTCCTGGCCACCTCTGCCTCCTTCCTCCTTCTTCTCTTCTCTGTATAACTCTGTGAACATCTCTGAGCGGCCCAGTTGTGGAGTGCACATAAGGAAGTGATTACTGGCTAGCCCACTCTCTCCTCTATTGATTCCACCTCATCTCATCCGGGTCACCTCTAACTCCCTCCTCCCTCTTCTCATCTTCATGTAATGCTGTGAACCTCTCTGGGTGACCCTCACGGTGAAGAAACTTTTCATCTTTAATGTAGATGTTTTATCAATGGTACACTATAGAAAGAGAAATTTTGAAACTACTGTAAAAATAAGACCGATAACTGGAAGCAGGAGGCTTAAGTCCAAACCCTGACTCCAGGGAACTCCTGACTCCAGGGAACATTAATTGACAGGAGCTCATCAAACACCTCCATACCTACACTGAAACCAAGCACCACACAAGGGCCAACAAGTTCCAGGGCAAGACATACCAAGCAAATTCTCCAGCAACAAAGGAACACAGCCCTGAGCTCCAAGATACAGGCTGCCCAAAGTCACCCCAAAACCATAGACATCTCATAACTCATTACTGGACACTTCATTGCACTCCAGAGAGAAGAAATACAGCTCCACCCACCAGAACACTGAAATAAGCTTCCCTAACCAAGAAACCTTGACAAACCACCTGTACAAACCCACACACAGTGAGGAAATGCCACAATAAAGAGAACTCCACAAACTGCCAGAATACAGAAAGGACACCCTAAACTCAGCAATTTAAACAAGATGAAGAGACAGAGGAATACCCAGCAGATAAAGGAACAGGATAAATGCCCACCAAACCAAACAAAAGAGGATGAGATAGGGAATCTACCTGATAAAGAATTCTGAATAATGATAGAGAAATTGATCCAAAATCTTGAAATCAAAATGGAATCACAGATAAATAGCCTGGAGACAAGGATTGAGAAGATGCAAGAAAGGTTTAACAAGGACCTAGAAGAAATAAAAAAGAGTCAATATATAATGAATAATGCAATAAATGAAATTAAAAACACTCTGGAGGCAACAAATAGTAGAATAACAGAGGCAGAAGATAGGATTAGTGAGTTAGAAGATAGAATGGTAGAAATAAATGAATCAGAGAGAAAAAAAGAAAAACTAATTAAAACAAATGAGGACAATCTCATAGACCTCCAGGACAATATTAAATGCTACAACATTTGAATCATAGGGGTCCCAGAAGAAGAAGACAAAAAGAAAGACCATGAGAAAATACTTGAGGAGATAATAGTTGAAAACTTCCCTAAAATGGGAAAGGAAATAATCACTCAAGTCCAAGAAACCCAGAGAGTCCCAAACAGGATAAACCCAAGGCGAAACACCCCAAGACATATATTAATCAAATTAACAAAGATCAAACACAAAGAACAAATATTAAAAGCAGCAAGGGAAAAACAACAAATAACACACTTTTGTTGACAATAGTGTCAACAAATGCTTAATTAAAACATTTACACATCAGAAAAAAAAAAAAAAACTACACAAGGGAATTCCCATAAGGATAACAGCTGATCTTTCAATAGAAACTCTTCAAGCCAGGAGGGAATGGCAAGACATACTTAAAGTGATGATAGAAAATAACCTACAGCCCAGATTATTGTACCCAGCAAGGATCTCATTCAAATATGAAGGAGAAATCAAAAGCTTTACAGACAAGCAAAAGCTGAGAGAATTCAGCACCACCAAACCAGCTCTCCAACAAATACTAAAGGATATTCTCTAGACAGGAAACAAAAAAGGGTGTATAAATTAGAACCCAAAACAATAAAGTAAATGGCAATGGGATCATACTTATCAGTAATTACCTTAAACGTAAATGGGTTGAATGCCCCAACCAAAAGACAAAGACTGGCTGAATGGATACAAAAACAAGACCCCCACATATGTTGTCTACAAGAGACCCACCTCAAAACAGGGGACACACACAGACTGAAAGTGAAGGGCTGGAAAAAGATTTTCCATGCAAATAGGGACCAAAAGAAACCAGGAGTAGCAATACTCATATCAGATAAAATAGACTTTAAAACAAAGGCTGTGAAAACAGACAAAGATGGTCACTACATAATGATCAAAGGATAAATCCAAGAAGAAGATATAACAATTATAAATATATATGCACCCAACACGGGAGCACCACAATATGTAAGACAAATGCTAACAAGTATGAAAGGAGAAATTAACAATAACACAATAATAGTGGGAGACTTTAATACCCCACTCACACCTATGGATAGATCAACTAAACAGAAAATTAACAAGGAAACACAAACTTTAAATGATACAATAGACCAGTTAGACCTAATTGATATCTACAGGACATTTCATCCCAAAACAATGAATTTCACCTTTTTCTCAAGCACACATGGAACCTTCTCCAGGATAGATCACATCCTGGGCCATAAAGCTAGCCTTGGTAAATTCAAAAAAATTGAAATCATTCCAAGCATCTTTTCTGACCACAATGCAGTAAGATTAGATCTCAATTACAGAAGAAAAACTATTAAAAATTCCAACATATGGAGGCTGAACAACACGCTGCTGAATAACCAACAAATCACAGAAGAAATCAAAAACGAAATCATAATTTGCATAGAAATGAATGAAAATGAAAACACAACAACCCAAAACCTGTGGGACACTGTAAAAGCAGTCCTAAGGGGGAAATTCATAGCAATACAGGCATACCTCAAGAAACAAGAAAAAAGTCAAATAAATAACCTAACTCTACACCCAAAGCAACTAGAAAAGGAAGAAATGAAGAACCCCAGGGTTAGTAGAAGGAAAGAAATCTTAAAAATTAGGGCAGAAATAAATGCAAAAGAAACAAAAGAGACCATAGCAAAAATCAACAAAGCCAAATGCTGGTTCTTTGAAAAGATAAATAAAACTGACAAACCATTAGCCAGACTCATCAAGAAACAAAGGGAGAAAAATCAAATCAATAAAATTAGAAATGAAAATGGAGAGATCACAACAGACAACACAGAAATACAAAGGATCATAAGAGACTACTATCAACAATTATATGCCAATAAAATGGACAACGTGGAAGAAATGGACAAATTCTTAGAAAAGTACAACTTTCCAAAACTCGACCAGGAAGAAATAGAAAACCTTAACAGACCCATCATAAGCACGGAAATTGAAACTGTAATCAAAAATCTTCCAGCAAACAAAAGCCCAGGTCCTTCACAGCTGAATTCTACCAAAAATTTAGAGAAGAGCTAATACCTATCCTACTCAAAGTCTTCCAGAAAATTGCAGAGGAAGGTAAACTTCCAAACTCATTCTATGAGGCCACAATCACCCTAATACCAAAACCTGACCAAGATCCCACACAAAAAAGAAAACTACAGGCCAATATCACTGATGAACATAGATGCAAAAATCCTTAACAAAATTCTAGCAATCAGAATCCAACAACACATTAAAAAGATCATACACCATGACCAAGTGGGCTTTATCCCAGGGATGCACGGAATCTTCAACATCCACACATCAATCAATGTAATACACCACATTAACAAATTGAAAAATAAAAACCATATGATTATCTCAATAGATGCAGAGAAAGCCTTTGACAAAATTCAACATCCATTTATGATAAAAACTCTCCAGAAAGCAGGAATAGGAGGAACATACCTCAACATAATAAAAGCTATATATGACAAACCCACAGCAAACATTATCCTCAATGGTGAAAAATTGAAAGCATTTCCTCTAAAGTCAGGAACAAGACAAGGGTGCCCACTTTCACCATTACTATTCAACATAGTTTTGGAAGTTTTGGCCACAGCAATCAGAGCAGAAAAAGAAATAAAAGGAATCCAAATTGGAAAAGAAGAAGTAAAACTCTCACTATTTGCAGATGACATGATCCTCTACATAGAAAATCCTAAAGACTCCACCAGAAAATTACTAGAACTAATCAATGATTATAGTAAAGTTGCAGGATATAAAATCAACACACAGAAATCCCTTGCATTCCTGTACACTAATAATGAGAAAACAGAAAGAGAAATTAAGGAAACAATTCCATTCACCATTGCTACAGAAAGAATAAAATACTTAGGAATATATCTACCTAAAGAAACTAAAGACCTATATATAGAAAACTATAAAACACTGGTGAAAGAAATCAAAGAGGACACTAATAGATGGAGAAATACACCATGTTCAGGGATTGGAAGAATCAATATAGTGAAAATGAGTATACTACCCAAAGCAATTTATAGATTCAATGCAATCCCTATCAAGCTATCAACAGTATTCTTCACAGAGCTAGAACAAATAATTTCACAATTTGTAAGGAAATACAAAAAAACTCTATTAGCCAAAGCTATCTTGAGAAAGAAGAATGGAACTGGAGGACTCAACCTGCTTGACTTCAGGCTCTACTACAAAGCCACAGTCATTAGGGCAGTATGGTACTGGCACAAAGACAGAAATATAGATCAATGGAACAAAATAGAAAGCCCAGAGATAAATCCACGCACATATGGACACCTTATCTTTGACAAAGGAGGCAAGAATATACAATAGGTTAAAGACAATCTCTTTAACAAGTGGTGCTGGGAAAACTGGTCAACCACTTGTAAAAGAATGAAACTAGAACACTTTCTAACATCATACACAAAAATAAACTCAAAATGGATTAAAGATCTAAACATAAGACCAGAAACAATAAAACTCCTAGAGGAGAACATAGGCAAAACACTCTCCGACATACATCACAGCAGGATCCTCTATGACCCACCTCCCAGAATATTGGAAATAAAAGCAAAAATAAACAAATGGGACCTAATTAACCTTAAAAGCTTCTGCACAACAAAGGAAACTATAAGCAAGGTGAAAAGGCAGCCTTCAGAATGGGAGAAAAATAATAGCAAATGAAGCAACTGACAAACAACTAATCTTAAAAATATACAAGCAACTCCTACAGCTCAATTCCAGAAAAATAAATGACCCAATCAAAAAATGGGCCAAAGAACTAAATAGACATTTCTCCAAAGAAGACATACAGATGGCTAACAAACACATGAAAAGATGCTCAACATCACTCATTATCAGAGAAATGCAAATCAAAACCATAATGAGGTACCATTTCACACCAGTCAGAATGGCTGTGATCCAAAAGTCTACAAGCAATAAATGCTGGAGAGGGTGTGGAGAAAAGGGAACCCTCTTACACTGTTGGTGGGAATGCGAACTAGTACAGCCACTATGGAGAACAGTGTGGAGATTCCTCAAAAAACTGGAAATAGAACTGCCTTATGATCCAGCAATCCCACTGCTGGGCATACACACTGAGGAAACCAGAAGGGAAAGAGACACGTGTACCCCAAGTTCATCACAGCACTGTTTATAATAGCCAGGACATGGAAGCAACCTAGATGCCCATCAGGAGATGAATGGATAAGAAAGCCATGGTACATATATACAACGGAGTATTACTCAGCCACTAAAAAGAATTCATTTGAATCAGTTCTAATGAGGTGGATGGAACTGGAGCCTATTATACAGAGTGAAGTAAGCCAGAAAGAAAAACACCAGTACAGTATACTAACACATATATATGGAATTTAGAAAGATGGTAACAATAACCCTGTATACGAGACAGCAAAAGAGACACTGATGTATAGAACAGTCTTATGGACTCTGTGGGAGAGGGAGAGGGTGGGAAGATTTGGGAGAATGGCATTGAAACATGTAAAATATCGTGTAAGAAACGAGTTGCCAGTCCAGGTTCAATGCACGATGCTGGATGCTTGGGGCTGGTGCACTGGGACGACCCAGAGGGATGGTATGGGCGGGGAGGTGGGAGGAGGGCTCAGGATGGGGAACATGTATACCTGTGGCGGATTCATTTCAATATTTGGCAAAACCAATACAATATTGTAAAGTTTAAAAATAAAATAAAATTTAAAAAATAAAGAAAAAAAATAAAACTGGCTCTAAACATAACGGCACTTATAAAAGTAACAAACAGTATCATTTGTGGTCATTAAGGTGCAGCAACTGAGTGATGTCATTAAGGACCCAGACTGTTTTCCTCTTTCTCTTTTCTCATGTGTTAGATTTTTGACCTAATGCCTTATTGCCTTATGGTTGAAATATGGCTACTGCACCTCTAGCATCCAGAAAAATGAAAAGAAATATGAGACAAAGGATTTTCTTTTCATGAATATTTCCCCTGTTATTTTGGAAAAAGAGCCTCAGGAAGCAGATTTTTCATTTTTCATTGGTTAGAACTGTCATATGCCTATCCTTGGACTAAGGTTCCGTGAGAGGGAGTGGGATTCTCAGAATATGATTATTCCCTGGGTATAATAATGGCACTGGGAGCAAATCTTCTCTTCCCTAGAACCAAGAGATTTTTGTTCACTATCAGTTTATATATACAGCTTCTATAAGCAGAAAATGAGAGGTAGAATTGCTGTTTGCTAATCAATGAGCAGTGTCTGGCACATAGAGTAAATTTGTGTCTTAAGTGATTTTCCACATAAGATGATTCTTTCAACAACATAAAAAGTATCAGTCATGTTTAAGAGGTGTATTTGAAGCCCTGAAAAAAAAAATACTATCCATATTTCATTTCAAAGCTAAAACATTAACCAAAATGTGATAATTCAAATAAATCAATGACAGTAGTAATTAGAGATGGTGTGAACCATTCGTTTTCTTTGTGAATTGTTCATACTTGTAATTCAATAGAGAAAAAAAAATAAGAAACAAAAATAATAATAACTTTTTATTAGTCATGCTAAAGTAGCAAACAAGTAGCATGGATACTTGAAAATAGTGGGTTATATGCATAATGATGAACTACTTAGGTTATTTGCTTACCAGAGATCGTTATATATTCCCAACACATACCATCACCTATTTGAAGAACAGTCACTAAGCATCTTGATTGAAAAATCCTATAAGTCTAGGTTAGATGATTTTTTTTTTTCAGGGTTAAAATACTATGAGAACCACAAAATTCACTATAAAGATGGGGTGAAGTTTATTAGCAAAATGGTCTTTGCTGAGAAATATCAAGGAATTCAATTTGGAAATGATAGAATTTTAGAGAAGCTTGAAAAAATTGGAACTATAATGCTCACATATTATCGTCAGTGCAGAAAGGCACTTTCATAGTCTTGTATTTAGTGCACCCTTGCTATCATTGCCATTTTATTTCATGTGTCATCTCTTAGGCCTGCAACTATGCCTGACAGTGATGGTGGTGGCATTTGATGTCTCCCTGAGTTTCTTTAGTACATATATCTCCTCTAGCTTCCTAGTCTAGCTAAAGTTGTATTCTACTGTACATTCTGTGGGAAGGGGACAGCCTTCTCAGTATTCTTTCTGGATCACTTATTTTGAGAGCATTCACAAATAAACATGAAAATCATACACAAATTGCTTTTTATTATATCTTTTTAGTTTAGCTAGAATTTAGAGATAAGCATCTTTGTACACTATTCTTTTTTTAAATAAATCTTATTTATCAACTGCTACTAGACAGAGAAATATCACAGTAATTCAAGTTATGCCCCAACAACTAATGCCAAAGAAGGTGAAGTTGAATGTTTCTATGAAGATCTACAAGACCTTCTAGACCTAACACCAAAAAAAAAAAAAAAAAGTCCTTTCATCATAAGGGATTGAAATGCAAAAGTAGGAAATCAAGAGATACCTGGAGTAACAGGCAAGTTTGGCCTTGAAGAACAAAGTGAACCAGGGAAAGGATAGCAGAGTTTTCAAGAAAATGCACTAGTCATAGCAAACAACCTCTTCCAACAAAACAAGAGATGACTCTACACATGGACATCACCAGATGGTCAATATCAAAATCAGACTGATTATATTCTTGGCAGCCAAAGATGGAGAAGCTCTATATAGTCTGCAAAAACAAGGCCCAGAGCTGACTGTGGCTCATATCATGAGCTCCTTATCGCAAAAATCAGGCTTAAATTGAAGAAAATAGGGAAAACCACTAGGCTATTCAGGTATGACCTAAAATCAAATCCCTTAGGATATACAGTGGAGGTGATGAGTAGATTCAAGGGATTAGATGTGACCAACAGAGTGCCTGAAGAACTATGGATGGAAGTTCACAACATCGTACAGAAGGTGCAGGCCAAAATCATCCCCAAGGGAAAAAGAAATGCAAGAAGGCAAGGCAGTTAGCTGAGGAGGCCTTACAAACAGCTGAGAAAAGAGAAGTAAAAGGCAAAGGAGAAAGGGAAAGATCTATCCATCTGAATGCAGAGTTCTAGGGAACAGCAAGGAGAGATAAGAAAGCCGTCTTATATGAACAATGCAAAGAAATAGAGGAAAACCACAGAATGGGAAAATGTAGAGGTCTTTTCAAGAAAATTGGAGATACTAAAGGACTAAAGCTGGATGTAGAAAAGGCAGAGGAACCAGAGATCAAATTGCCAACATCTGTTGGATCATAGAAAAAAGCAAGAGATTTCCAGAAAAGCATCTACTTCTGCTTCAATGACTACACTAAAGGCTTTGGCTGTATGGATCGTAACAAACTGTGGAAAATTCTTCAAGAGATGGGAATACCAAACCACCTTAACTGTCTCCTGATAAACCTGTATGCAGGTCAAGAAGCAACAGTTAGAAAAAGACATGGAACAATGAACTGGTTCCAAATTGGGAAAGGAGTGTATCAAGGCTGTATATCATCACCCTGCTTATTTAATTTATATGCAGAACACATAATGCAAAATCCTGAGCTGGATGAGTCAAAAGATGAATCAAGATTTCCAGGTGAAATATCAACAACCTCAGATATGCAGATTATTTCACATTAATGGCAGAATACAAAGAGGAACTAAAAAGCCTCTTGATGAAGATGAAAAAGCAGAGTGCAAAAGCTGCCTTAAAATTCAAGATTCAAAAAATGAAGATCATGGCATTTGGTCCTACCACTTCAAAGCAAATATATGGGGGAAAATGCAAACAGTGACAGAATTTATTTCCCTAGGCTCCAAAATCACTGTTGATGGTGACTTCAGCCAGTAAATTAAAAGACACTTCCTCCTTGGAAGAAAAGTTATGGCCAACCTAGACAGCATATTAAAATGCAGAAACATTACTTTGCCAACAAAGGATCCTAGAGTCAAAGTGATGGTTTTTCCTGTAGTCTTGTATGGATGTGAGAGTTGGACCATATAGTAGGCTGAGCATCAAAGAATTGATGCTTTTGAACTGTGGTGCTGGAGAAGACTCTTGAGAGTCACTTGGACTGTAAGGAGGTCAAACCAGATAATCCTAAAGGAAATCAACCCTGATACTCATTGGAAGGACTGATGTGGAAGCTGAAGCTCTGATATTTTGGCTACCTGACGTGATGAGCTGACTCATTGTAGAAACTCTGATGCTGGGAAAGATTGAGGGCAAGAGGAGAAGGGGGCAACAGAGGATGAGATGGTTGGATAGCATCACCGACTCAATGGACATGAGTTTAAGCAAACTCCAGAAGATAGTGAAAGACAGGGAAGGCTGGCATGGTGTTCATAGTGTCACAAAGAGTCAGAAATGACTTAGTGACTGAACAACAGCAACTAGCCAGTGTGGTGGCTCAGAGGTAAAGAACAGACCTACCAATGCAGGAGACGCAGGTTGGATTCCTAGGTCAGGAAGATCCCCTGGAGAAGGAAATAGCAACCCACTCTAGTATTCTTGTCCGAGAAATCCCATGGACTGAGGACCCTGATGGGCTACAGTTCACAGGGTTGCAAAAAAATCAGACACAACTTAGCGACTAGACAACAATAAAACTGGACAAATACAAACAAGAAATAAATCAGGCTTCAGAATGGCCACACTGATGTTACACATTTTAAGTATAAGAAAATTAGCTGATTTTTTTTTTTCCATCCTAGTCTCTGTCATTTGGGTTTTTGTTGCTCTGAGATATACAGTTGGCCAGGTAGTTACTGAAGAATATATATTAGCCCGTATTTGCTCTACACGGAGATGATTGGCCGTAATATCTTGTCACATATATCTGGACAGTCTTAAGATTCAATAGTCATTATTAATAAATATTCTAGGAAAACAAGCATAAACAAGGGCTTTTTTGGGCAAACAAAGACTATAATCACCCTCATATTCAAGTAACTGAAGGAACCACTTGTTTTTCTGTGCTCATTACCTAGATCCCTTTTCATACAGTTTAGATAGCAAACTAGAATGGAAAACAATAAATTCTCATAAATTAACTTCTCAATAAAAATCCATTGAGATCAAACCATACAACTATGTGAAGTGAAAAGGAAATTAAAAGGAGATGGAGATTTTCACAGACTGATACAGAAAAGGGAATGTGAGGGCAAAACACAAGACTTTAAATAGGATAACTTCACACAGCAGCATAAATGCAAGAAGAAAGGCCTCTTAAAATGTCCCTTGGTACCAATGTTCTTATTTGCCAGAGGGCAGTTTGCCTTGGCTAAATGCTTTCTGTTTTCAGTAAATCTTCTACAATTTATGCAAGGATTTAAAGAAAGAAAATTACTTTGAACTGATCAAGAAATACATAAGTCCAAACATAAACTTTTGTTTTATCCTTGACTTATCAAGAAGAGTAAAGTAGTATTCTAATTGGTGAATACCACTTAATGAAATATAGTACTGACTATAATAATTAAGGAAATAATTATTGATAGATCATGTTAATAACAGACTGATTTCAAAAGTATGTTATGATTATCCATTTTAAAGGATACTGAGAGCTAAAGTCCACTAAAAATATTTCTTAAGAGTAGTGTAAGATTGACCAGCAAATGCATAACGCATCGCCTAAGTGTGAATATCCATCAGCGCTCTCTCATTTTAGGATGTTTGTATCAAGGCTTCCTTGGTGGCTCAGTAGGTAAAGAATCCACCTGCAATGCAGAAGATAAGAGTTTGATTCCTGGGTTGGGAAGATCCCCTGGAGGAGGGCATGGCAACCCCCTCCAGTATTCTTGCTGGAGAATCCCATGGACAGAGGAGCCTGGCAGGCTGCAGTCCATAGGATTACAAAGAATCAGACATGACTGAAGCAACTGAGCACACACAACATTCATCATATCCAACCTGCTCCAGCCTACAACTCTTTCCCTGAATACTTCAGAGGAGAGACAAATACCACATTCCTTAGCCAGTATTTTTTTTTTCTTCCTCCAAAGTGTTAGGATACCCAGTTTACAAGTTAATCAGTGGTTGGATTTGTTTGTCTAGTAGTATACTGGATTCAGTAAAGAAATTCAATAAAAAATGCAGTATTCTGTTTTCAAAGATCTTATTCTCCAACTTAGGGTACAAAAATAGAATAAGTAAAATAACTGGAGCTTGGGTAAGATCTTAACTCTGTAGGATCCAACTCTATTGGATCTGTAAGATCCACCTCTGTAGGATCTCAGATCAGTTGATCTGAGAAAAGGTTCATACAAAATGTTGGCTGAAGTCTGGAAAAGCAGGCAGCCCAAAGAAATAAACAGAAAAAGAAGGTTATTTCCAATAACTCTGCACCACATGAGGAAAAAATAAGGCAAGAAAAAATCTAGAATCCCCTTTGACTAGAGTTAAGGATACAGATTGCTGGGTATGAGAGTGTTAGTCACTCAGTCATGTCTGACTCTTTGCAATACCATGGACTATAACCCACCAGGTTCCTCTATCCATGGAATTCTCCAGGCAAGAATACTGGAGTGGGTAGCCATTCCCTTCTCCAGGGATCTTCCCAACCCAAGGATCAAACCTGGTCTCCTACATCGCAGGCATTCTTTGCTATCTGAGCTGGGATGTAAATTGCTAAAGGATGATTTAAAAAGAAAAGTATAATGACAGGTGTAGTGATTAATTCCTGTACAACTTGACTGGACCCTGGCATGTCCAGATTAAACATTATTTTCAGGTATGTCTGTGAGGGTGCTTCATCATATTAGCATCTGAATCAATGGGCTGATTGAAAAAGATTCCCCTCCCTAATGTGTGTAGTCATCATCTAATCCACAGGGAACCTGATTTGTACAAAAAGGCAGAAGAAGGCAGAATTCCTCTCCCTGCCTGGCTACTTGAACTGAAATCTTTGAACTGGAATCAGAGCTCCTGGTTCTCAGGCCTATAGACTGAACTGGCATTTATACCACTGACTTTCTGGGATCTTGAGTTTGCAGATGGCAGACTATGGGACTTCTCAGCTTCTGTAATCATATAAGCTGGTTTATCAAATACATATACTATTGTTGTTTGTTTCCCACCCCTTACCCACTCTGGTGCTGCTGCTGCTGCTAAGTCGCTTCAGTCGTGTCCGACTCTGTGCGACCCCATAGACGGCAGCCCAACAGGTTCCCCTGTCCCTGGGATTCTCCAGGCAAGAACACTGGAGTGGGTTGCCATTTCCTTCTCCAATGCAGGAAAGTGAAAATTGAGAGTGAAGTCACTCAGTCATGTCTGACTCTGTGCAACTCCATGGACTGCAGCCTACGAGGCTCCTCCATCCATGGGATTTTCCAGGCAAGAGTACTGGAGTGGGTTGCCATTGCCTTCTCCACCCCCTCTGGTGATCATGACTTAACTTGGATTTTGAAATGGAAAGTAGTTCTCAAAGAAAAAAATAAGAAAAAGTTTTATGAATTGATTCTAAGATTTCTAGAATTGGCTCTTTAGCTGATTAAACTTTTATATGCTTATGAGCCATTTTCAATCATAAAAATAGACCTGATAGTCCATAGCATGAAGTGGTAATAGAGAAACACACATTATGTGTATTGAATACTTCTAACCAATGACTTATTAGAGGCCTAGAGCTGAGTGACTGTAAATAAGTCTTAAAAAAATTTTTTTTGCAAGCAAATGAACATGATGAAGCTAGCTGTTTCCTCTTACTGTCCCTGGACAAAGTGGTGAAAGAAAAGGAAGTGTTCAGGAATTTGCATTCTCAGCTCAGGCACCATAAAAATAGCTTGAAGGTTTCTATGTACACTCTGAAGGATACTTTTATGTAAAGCAGCTGCAGTACTAAATTTGGTGAAAATCAAATGTAGAACCTCATCCTGTGACTGGCTAAAGTACAACCTGACTTGAACTCCCAGCATTGTCAAGTGCCCACTGTTAAAATGAAGGCATTGTTTGGGAAAGAATGTGATCCGATAAGTTTGAATGGGGATGCATGGGAAGATCCTAAGGGGTCCCTAAATTGAGCCCCTGTGTTCTGATAAGTCCGTTTTGTTGAGTGGCATAGACCTCCACAATCTCAGTAGAAGTGGCCTCCCCACATTTGGCAGCTGCAACATTCCCTACCCCAGAAGTATCTGTCTGTCTTCTGATGTTTGAGGGGATTAACCCTGCATTGCCTGGGGAAACTGTAGCCACTTCCCCTGAGACATAGCCATGCAATAAGTCAGTGCTCAGTCTTCTCAGGACCTACTCCCTCTACTCCTCCTTGTTTCCAGATCTATAATTAGAGTTAAGTCCCAATAGGCCTCTAAAGTTGAGGTACAAATTTTGACCCAGGCCGAGATATGCTACTGATTTATACAAGCAATCATTCAAGGACATGTGTAAGAATGGATACTAATGGTGTGAGATAATAGTGGAAGGAATACAACTTTGGATCAGGCTTACTAATATGGACTCACTTATCAGTGTGCTGTGTGTGCTAAGTCACTTCAGTTGTATCTGACTCTTTGAAACCCCATGGACTGTTAGCCCACCAAGCTCCTCTGTCCATGGGATTCTCTAGGCAAGAATACTGGAGTGGGTTGCCATACCTTTCACTGGGGGTCTTCCTGACCCAGGGATCAAACCCGTGTCTCTTAAGTTTCCTGCCGGTTCTTTACCACTAATACCACCTGGGAAGCCCACCACTCATCAGAGATTCTACATTTAATGTTGCAGCTCAGGAATTAGAAAGGATTATCAAAGTTTGCTTGATTGACTAAAACATGAAGCAAAAGATGGCTGACAGTGAGTGAATTGGAAATGCAAGACTATCTCCATTTAATGTAGAGAAAGGAATTGAAAGGATTAGGAAAATTGGAATGATAATGTGGATTTTCCATTTAAGACATACTCACCCACCCTGAGAAGGTCCAGAAGGCACACCTCTCACCAATACTGTGAGAAATAAATTTGTGAGGAGAACCCCAGCATCCTCGAAGAGTTCTGTGATCTCTCTTATTTGCAGCCCAGTCTTCACAAGGGAAGCTAAATGCAATGGGATTGCATTGAGAAACTAAATGCAATGGGAATAATTGGATCCAGAGGTAGCAGGGTCCATGTGGCAGCACTCAACTGCCAAAGACAACATGAGGGAGGGTAATATAAGAGACAGTAGAGTCAAAGCAGCAATTGGAAGGGTCTAATTGCTCAGACTAAGGTTGATCATGGTGTTCCTAAAAGTGAAGCAGATTGGAAGTTGCTAAATTCTTGCTTGATGTGTATAAGCAGAAAGTTTTAAGTCAAATGAACAAAAATCTTACCTGAGTAAAAAAAAATTACCTCAGTCAATTTCCAGACTTGAGCCAGTTTACATACTCAGAATTCCTGAATGAAGGGGAGGCTGAGTTCCCTTAGGAATGACCCTAATACACTATCAAAATTTCATACTGCTAAACTTTCTCCTGGGCTTTCTAGGTAGCTCTAGTTGTAAAGAACATGCCTGCCAATGCAGGAGACATAAGAGACATGGGTTCAATCCCTGGGTCAGTAATATCTCCTGGAGGAGGGCTTGGCAATCCACTCCAATATTCTTACCTGAAGAATCCCATGGACAGAGGAACTTGGTGAGCTACAATCCATAGGGTCGTAAAGAGTCAGACGTGACTGAAGCAACTTAGTGAGTTCAATCTTTCTCCCATCTTTTCTTAAAGCAGCTTATGGTTTAAAGATATGTGTATGGTGACCAAGCTGACAAAGAGTAGACTTGTGATGGTTAATTTTATGTATTAACTCAACTGAGCCCCTGCTGTGCTCAGATTAAACACATTTTCTGAGTACATCTGTGAGGGTGTTTCCAGATGAGGTTAGCATTTGGATCAGCAGGCTGAGTAAAGCAGACAGCCCTCTCCAATGTGGGCTGGCATTATCCAAACCATTGAGGACCTGAACAGAACAAAACCACAGAGGTAGGAAGAATGTTTTCTCTCTGCCTGACCGAGCGGTCATTCTGCTCTTACCATTCAACTGGGACTTATATCATTGGCCCTTCTGGTTCTCAGGCCTTCAGACTTTGACTGGAATTTATACCATTCACTTTCCTGGATTTCTGGCTTGCAGATGTCAGATAACAAGACTTCTCAGTTTTCATAATCAAGTGAGTCAGTTCGTCATTAAAAAAAAAAAAAAAAATCCCATTCTAGATACATCCTATTGATTCTGTTCCTCTAAAGAACCCAAACAATGAAAAAAACAAAGTCAAGAAAAAAATAAAGGCTTATGGCACAATAAGTAGTCTATGTCTTATTAAAAAACTATTTCTTGTTAAAATATTCTCATGTATAGTTAGAAATATGAGAGATGATTCAGATACATTTTATAGCAGAATATTAAATATTATAAATTCTATAAACAAATGTTAACAGGATATATATCTTTTGAGGATTGGTCTCTGAGTTCCATTTCTGAATCTCTACTAATTATTTTCAATTTTTAATGTTTAAATGAAATTTTAATTTTTATCAATAACGTGTGTAATTCTTTTAAAGATACATGTATGCATATATATTCCAGTCCTGACTCTATTCCTCTCCATACTTGTTCTGAACTAATTAGCATTGTTAGTTTTACTCTTTGGATATATATTTCAAAATAGTATACTTATGAAACTTTCTTTTAAAAATTTATATGTATCTATTTAACTTCCACTAGGGAAAACAAGAATTTAGCTCCTTACATCAAATTCCAAATTAGAAGATCTCATTATTCCATTTACTCAATATAATACTACTTTTCTAAAATTAATACTCATTTATTGAGCTATAGAGATACTACCTGTTATTATACCATATGGTATAATATCACTATATATGTTTTCTTGTACTTTTTATATTTTTCCTAGAATTCATAATTCTCTCACTTATTTGGATAATCTATTTTCTACATAATA
This sequence comes from Bos indicus x Bos taurus, assembly GCF_003369695.1. NCBI lineage: Eukaryota > Metazoa > Chordata > Mammalia > Artiodactyla > Bovidae > Bos > Bos indicus x Bos taurus. The sequence continues at coordinate 45,669,015 of NC_040087.1, read as the reverse complement.
TCATTGACATATCCTTAAACACTCCAGTGATAATGCAAACTGTTCTTACAAGTGATCAAATATATCTGATATTTTAACAGCTCTCTTATTTTTAAAAGTATTATTATTTTTGAAGACATCTCTACTAGATGATGGAGAAGGAAATGGCAACCCACTCCAATACTCTTGCCTGGAAAATCCCATGGACTGAGGAACCTGGTAGGCTACAGTCCATGGGGTTGCAAAGAGTCTGACACCACTGAGCGACTTCAATTCACTCACTTCATTCACTTCATACTTTCTCACTGGAGAAGGAAATGGCAACCCACTCCAGTATTCTTGCCTGGAGAATCCCATGGGCAGAGGAGCCCGGTGGGCCATGGTCCATGGGGTCGCAGAGTGGGACATGACTGGAGTGACTAAGCAAGCGCTACTAGATGATAGACTTTATTTACCTTATTTGATCAGAATTTCTAGGCCTACTGCTGATTTATCATGCTAGGACTCCCTTTTAACATCATCTGGAATTCCCTTTATCTTCTGTTATAGATTCTATACTTCTGAGAGTTCATGGATTTCTCTTTTTACATCAACTTTGTTGAATTATGATTTTTATACAATAAGATGTACCATTTAAAGTATATAGTTAGATGAGTTTTGGCAAACATGTGTATCCATGTCCTATTCTTTTTAGTTAGTCATGGTTCTCTGATTATGTAAGAAAGTACCCTAAAATTAAAATAGTAAAAAATTAGTTTTTCCTCACATTTTCAACAAATGACAAATGCATAACTTGCTTTATGTGCATTTCTGTTTAAAGACACCATATTTTATATATGTTGCTGATTTGTTAACATGGAACTCACAGAGAAGAACACAATTCCTCCAGACTGAAGAAAGCTTGTCTAATACCTGTATTTTGTGAGATTCATCACAGCTTTTTTGCTCTTGAGAATACTGGACTGCACTTCAGCAATAATCTTGAGAGTCATTTTAAACAGCAAAATCACCAACAGGAAGCACACAATTGAGAAATACATAGCACTAATAGACCATAAATAGGACAGTTGATTACACAGTGAGAGACGAGACAGGAAGGCAGTGCCACCTTGCTCAATGTAACTGGGAATATGCACACTAGACAACTCAAATTTTTCACCACTCATTTGTTTATGTGGATGATGAGAAAGCATGGGGAATATTGATATGGGAGTTTATAAATAAATCTTATTGACTGGGAAAACTTGCAAGTATGGAATTTATGAAAAATAAGGAAAATATATGTGTATGCTAATGTGCACATATTACATTCTTTAAAAGATGCATATTCTTTGCCTTGATGTTGGTGTCATTATTTTCAATTACTTTGCTGGTCACTCTTTGGGTTCAATTTATAAAAATAACATTTTCTTTTTATTTTGTAAAATTTTCTTGGTAATATCCTCTTTTGCATTTTTACCATTATCATTCTTAAACACCTATTAGTACCATTTAAACTCTCTCTAATGTATTTCCATTTCTGTCAGAATTTCCATTTCTTAATCCATCTGTCCTGATTTCTTTTAGAATTCTCAACTTCATCTCCTACAATGTCAGTGGAACATTTTATGAGTAGAATTACTGTATTTTTATTTCTTTTAGCTTTTATATGCTCTGAAGTTTTATATTTAATAGTATCTTCTTCTTTTTTTTTTTTTTGAAATGTTTGGAAGCCTCTGCTTAGTGAGTCTTATTTCTTTTTTTAAATTTTATTATTATTATTATTATTTTAACTTATACTTCATCTATCTAAAGATGCAATTTCTCTGAATCTTTCTTTTTTGTGCTTCATGGAAATTGACTTTTGCATTATTTGTTTTGCTATTTTTCATAATAGAGGTTTCCTGTAACTTATTAACAGGATGACCAATGATGGGCTTTTATTTCATATGTAAAAAGTGAGTCATCAAACTGTGTGAAGAGCAAGTATGTGTAGATTAGTCAACCTCAAAATAGGATAACTGTGTGGGGATTTCACCATTTCCCTGAGGGACTTTCAAATATCTGTCTTCAGAAATGTTTCCTCTTAAACTAGCAAGTTTCCCACAGAAAAGCAAGTATTTTGGTGTATTTATTGAGTTTGGTAAGCCTGAATGCCAGCACTGTGGAAACTCAGTAGGGGAAAAAAATAGGTCATGCTATTTTATGTAAGGAGATCATTACTTAATTCTCTTGCTCTCGTCTCTACTTGATGTTCATAAATCCTGTGTGTGCTTAGTTGTTTCTGACTCTTTGCAACCCCATGGACTTCAACCCACCAGGCTCCTCTGTCTGTGGGGATTCTCCAGGCAAGAATACTGGAGGGCATTGCCATGCCCTCTTCCAGGGGATCTTCTCAACCCAGGGATCAAACCCAAGTCTCCCACATTGCACGTGGATTCTTTCCCTACTGAACTACCAGAGAAGCACAAGAATACTGGATTGAGTAGCCTAACCCTTCTCCAGGGGATCTTCCCCACCCAGGAATTGAATCAGGGTCTCCTGCATAGCAGGAAGATTCTTTGCCAACTGGGGCATCAGGGAAGCCCCTTATAAATCCTGAGATTGTCTAATTCAACATCTTAGGCATAAATTCAATTTTGTATAGGGGCAAAAGGGGGGTACTCATTTGATTTATATGAGAGCAGATAAGTATATGGATGTTTAATGTACTCTTTTATAGAATATTACCTATTTATTCTATCTTTGGCCCTGGAACTGAAGAACAACTGGTTAAAAATTAAGATCAGTCATCATCAGACCCAAGCCAAATACAGATTCTAGAATTGTGGAATTGACTGCTCCCAGTCAGATGGTAAAGAATCTGCCTGCAATGCAGGAGACCTAGGTTCTATCCCCGGGTAGGGAAGATCCCCTGGAGAAGGAAATGACAACCCACTCCAATATTCTTGGCTGGAGAGTCCCACAAGCAGAGGTGCCTGGTGGGCTACAGTCCATGGAGTCGCAAAGAGTCAGACATGACTGAGTGACGAACACACACAGGATCTCCTGCCAGTCCTTTACCTCTCAGACTCCAGCTGCATAAGCCCAAGATTCCTTTCCTTGAAGATTCAACCCCTGTTTCTACAAGATTAAATATCTGAAAGCATTTTCTTAACTAAAGCATGAAAATTCATCTCCTTTCTTATCTTTGAGCTAACAAAATAACTTGATTAAGGCCACAGAAGAAAGACTCTGAATTCTTGGCTAGGAGTTTCGCTCCTTGTTTGGGTGTGATGAACCGTTGAAACACCACCAACTCCCAAAACCTTTTCTTACAAAACAGTTTTCTCTTTTAATAAAACATTCATTCTGAACAAGAAGTTCCTCAGAGTTCCTGAGACAAGCTGTAATTCTCCAACTATTATCCATTTGATTCTGAATGATTGTTTGCAATGAAAGTACCTGGGTTCCAGCTTCTTCTGACCCAACTAAATCAGATACTGCTTGCTCATCTATTTTTCATATTGCAGACTTCCTTAGTATTCCTTTCAACTACCATCCCTCTAACACCGTCTGTGTTCTTGTGGGTTTATTTATTTTTTTTACTGATAAATTTTTTATTTATTTATTTATTTTAATTTTATTTTATTTAACTTTACAATATTGTATTGGTTTTGCCATATATCAAAATGAATCTGTCACAGGTATACATGTGTTCCCCATCCTGAACCCTCCTCCCTCCTCCCTCCCCATACCATCCCTCTGGGTCGTCCCAGTGCACCAGCCCCAAGCATCCAGTATCGTGCACTGAACCTGGACTGGCGACTCGTTTCATATATGATATTATACATGTTTCAATGCCATTCTCCCAAATCTTCCCACCCTTTCCCTCTCCCACAGAGTCCATAAGACTGTTCTATACATCAGTGTCTCTTTTGCTGTCTCGTATACAGGGTTATTGTTATCATCTTTCTAAATTCCATATATATGCGTTAGTGTACTGTATTGGTGTTTTTCTTTCTGGCTTACTTCACTCTGTATAATAGGCTCCAGTTTCATCCACCTCATTAGAACTGATTTAGACTGATTTAGCATACATTTGAGGAGGTTTAGAAAGGAGCAGTGTTGACTTCTGCTTTTTGTCAAGATGGGTTAATAGAGACCTGATCTTCTGTCCCACCTGAAACAACAGCAACAAAAACGATAAGATATGCGGCTATGGTTTTTGAGACACTGGACATAAAGGGCAGTGGACCACAAGCGATGGCCAAGACAAAAAGGCAAGTGGTTCTTAAGATTGCCCCAGGTCACTTCCTTGAGAGAGTTTTCAAGCTGTGGCATATGGAAAAAAGAGAAATACAAGTTTAACCAGCAAACTCTGATGTGAAGAATCCCAGGAGCACAAAGTTGCTCGTCTAAAGACAGGAGAGAGCTATAGAACTCTGGATATTGGGGAGGAGTTTTTTTCAGTATTCACCTGAGTACACATCCATGTGAAGCAATTACGTAAGGTTAGGAAAAGAATCCCTCAAAAAGATAAAAGGAAACAGTGTTTTGCACTCATACAAGGCTAGGAATAGAGCCTGTTCTCACCAATAATACTAGAAAATCTCATAATTCATAAGATATTTGATGGAACACAAATTTTTTGGTCAGTGGTAATAATTGATCCTAGACTGAGGTTCAGCTAATAAATCTCAAAAGCAAGAACTGAAAGTATCCAACTCTTTCCAAGCAACTTAACTTCATCCTAGAGAAAAATTAAGAATTTCATAATAATATAAAAATATGCAGAATGTGACAATCTTAAAATGTCAGTAAAATGTCACCAGGCATGAAAAGAAGTCAGAAAATATGACTTAAAATAAGGGAAGAATCAACCCATCAAAACTGACCCTGAACTCACATAGCTACATGCAGGTCAGGAAGCAATAGTTAGAACTGGACATGGAACAACAGAATGGTTCCAAATAGGAAAAGGAGTACATCAAGGCTGTATATTGTCACCCTGCTTATTTAACTTATATGCAGAGTACATCATGAGAAATGCTGGGCTGGAGGAAGCACAAGCTGGAATCAAGATTGCTGGGAGAAATATCAATAACCTCAGATATGCAGATGACACCACCCTTATGGCAGAAAGTGAAGAAGAACTACAAAGCCTCTTGATAAAAGTGAAAGTGGAGAGTGAAAAAGTTGGCTTATAGCTCAACATTCAAAAAACAAAGATCATGGCATCTGGTCCCATCACTTCATGGGAAATAGATGGGGAAACAGTGGAAACAGTGGCTGACTTTATTTTTGGGGGGCTCCAAAATCACTGCAGATGGTGATTGCAGCCATGAAATTAAAAGACGCTTACTTCTTGGAGAAAAGTTATGACCAACCTAGACAGCATATTGAAAAGCAGAGACATTACTTTGCCAATAAAGGTACGTCTAGTCAAGGGTATGGTTTTTCCAGTGGTCATGTATGGATGTGAGAGTTGGACTGTGAAGAAAGCTGAGTGCCAAAGAATTAATGCTTTTTTTTTCTTTTTTTTTTTTTAATTTTATTTTTAAACTTTACATAATTGTATTAGTTTTGCCAAATATCAAAATGAATCCGCCACAGGTATACATGTGTTCCCCATCCTGAATCCTCCTCCCTCCTCCCTCCCCATACCATCCCTCTGGGTCGTCCCAGTGCACTAGCCCCAAGCATCCAGTATCGTGCATCGAACCTGGACTGGCAACTCGTTTCTCACATGATATTTTACATGTTTCAATGTCATTCTCCCAAATCTTCCCACCCTTTCCCTCTCCCACAGAGTCCATCAGACTGTTCTATACATCAGTGTCTCTTTTGCTGTCTCGTACACCGGGTTATTGTTACCATCTTTCTAAATTCCATATATATGCGTTAGTATACTGTAATAGCCAGGACATGGAAGCAACCTAGATGTCCATCAGCAGATGAATGGATAAGAAAGCTATGGTACATATACCCAATGGAGTATTACTCAGCCATTAAAAAGAATACATTTGAATCAGTTCTAATGAGGTGGATGAAACTGGAGCCTATTATACAGAGTGAAGTAAGCCAGAAGGAAAAACAGAAATGATGCTTTTAACTGTGGTGTTGGAGAAGACTCTTGAGAGTCCCTTGGACTGCAAGGAGATCCAACCAGTCCATTCTGAAAGAGATCAGCCCTGGGATTTCTTTGGAAGGAATGATGCTAAAGCTGAAACTCCAGTACTTTGGCCACCTCATGCGAAGAGTTGACTCATTGGAAAAGACTCTGATGCTGGGAGGGATTGGGGGCAGAAGGAGAAGGGGACGACAGAGGATGAGATGGCTGGATGGCATCACTGACTCGATGGACGTGAGTCTGAGTGAACTCTGGGAGTTGGTGATAGACAGGGAGGCCTGGCGTGCTGTGATTCATGGGGTCTCAAAGAGTCGGACACGACTGAGCGACTGAACTGAACTGAACAGTATATTCCATAAGTAAAAAGAGTTAAGTTCAGACACTTTATATAAATATATTTTCAAGAGTAGCAGAGAGACAGAAACACAAATTACACTTATAGAATTAAAAACTAAAGTATGTGAGATGAAAATTACATTAGATGGAATTATTTCCTGGTTAGATGTTATAGAAAATTAGCAAATTTGAAGACAAAGCAAAATAAAGTTGATAATAATTTCCAAAATGAAACAGAGGGAATTAAAAAATATATAACTAGAGAAACAGTAATTTAAACAGCTTCCAGAATTCTGAAACATAGACAACAATAATGCCCAAAAGAGAGTAGAGAGGAATAGATAAAAATAGAAGAAATAGTGACCCCAGAGTTTTATAATTTGATGAAAACTATAAATCCACAGAACCCAAAACATAAAAAATAGAGAAAACTTTGCCTGAAAAGAATAAAGATAACTTGCACATCATAATCCAATTGCTCAAAATCAGTTATAAAGTATACCTGTGGCAGATTCATTTTGATGTTTGGCAGAACTAATGCAGTTATGTGAAGTTTAAAAATAAAATTAAAAAAAAAAAAAAGAAACATCCTAAAAGCCAGTGGGGAAGAGAATACATTATAGACAGAGAAACAAAGATGGAGATGTCAGCAGATTATTTTTTTTAATATTAATAAAACAAGTAAAAAGACAGCAAAGTTAAAGTATCGAAAGTAAAAGAAAAGGGGCAAAAAAAAAAAACACAGCTAATCTAGAATTCTATCCCAGGGAAAATGTTATTCTAAAATGAAGGCATACAAAAGTTAAAAGAACATTGTCACCAGGAGATCTGCACAGCTGAAAATATTAAAGAAAATCCTTCTTTCAGAAGTAATACAATACCAAATGGATATCTGAATCTATATCCATTTGAAGAATGGACATAAAGAAATGAACATGAGATATTGTAACTACTTAGTTTATTTCATACCAATTATATCTCAAATAAGCTTTTTTAAAAAATTTACAATAGGATACTATTATATCTGTTACCTTGGTCCGTTACCAAGATCTTTCTTGGTGGCCCATGCATTTCTCAACCGAGATGGATTCCAGAATAAGGGTTTCTAGGAGACTGGCCGGAGAAGGCGATGGCACCCCACTCCAGTACTCTTGCCTGGAAAATCCCATGGACAGAGGAGCCTGGTAGGCTGCAGTCCATGGGGTTGCTAAGAGTCGGACACGACTGAGCGACTTCACTTTCACTTTCATGCATTGGAGAAGGAAATGGCACCCCACTCCAGTGTTCTTGCCTGGAGAATCCCAGGGATGGGGGAGCCTGGTGGGCTGTCATCTATGGGGTCGCACAGAGTTGGACACGACCGAAGTGACTTAGCAGCAGCAGCAGCAGGAGACTGGCAGGGCATATTATTGATTGGGGTCTCCTCTTCCCTCTTGGCTTCTCCCAAATTCTTTCAGCTGGTGGTAACTTGTCAGTTCTGTTTTTCTTATCAGAAATTTCTGGTATGAGATAACTCATGCAAGTGATTATTACTGTCTGGCCAAGGTGGGAGGTTGTTGTTGTTGTTGGTCTGAGGTTGTTCTTGGTCTCCCTAGAACATATTTCACAATGGCCAACATTAAAAATAAAATAAGATCATATCAAGTACTAGAGAGGACATAGAATAGCTGGAACTCATCTATACTTCAGATTGACATGCACACTGATACAGCCACTTTGGAAAACAAGCTGAGCAGTTACTTATGAAGTTGATTTCACATTTACTAAGTGTCCCAGTAACTTTCAGATCAGATCAGATCAGATCAGTCGCTCAGTTGTGTCCGACTCTGTGACCCCATGAATCGCAGCACACCAGGCCTCCCTGTCCATCACCAACACCCGGAGTTCACTCAGACTCATGTCCATCGAGTCAGTGATGCCATCCAGCCATCCATCCTTTGTCATCCCCTTTTCCTCCTGCCCCCAATCCCTCCCAGCGTCAGAGTCTTTTCCAGTGAGTCAACTCTTCGCATGAGGTGGCCAAAGTACTGGAGTTTCAGCTTTAGCATCATTCCTTCCAAAGAAATCCCAGGGCTGATCTCCTTCAGAATGGACTGGTTGGATCTCCTTGCAGTCCAAGGGACTCTCAAGAGTCTTCTCCAACACCACAGTTCAAAAGCATCAATTCTTTGGTGCTCAGCCTTCTTCACAGTCCAACTCTCACATCCATACATGACCACTGGAAAAACCATACCCTTGACTAGATGAACCTTTGTTGGCAAAGTAATGCCTCTGCTTTTGAATATGCTAGGTTGGTCATAACTTTCCTTCCAAGGAGTAAGCATCTTTTAATTTCATGGCTGCAGTCACCATTTGCAGTGATTTTGAAGCCCCCCAAAAATAAAGTCTGACATTGTTTCCACTGTTTCCCCATCTATTTCCCATGAAGTGGTGGGACCGGATGCCATGATCTTCGTTTTCTGAATGTTGAGCTTTAAGCCAACTTCTTCACTCTCCTCTTTCACTTTCATTAAGAGGTTTTTGAGTTCCTCTACACTTTCTGCCATAAGGGTGGTGTCATCTGCATATCTGAGGTTATTGATATTTCTCCCGGCAATCTTGATTCCAGTTTGTGTTTCTTCCAGTCCAGCATTTCTCATGATGTACTCTGCATATAAGTTAAATAAACAGGGTGACAATATACAGCCTTGATGAACTCCTTTTCCTATTTGGACCTGATCTGCCCAGTAACTATACTTTTAAATATTTACCTAAAGAAAATGTAAACTTATATTAATCCCCAAACCTGTACACATATGTTTTAACAGCTTTATTCATATTAATCAAAAACTAGAAACAACTCAATGCCCTTGAACCAGTGAGTGGATAAACTGGAATATTATTGAGCAGAAATAAAGGGAAACTATTACTGACACAGCAAACAACATGAATAAATCACAAACATATTATGCAAAGTGGAAGTGGCCTGATAGAGAAAACTATATATTATATGATTCCACTTATGAGGTATTTTAGAAGAGGTTATATTACAAAAATAGAATAAAGATCAGTGGTTGGAGGGAGAAACTAACTTAAAATTTCAGTATAATGTCATTTTAGGGAGTGATAGAACTTTTCTATGTCTGGATTATGGTGATGGTTACATATACCTATCCACTTTCAAAACTCACAAAAGTTTGAATTATACCATATGTACACTTTAAGTGTGAATTAGAAAATAATTAATAATAAGTTGAGCCAGAAATAAATAAATGATCCTGTCAGACAACTGATCTAATGTAACACAGGGAAAAATAATCAGATCACATTAATATATGTGCTCAAATGGTCAAATGGAAAGGTGACTAGATCACATTATCAATGTATACAATCAATTGCTAGAGGCCATGTACAAAATATAGTTGAATAAAGTAGAAATGAGGCAGCAACACAGACTAAGGCACAGTTCTAAAAAACAGTGTGAAATGTTGAAAACCTTAATATGATCAACAATCCTTTCAACAGGAAAGTTCCAGGAAAAACCTAAGCAAAAGCTTTTCAAAAAATGACTACACCTTGTAGGGAATAAATGATGAATATAATTTATAAAATACTTAATTCAGTTCAAAGTTTGTACCATCACCCACATCCACAAAATACAGAAGAAAGGCATAGGTGAAAACTGAAAAACATCAATTGATGAATCTAAGATATAATCTTCTAGGAGATATGCATCACAGAAGAGTGGTATGTTTTTCTCCAATGTATCTGCAATTTATAACATATTTTCATAATCTAAGAATTCACTAGACAAGTGAGCATAGGATATAAATAACTTTTCATATAGTGATACAAGAAAGTGGACCCTTAAATCCAATTTGTTGTCAAGGTTTGTATAATGTACTTTATGGGAAGCATTTGGGGGCAATTTGGCTAGACTCAGAAGAATGAACAAAGAAGTGAGAAAAAGATATTTAATTTTTCTTTTTAATTTTTGCATTAATGTGGTGGAAAATTAATTAAGGGTTATTGTCTTTGGTCAGCATAAAATCGGTGTCAAATGGTTATTAAATATCCATCAAAATATGAAATCTTTATTTATTTCAATGCCCCTTATAATTATACATATGTATTTCTTTAAGACAAAGGGCTTTATATTAACCACAGTGGTAAAAGGGCATGATATTTATGCGTTTTGAAAAATCTTTCTGCGAGACAGCAGAAGAGACACTGATGTATAGAACAGTCTTATGGACTCTGTGGGAGAGGGAGAGGGTGGGAAGATTTGGGAGAATGACATTGAAACATGTAAAATATCATGTAAGAAACGAGTTGCCAGTCCAGGTTCAATGCACGATACTGGATGCTTGGGACTAGTGCACTGGGACGACCCAGAGGGATGGTATGAGGAGGGAGGAGGGAGGAGGGTTCAGGATGGGGAACACATGTATACCTGTGGCAGATTCATTTTGATATTTGGCAAAACTAATACAATTATGTAAAGTTTAAAAATAAAATTAAAAAAAATAATTTCTTGAATGAATAAAAAAAAAGAAAAAAAAAAAAAGAAAAATCTTTCTGAAAAAAATGGAGTTTTAAAATCATTTCCTCACTTTACTTTCATCCTAGTTTTCACAAAGTATTTCCATGAAAATTTACCGTAATCTGAAAGGCAACAGTTTTACCAAATGGTTTTTATTTACTTTTATTTGCTTTTATGTTACACTCAATTTTTAAAATAATTATTTCAGAATATGACTATTGCATTTTTAAATCTTCTCACCTGTAGTGTTTTATGATCATTGCATAGGGGCTCATTTTCCTTTCCATGATGCAAAAAACCATTATATCGAATGTTCAAAAACAGTGTCGATAGAAAGAATATCACTTTCCTTTTTTCTCTCTTTTCTATTTATTGTATTTATAATATATGAGAAGATGGATGTTAACTGAACCTATTATTGTAATCACTTCACAATATATGTAAATCGGACCAGCATGTTTATTGGTTCAGTTCACAATAGCTCAGTTGTGTCCAACTCCTTGTGACCCCATGTACAGCAGCACACCAAACTTCCCTATCCATCACTAACTCCCAGAGCATGCTCAAACTCACGTCCATTGAGTTGGTGATGCCCTCCAACCATCGCATCTTCTGTCACTCCTTTCTCCTCCCACCTTCAGTATTTCCCAGTATCATGTTCTTTTCCAATGAGTCAGTTCTTTGCATCAGATGGCCAAAATACTGGGGCTTCAGCTTTAGGATCAGTCCTTCCAATGAATATTCAGGACTGATTTCCCTTAGGATTGACTGGTTTGATCTCCTTGCAGTTCAAGGGACTCTCAGGAGTCTTCTCCAACACCACAGTTTCAAGGTATCAGTTCTCCAGCACCCAGCTTTATTTATGGTCCAAGTCTCACATCCATACATGATTATGGGAAAAACTTATAAAATGATGCATTTCAATTACCTCCCAATAAAACTTTGTAAAAAAGAGCAATGTTGGACATGTTATCCATAGTGTGCCTGACAAATTTTTTTTTCCACTGGAACACAGAATTCAGAAAACTTGGTCATCAGCAAATTTCAAATATGTGAATGATTACTCTAAGTTATAGCACAGATATAATGCAACAAATTCAGAGTAGAAAGATGAACTCCCTTAATACTTATAAAGTGGATACAGAAAGTAGATACAACATTATGTTAATCCAGAGACTTACAATAATGCCACTTTCATTGTTGTAAAGAAGTCCCCTTGGAACACAGTAGATAAATGGAGATCAGCATTAATTTTAGAAAAAAACATGTGCAAAATACACTTCACAATGTTTAATCAGGTCAAAGTATGCATATATATTGGAGAAGGAAATGGCAACCCACTCCAGTATTCTTGCCTAGAGAATTCCATAGACAGAGGAGCATGGACTCGACTCTACAGTCCATAGAGTCACAAAAAGTGTCACAAAAAGTCAGACACGACTGAGCCAGTATCCATACCACATGCATATATATGAACTATATATATAATTTGAAAATAGTGCCCTTTGCTTTACAAATAGGAAAACTGAATCCCAATACAATGGACTATTTTGCTCAAGAACAGACAGCTTGTTTGTGGAAAATTTTAGAGTTCAAATCCAGTTCCACAGTATCATATTATCTCCTTAGTCGGGTACTTTATATTGGCATATCTTATGTGGTGATTAAGAGAATGAACTTTGAAACAAGACTGCCTGCTTTTGAATTCCAATTTGATTATTTATGAGATCTGGGAACCTTTGCCTCACTGGCTTTCAGTACTCTTATCTATAAAATGGAGAAAATATTAATTCCTCCTTTATAGGATTGTTAATAGGGCCAAATGAGTTAATACCTGTAAGCACTTAGAAGAGAACCTGGCATAAAATAAGGGTTGGCTACATCTCAATTATTTGTTTTATGAGCAGTAATTTCAGCAAATAATTATTAGACAGATACATATTCCGACTTTTGTTGTTTGAAGCTGAGTCACAATTCAAACTTCATCCAAGACACATCACCATGTAGACTCTGTATGAAAGTGCTTTTACTCCCTACAATAGTAATATACATAGATATATGAAAAAAAGTTGTTTTAACACTGTAAAAAAGCTGAGTTTTTAGTTTCAATGTACTTTTTGATCTTATGGAGGAAATGATACTGATTGTATAAAGCAAAGTGTTGGCTATTTGATTTACAACTTCTTTGTTAGATTGGTTTTCATCATTTTGGCCATTCTTTAAAGCACTTACAAACTACATTTCTCTTTTTCTTCTTTTTGTTGTTGTTTCCAGGACAGTAAATAAGCCACACTAAAGTTTCCAATGGCAACATTTGCTCCTTTATCACACAACCAGGATCTTTAGACTTGGAGCAAAAGCTTTATAAGTTGATAATAGAGGAGAGAAGAGGAATCGAAAGGGTTAGAATGGGAGCATTCTGCCTTCATTTCATACAGTGATTCTAAAGGAAGAATGGAATCGCAAGAATTCCTCCTTTAACTAGAGGTCAAACAGTTATGCCAATCACATTCATTGTGTTCTGCAAAGCTAGGTTTTGTCTGTATTCACAAGTATAGATTTCCCTTATGCTAATCAGCTCATAGGCTCTAGCTGGCTGATATTCTTATAACAGTTACTTTGTGATCAGTAGCATCTGTGTTATAGAGAACTGAAATTAATGTTGTACAAGCCAACTATCAGAAAACTTCTATAATTATATTTATTATATGAATTTAATCTCTTTCATGCAATTTATTATATTATCATTGTTATTGTTCATATGGTAGTTGTAGTTTTCTATCCTTTAATTATGTAACTATTGGAAGATGTTTCAGGTAGGAAGCAAAAATGTGATAATCAAGCTGTCACCAAGTTAGTTTATCCTGGTGGATGGACATTGTAGTCTTGTATCATTTTTTTTTTTATGCTATGTGTTATTTTTAAAATGTTCAAAATTCAGTGGAACTAATTAGTTGGAACACACAGTCCCGAAAAATGAGTAAAAACTGTTTGTAGTTGAGTGTGTAAGAAAGCCATGATATTGCTAGGAAAATTGATTCTCAAAGCTGTAAGTGATCTTCTTGAAAAACACCTGCAAGAATACATAAAATTTAGAAACTTCATGTAACTGAATCATTCTACAAAGAAAACTGAACGGTAGTAAACTTTGTGCTTTCTTTCCTTGAAAAGAAAGTAATATCGACAATAGAAATCATGCTATCGTTCTGATAGCAAATGGTTAGCAGCAGAAGAGTTAAATAATTACTAATAAATTTTTCTAGAGATTTTTTTTTCTATAACTAATGTAAAGTTTCTTATTTGAGTTAATGTTCTCTTTTTTATTACTAACTCTACAGCAGGAAAAAAAAATATCCTGACAATTCCTAAAATTTAGTGACATTCTAATGATTTTTATCTAGATGGAACTGAGAATTACAACTTTTAATAAGTGACACATGAATTTCATAAAGTTTTATGATCATCTATTTCTTGATGATAAAAAGCTGAAAAGGTAAACAAAAATTTTTTAAAAGTGATTTACTAATTTCTCATAAATCTGTGGGGGAAGAGAGAGAATAATCAGTTATCTGTTCTCAGTTCTCTCCCATTTTAAAGCTGAGTTTCACTCATTAAGGAGTTTCATGTAGCAAATAATTTCTACCTTTGAGGGGAAAAGAAATTGTCGTTGACCTGTGGAAATACAGCTTCAATAGGGTCCATGCTCACAAGAGAAGCCCAGATGACTATGGGTTGTCTCAACTGAGGTCAGTGCAATATCTGCTTTCCCAGGTAATTATGCATCTAATATCCTCAGCTTTGAGGCTCATAATAATAAAATTTGAAAAAAAGTGGGTGGAATAATTTGACATTAGTTTTATTTGGACTGAATCCAAATAAATAGGAATTGTGAAATGTTTGGAGATTTTAAAGTAATCAGTAAGAAATGATGACTCTAAAAGATATTTTATACATAAGAAAAAGGAAAGAGTATATCAGTACAAATCAACATTATTGATCAAACTCATTTCAGTCCAAATTTTCCAGAAACTAAAAAAAAAAAAAAAGAATCACCTGGTGCCAGATCACCTGTGATGAAAAGTTCAGGATATTTAAATACAGACATTAAAATTTTGATAGTTGAGCCTGTGGAAAGGTGAAGAGCAGAAATATCCTATTCAGATACTTATATGTCTAACTAAGGAAATCATTTTTGCAAAATAGAAGCAGCTAATCTGGAAATAATTATTCTGAATAATATTGTTATATGTGAAACACAACTCTCTGACATAGCACAGAGAGTCAGTATGTCATTTCCCAAACTTGGTTTGTATAACACTGTATGGTATAGGTATATTCTCAGATATTGGTGAGTATTTTTGTTTGTTTTAGGAATTGAAGTATACTTTATTTGCAATATTATATTAGTTTTAGGTGTACAACATAGTCATTTAGCAATTTTATATTCATAGATTATACTCCATTTAAACTATTGTCTGTATTTCCTGTGCTATACAATAATATATCCTTACAGCTTTACATAGTAGTTTGAATCTTTTAATTCCCTACTACTATATTATCCTGCCTTCCTTTCCAATACTCACTTGCAACGAGTTTGTTTTCTGTATCTCTTGAGTCTGTTTCAATTTTATTCATATATATTTGTTTAATTTTTATAATACATAGATAAGTGCTTCAGTTCAGTTCAGTTCAGTCGCTCAGTCGTGTCAGACTCTGCAACCCCATGAACCGCAGCACACTAGGCCTCCCTGTCTGTCACCAACTCCCGGAGTCCACCCAGACCCATGTTCATTGTATCTGAGATGCCATCCAACTATCTCATCCTCTGTCATCCCCCTCTCCTTCTGCCCTCAATCTTTCCTAGTATCAGGGTCTTTTCAAACGAGTCAGCTGTCCGCATCAGGTGGCCAAAGTATTGGAGTTTCATCTTCAACACCAGTCCCTCCAATGAACATCCAGGACTGATCTCCTTTAGGATGGACTGGTTGGATCTCCTTGCAGTCCAGTGGACTGTCAAGAGTCTTCTCCAACACCACAGTTCAAAAGCATCGATTCTTCAACACTCAGCTTGCTTTATAGTCCAACTCTCACATCCACACATGAACACCAGAAAAACAATAGCCTTGACTAGATGGACCTTTGTTGGCAAAGTAATGTCTCTGCTTTTTAATATGCTGTCTAGGTTGGTCATAACTTTCCCTCCAAGGAGCAAGCGTCTTTTAATTTCATTGCTGCAATCACTATTTTCAGTGCTTTTGGAGCCCAGAAAAATAAAGTCAGCCACTGTTTCCCCATCTATTTGTGATGGGACCAGATGCCATGATCTTAGTTTCCTGAGTGTTAAGCTTTAAGCCAACATTTTCACTCTCCTCTTTCACTTTCATCAAGAGGCTTTTTAGTTCCTCTTCACTTTCTGCCATAAGGGTGGTGTCGTCTGCATATCTGAGGTTATTGATATTTCTCCCAGCAATCTTGATTCCAGCTTGTGCTTCTTCCAGTCCAGCGTTTCTCATGATGTACTCTGCATTTAAGTTAAATAAGCAGGGTGACAATATACAGCCTGGATGTACTCCTTTTCCTATTTGGAACTAGTCTGTTGTTCCATGTCCAGTTCTAACTGTTGCTTCCTGAACCTGCATACAGGTTTTTCAAGAGGCAGGTCAGGTGGTCTGGTATTCCCATCGCTTTAACACATGGTATTTGTCTTCTTCTGTCGGACATATTTCATTAATTATAACACACTTAAAGTCCATCCATGTTGCTACAAATGGCAGGATGCTATTCATTTTCAAGCTGAGTAATATTCTATACTATATATATATATATATATATCAGATCAGATCAGATCAGTCGCTCAGTCATGTCCGACTCTTTGTGACCCCATGAATCGTAGCACGCCAGGCCTCCCTGTCCATCACCAACTCCCAGAATTCACTGAGACTCATGTCCATCGAGTCAGTGATGCCATTCAGCCATCTCATCCTCTGTCGTCCCCTTCTCGTCTTGCCCCCAATTCCTCCCAGCGTCAGAGTCTTTTCCAATGAGTCAATTCTTCGCATGAGGTGGCCAAAGTACTGGAGTTTCAGCTTTAGCATCATTCCTTCCAAAGAATACCCAGGGCTGATCTCCTTCAGAATGGACTGGTTGGATCTCCTTGCAGTCCAAGGGACTCTCAAGAGTCTTCTCCAACACCACAGTTCAAAAGCATCAATTCTTCGGCACTCAGCCTTATTCACAGTCCAACTCTCACATCCATACATGACCACAGGAAAAACCATAGCCTTGACTAGATGGACCTTTGTTGGCAAAGTAATGTCTCTGCTTTTGACTATGCTATCTAGGTTCGTCATAACTTTCCTTCCCAGGAGTAAGCGTCTTTTAATTTCATGGCTGCAGTCATCATCTGTAGTGATTTTGGAGCCCAGAAAAATAAATCTGACACTGTTTCCACTGTTTCCCCATCTATTTCCCATGAAGTGATGGGACTGGATGCCATGAGCTTCGTTTTCGGAATTGAGTTTTAAGCCCACTTTTTCACTCTCCACTTTCACTTTCATCAAGAGGCTTGTTAGTTCCTCTTCACTTTCTGCCATAAGGGTGGTATCATCTGCATATCTGAGGTTATAGATATTTCTCCTGGCAATCTTGATTCCAGCTTGTGTTTCTTCCAGTCCAGCATTTCTCATGATGTACTCTGCATATAAGTTAAATAAGCCGGGTGACAATATACAGCCTTGACGTACTCTGTTTCCTATTTAGAACCAGTCTGTTGTTCCATGTCCAGTTCTAACTGTTGCTTCCTGACCTGCATACAGATTTCTCAAGAGGCAGATCAGGTGGTCTGGTATTCCCATCTCTTGAAGAATTTTCCACAGCTTATTGTGATCCACACAGTCAAAGGCTTTGGCATAGTCAATAAAGCAGAAATAGATGTTTTTCTGGAACTCTCTTGCTTTTTCCATGATCCAGCAGATGTTGGCAATTTGATCTCTGGTTCCTCTGCCTTTGCTAAAACCAGCTTGAACATCAGGAAGTTCACGGTTCACATATTGCTGGAGCCTGGCTTGGAGAATTTTGAGCATTACTTTACTAGCGTGTGAGATGAGTGCAATTGTGTGGTAGTTTGAGCATTCTTTGGCATTGCCTTTCTTTGGGATTGGAATGAAAACTGACCTTTTCCAGTCCTGTGGCCACTGCTGAGTTTTCCAAATATGCTGGCATATTGAGTGCAGCACTTTCACAGCATCATCTTTCAGGATTTGGAATAGCTCAACTGGAATTCCACCACCTCCACTAGCTTTGTTCATAGTAATGCTTTCTAAGGCCCACTTGACTTCACATTCCAGGATGTCTGGCTCTAGGTCAGTGATCACACCATCGTGATTATCTGGGTCATGAAGATCTTTTTTGTACTGTTCTTCTGTGTATTCTTGCCATCTCTTCTTAATATCTTCTGTTTCTGTTAGGTCCATACCATTTCTGTCCTTTATCGAGCTCATCTTTGCATGAAATATTCCTTTGGTATCTCTGATTTTCTTCAAGAGATCTCTAGTCTTTCCCATTCTGTTGTTTTCCTCTATTTCTTTGCATTAATCACTGACGAAGGCTTTCTACTACTATCTATATATTCTATGATATATATCATACTTTTTATGCATTCATCAGTTGATGGACACTTAAGTTGTTTCCGTATTTTGGCTATTATAAATAATACGGCTGTGAACATTGAAGTGAATGAATCTTTTTGAATCATTTTATTTTCTTAGGATTTATACCCAGGAGTGGAATTGCTAGATCATATGGTAGTTTTATTTTTAGTGTTTTCAGGAAGTTTAAACTGTTTTCCACAGTGACTACGCCAGTATACATTCCTACCAACAGTGTACTAGGGTTCTCTTTTCTCCATTACCTCATCAACATTTATTATTTATGTTCTTTCTGATGATAGCCATTTCTGATATGTGTGAAATGATAACTGATCGTGGTTCTGACTTGCATTTCTCTGTTGTTTCGAGATGTCGGGCATTTTTCGTGTGCCTGTTGGTCCCCTGTATAACTTCTTTGGAAAAATATCTATCCAGTACTTCTACCCATTGTTAACTAGCTTTTATAAAAAAAAAATGAGTTATATGAGCTCTTTATATTTTTTGGATGTTAACTCCTATTGGTCATATCATTTGCAAATATTCTCCCATTTAGTATGTTGTCTTTTTATTTTGTTGATGACTTCCTTTGTTGTACAAAATCTTTTATGTTTAATTAGGTCCCAGTTGTTTATTTGCTTTGCTTTGCTTTAGGAGGAAGATCCAAGAAAATATTACTAAAATTTATGTAAAAAATTGTTCTGCCTATGTTTTTCTTCTGAGTTTCATTGCTTAGCTTTTAACACTAATTTCTAAAAGAGCTTCTGTTAATTTAAGGATAAAAATTGATGAGAATAAAAATTAATATGTATTGGGAATTGAGTGTGATAGATGTTTTCTAAAGGTTGAATACATTTTAGCTCTTTTCATACTTACATATGTTTATAAGGTAGCCATTATTTTTATCCTAGTATTATAGATAAGAAAACTAAGTTCATAAAGGGTATGCAAAAGCCACAAATATTACAAATAATGTAAAGCCAGAACATTACAAAAATTATTATATGTATATTCTGGATTATCTGGTTCAAAACACACCTTGAAATCTTAATGTCCAGACTAGCAATCTGGTTTGCATTAACTTTGATACTAGAGCCTCTTACTTGGGTTGGTTCACATTAATGAGAAAGGAGAAAGGAAGATTTAATATATGGTACTTTAGTAAGCTATGCTTTCATGCCAAATAAATGCCACATAACTTTAGAAACTCCTGTAAAAGATTTTACAGTAGTTTGAAAATGAGGTAGTAGTGAGATATTTGTGTCATCACCAAACAGTAGTATGTGTCTGTCTGTTCTTAGTCACTCTGTCATGTTTAACTCTTTACAACCACATGGACTGCAGCCAGCCAGGCTCCTCTGCCCATGAGGATTCTCCAGGCAAGAATACTGGAGTGGGTTGCCATGCCCTCCTCCAGGGGATCTTGCCAACCCAGGGACTGAACCCTGAACTCTCACATTGTGAGCAGATTCTTTACTGTCTGAGCTATTAGGAAAGTCCAAGAACCCTGAGGGGGTAGCCTATCCCTTCTCAAGGGGATTTTCCCAATCCAGGAAATGAACCAGGGTCTCCTGCTTTGCAGGTGGATTCTTTACCAGCTGAGCTACCAGAGAAGCCCAAGCAGCAGTATGCTGCTCCTAAGTCACTTCAGTCATGTCCGACTCTGTGCAACCCCCTAGACGTCAGCCCACTAGGTTCCTCTGTCCCTGGGATTCTCCAGGCAAGAATACCAGACTGGATTGCCATTTCTTTCTCCAGAGCATGAAAGTGAAAAGTGAAAGTGAAGTCGCTCAGTTGTGCCCGACTCTTAGGGACCCCATGGACTGCAGCCCACCAGGCTTCTCTGTCCATGGGATTTTCCAGGCAAGAGTACTGGAATGGGTTGCCATTGCCTTCTCCAATTGAGCCACTAGGAAGTCCCATTCTTTAGCTTATGTTTAAAGCTCCCAGGTGATTCTAATGTGCAGTCACTGGCCAAAGGACAAAGTCCAAACTCTACTTTGGCACACTTGGCACTCTGGTCACTGCTTACAGCTCTATATTTTAATCTCTCTCTATAGGTAACCCCAAGCCTCTTCACACACACTCAGACTAATGCTTCCTCAATAAGTGGGCTATAGCAGTGGCCCTCAAACTTCAGACTGCATCAGAATCACCAGAAGGACCTGTTAAAACACAAACTGCTGGCCTCTACCTCAAGAATTTCTTGATACAGTTGGACTAGGGTGAGGGTCAAGAACCTGTATTTCGAACAAGTTCTTGAAGAGGTAATGTTAATACTATTGATTCAGGGAGCACAATTTAAGAACCACTGAGTTCTAGACCAGATCACTACATTATCCCTCTATATTTACCTGGAAAGCCATTCCATCTCCATCATCCTACTTTTGCCTGGTTAACGCCTATTCTTCTTTCAAAACTTACCTAAGAATTTGTGTTCAGGAAGCATGTGCTCCTTCAACAACCACTTCAAAGCATGTATTACCTACTATAAAACTTATATGCCAAAAAAAAAAAAAACCACACTACAGAAAGTTCTTAATGGTACACTTATGGACAGGGTAGATATCTGCTACCATATGCAAGTTCTTTTCTAAGAATTGGGGGAAGGGCCTCTGGGCAGGTGATTAGAAAATCATGAAAAAAGCAAATGGATAGTTGGTCAAGAAGAGTGAAATCTGGATTTCAGCCCTGACCAAGCCCTTGGTTGGAGATCCTTTATGCAGAGCACCACCAATTCCACAGCCAATCATGGCACCCCGGCACAGCTTACCACTAAAAGACAAAGGAATAGCACTTTGACCAATCCTGGATTTGAGAAAGGGAGAAATAGTGGGAGGAAGGAGCAATAAGGCTATTAGAAAAGGATTTTTGGAGGTTATCACACCTAAGTTCTGAGTCTTGAATTCTCTGCACATCAGGAGGACAAGAACTGTTCTTTTATGTCTTTATAACCAGAGTGTAAGGCGCACTACAGATATTCAACAAATGTCTGAATAACTCAAAATGACTAAAGTTATATGAAGACACTTGCTAATCTTTTTTACACCAAATAAATAAGTAAACACCCATAGCTTAAACCAAAATTGTTAAGTACTATCTAAATATTAACGTATTTGGTCTATACACTAATCAGCTAGAGGAAAGCATGAGTTATTCTAATAACCGGTTAGAAGATGAGACAAAGGAGCCTGGTAATAACACACTTAGACTTAAAGTCTTTAAAATAAAAAACTTTGCATTACCTGATTCAAAGTTGATTCCCACAGTTGACTTCCTCAATTAGAGACTAAATAATTTACAGGAATCTTGGAAACTAAGTCAAAGTCACAAATTTCACAATAAGAAACTGAAGTTCAGAGAAGTAGTGATTCAAACAGCAGTATAGGTATGTCTAATATAAAAGAATCTGACTACAACAGTCATTACAATATTCATTCTGTAAAGAATGATTTAATTTCAGCACATAATCAGAAATAATACAATAAGAATTTAAAACTTATTTTGTTTTAAAGTTTGCTTCATTTAGCATATAAAATTGTTTCATTCTTGAGGTTATAAGTAAAAAAAATTATCCTTCTTTTATATTTCTTAAAAAAATTTTTTTATTATTATTTTTATTTACTTTATAATATTTATTAGTTTTCATATATTGAAGAACTTTAAATTAAAAAGAGCTTAAAACAGCAATGAGAATTGATGGGATTGCTTGTGTTTTAAAACACCATTCAAGTTTGTAAAACATTGATCTAAACTTCCCAGATGAATATTAATATTTTTGTAATAAATATATATTTAATGTAATTTCATGATTATTTCATGTGTATATCAAAGCAATAAGTAGACAGGTATAATGGAAAGATTTTTGAGATAATTATTGTAAAGCAGGATAAATTGAATTTTATTAACTCCTCCAATTTCAAGCTGTGTGACATCAGAAATATTATCTAAACTTAATGCCTTTATATCTTTATTTTTATTACAAGTCTAACATGCCACATAGTTTGAATATGATTATGGTTCAATTAGATAATTAGTTAATAATGCATCAATAACATGCCTGAAAATAATGTCCTATCAAATGTTCTTCATAAATATTTTCTTCGACTAATATGTATATGGTAGTATTGAGATAGCCTGGGACCTGGAAGCAAGGCCCTTTTCTGCAGTGCTTCAGAACACTTCAGTTCATTTCAGTCGCTCAGTCGTGTCTGATTCCTTGCGAGCCCATGAATCACAGCACTTCAGGCTTCCCTGTCCATCACCAATTCCTGAAGTTTACCCAAACTCATGTCCATCGAGTCAGTGATGCCATCCAGCCATCTCATCCTCTGTCGTCCCCTTCTCCTCCTGCCCCTAATCCCTCCCAGCATCAGAGTCTTTTCCAAAGAGTCCACTCTTCGCATGAGGTGACCAAAGTACTGGAGTTTCAGCTTCAGCATCAGTCCTTCCAATGAACACCCAGGACTGATCTCCTTTAGGATGGACTGGTTGGATGTCCTTGCAGTCCAAGGGGCTCTCAAGAGTCTTCTCCAACACCATAGTTCAAAAGCATCAATTCTTCGGCACTCAGCTTTCTTCACAGTCCAACTCTCACATCCATATATGACCACTGGAAAAACCATGACTAGACTTGGTTAGATGGACTAGCCTTGACTAGATTGACCTTTGTTGGCAAAGTAATGTCTCTGCTTTTGAATATGCTATCTAGGTTGGACATAACTTTCCTTCCAAGGAGTAAGCGGCTTTTAATTTTGTGGCTGCGGTCACTACCTGCAGTGATTTTGGAGCCCCCCCAAATTAAGTCTGACACTGTTTCCACTGTTTCCCCATCTATTTCCCATGAAGTGATGGGACCAGATGCCATGATCTTAGTTTTTTGAATGTTGAGCTTTAAGCCAACTTTTTCACTCTCCTTTTTCACTTTCATCAAGAGGCTTTTTAGTTCCTCTTCACTTTCTGCCATAAGGGTGGTGTCATCTGCATATCTGAGGTTATTGATATTTCTCCCGGCAATCTTAATTCTAGCTTGTACTTCTTCCAACCCAGCATTTCTCATGATGTACTCTGCATATAAGTTAAATAAACAGGGTGACAATATACAGCCTTGACGTACTCCTTTTCCTATTTGGAACCAGTCTGTTATTCCATATCCAGTTCTAACTGTTGTTTCCTGAACTGCATGTAGGTTTCTCAAGAGGCAGATCAGGTGGTCTGGTATTCCCATCTCTTTCAGAATTTTCCACAGTGCTTACACCTGGACAAATGTCTCCTCCAGAAACAGAATAAAAAGAAACAATAAGGAACTAAAAATAGTTGCACATATGTGAAGCTGGGGCAGATCGTTGCCAACAAGATACAAAAAGGGCAAAAACCCAGCTGTCACTTCTGAAATGTCCCAGGCACAAGCCATGTACTGTGCATGATCACTGCACAGGGCACCACCAAGGGGAAGGCAGACCTCCATCTAGCCTGGCACTTTTCCAGCCTGATCCCTGAACCTACTCCTGAAAGTGAAAGTGAAGTTGCTTAGTCATGTCCCACTCTTTGCAACCCCATGGACTGTAGCCTACCAGGCTCCTCGGTCCATGGGATTTTCCAGGCAAGAATATTGGAGTGGGTTGCCATTTCCTTCTCCAGGGGATCTTTCTAGCCCAGGGATCGAACCGGGTTTCCCTCATTGTAGGCAGATGCTTTACCATCTAAGCTACTACCCCTGCTGCTGCTGATGCTGCTAAGTCATTTCAATTGTGTCCAACTCTGTGCGACCCCATAGACAGCAGCCCACCAGGCTCCCCTGTTCCTGGGATTCTCCAGGCAAGAACACTGGAGTGGGTTGCCATTTCCTTCTCCAATGCATGAAAGTGAAAAGTGAAAGTGAAATCACTCAGTCGGTCTGACCCTCAGTGACCCCATGGACTGCAGTCTTCCAGGCTCCTCTGTCCATGGGATTTTCCAGGCAAGAGTACTGGAGTGGGGTGTCATTGCCTTCTCCTACCCTTACCCCATTTAAAGAACCAGCTCACAATGACCTTCCACCCTCCAAGGAGCAAGAAAGGGAAACCGTTATTTGTTTTTCTCCCAGTAAAACCTTGCTTGAATTTGTTGTTTGGACTCCTTAATTTTTTTTTTTTTAAACTTTACACAATCGTATTAGTTTTGCCAAATATCATATTGAATCCACGACAGGTATACATGTGTTCCCCATCCTGAACCCTCCTCCCTCCTCCCCCCCATACCATCCCTCTGGGTCGTCCCAGTGCACCAGCCCCAAGCATCCAGTATCGTGCATTGAACCTGGACTGGCATCTCGTTTCATACATGGTATTTTACATGTTTCAATGCCATTCTCCCAAATTTTCCCACCCTCTCCCTCTCCCACAGAGTCCATAAGACTGTTCTATACATTAGTGTCTCTTTTGCTGTCTCGTACACAGGGTTATTGTTACCATCTTTCTAAATTCCATATATATGCGTTAGTATACTGTATTGGTGTTTTTCCTTCTGGCTTACTTCACTCTGTATAATAGGCTCCAGTTTCATCCACCTCATTAGAACTGATTCAAATGTATTCTTTTTAATGGCTGAGTAATACTCCATTGTGTATATGTACCATGGCTTTCTTATCCATTCATCTCCTGATGGACATCTAGGTTGCTTCCATGTCTTGGCTATTATAAACAGTGCTGCGATGAACATTGGGGTACACGTGTCTCTTTCCCTTCTGGTTTCCTCAGTGTGTATGCCCAGCAGTGGGATTGCTGGATCATAAGGCAGTTCTATTTCCAGTTTTTTAAGGAATCTCCACACTGTTCTCCATAGTGGCTGTACTAGTTTGCATTCCCACCAACAGTGTAAGAGGGTTCCCTTTTCTCCACACCCTCTCCAGCATTTATTATTTGTAGACTTTTGGATCGTAGCCATTCTGACTGGTGTGAAATGGTACCTCATAGTGGTTTTGATTTGCATTTCTCTGATAATGAGTGATGTTGAGCATCTTTTCATGTGTTTGTTAGCCATCTGTATGTCTTCTTTGGAGAAATGTCTATTTAGTTCTTTGGCCCATTTTTTGATTGGGTCATTTATTTTTCTGGAGTTGAGCTGTAGGAGTTGCTTTATATTTTTGAGATTAGTTGTTTGTCAGTTGCTTCATTTGCTATTATTTTCTCCCATTCTGAGGGCTGTCTTTTCACCTTGCTAAGAGTTTGCCTTGATGTGCAAAAGCTTTTAAGGTTAATTAGGTCCCATTTGTTTATTTTTGCTTTTATTTCCAATATTCTGGGAGGTGGGTCATAGAGGATCCTGCTGTTATGTATGTCAGAGAGTGTTTTGCCTATGTTCTCCTCTAGGAGTTTTATAGTTTCTGGTCTTACATTTAGATCTTTAATCCATTTTGAGTTTATTTTTGTATATGGTGTTAGAAAGTGGTCTAGTTTCATTCTTTTACAAGTGGTTGACCAGTTTTCCCAGCACCACTTGTTAAAGAGATTGTCTTTAATCCATTGTATATTCATGCCTCCTTTGTCAAAGATAAGGTGTCCATATGTGCGTGGATTTATCTCTGGGCTTTCTATTTTGTTCCATTGATCTATATTTCTGTCTTTGTGCCAGTACCATACTGTCTTGATAACTGTGGTTTTGTAGTAGAGCCTGAAGTCAGGTAGGTTGATTCTCCCAGTTCCATTCTTCTTTCTCAAGATAGCTTTGGCTATTCGAGGTTTTTTGTATTTCCATACAAATTGTGAAATTATTTGTTCTAGCTCTGTGAAGAATACTGTTAGTAGCTTGATAGGGATTGCATTAGAACTAATCAATGACTATAGTAAAGTTGCAGGATATAAAATCAACACACAGAAATCCCTTGCATTCCTATACACTAATAATGAGAAAACAGAAAGAGAAATTAAGGAAACAATTCCATTCACCATTGCAACGGAAAGAATAAAATACTTAGGAATATATCTACCTGAAGAAACTAAAGACCTATATATAAAAAACTATAAAACACTGGTGAAAGAAATCAAAGAGGACACTAATAGATGGAGAAATATACCATGTTCATGTATTGGAAGAATCAATATAGTGAAAATGAGTATACTACCCAAAGCAATTTATAGACTCCTCAGTTTTTATTGATTAAGGAGTCTAAGAACCTGACTCAGTAACAGTATCAGGCCTCCTGCAGAAGAATACCAATGATACTTCTGTGTATTCCTTCCACCTCTTCTTAATATCTTCTGCTTGTTAGGTCCATACTATTTCTGTCCTTTATTGAACCCATCTTTGCATTACTTTGCCAAGAAAGATCCATCTAGTCAAGGCTATGGTTTTTCCAGTAGTCATGTATGGATGTGAAAGTTGGACTGTAAAGAAAGGTGATTGCTGATAAGTGATGCTTTTGAACTGTGGTGTTGGAGAAGACTCGAGAGCCCCTTGGAGATCCAATCAGTCCATCCTAAAGGAGATCAGTCCTGGGTGTTCACTGAAAGACTGATGTTGAAGCTGAAACTCCAATACTTTGGCCACCTGATGCGGAGAGCTGACTCATTTGAAAAGACCCTGATGCTGGGAAAGATTGAGGGCAGAAGGAGAAGGGGGGTGACAGAGGATGAGATGGCTGGATGGCATCACCAACTCAATAGGCATGAGTTTGGGTAAACTTTGTGAGTTGGTGATAGACAGGGAAGCCTGGCATGCTGCAGTCCATGGGGTCACAAAGAATCAGACACGACTGAGTGACTGACTGAACTGAACTGATGATACTAAGATTATAAAGACACCACCAGGGAAGCGGAACTCAGCTGGCACATTCAAAATGAGACATAATCTTAAATTGTTAGTGTGGGAGTTGCCAGATATCCATTAATGTTTATTTGGAGATAAAATGTGTACTGCTTCTTGAATAATCAGCAGTGTTCAGTTCAGTTCAGTTCAGTCACTCAGTCGTGTCTGACTCTTTGCGACCCCATGAATTGCAGCACACCAGGCCTCCCTGTCCATCACCAACACACGGAGTTTATTCAAACTCACGTCCATGAAATCAGTGATGCCATCTAGCCATCTCATCCTCTGTCGTCCCCTTCTCCTCCTGCCCCCAATCCCTCTCAGCATCAGAATCTTTTCCAATGAGTCAACTCTTCGCATGAGGTGGCCAAAGTACTGGAGTTTCAGCTTTAGCATCATTCCTTCCAAAGAATACCCAGGATTGATCTCCCTTAGAATGGACTGGTTGGATCTCCTTGCAGTCCAAGGGACTCTCAAGAGTCTTCTCCAACACCACAGTTAAAAGGCATCAATTCTTCGGTGCTCAGCTTTCTTCACAGTCCAACTCTCACGTCCATACATGACCAATGGAAAAACCATAGGCTTGACTAGAAAGACCTTTGTTGGCAAAGTAATGTCTCTGCTTTTGAATATGCTATCTAGGTTGGTCATAACTTTCCTTCCCAGGAGTAAGCGTCTTTTAATTTCATGGCTGCGGTCACCATCTGCAGTGATTTTGGAGCCAAAAAAAATAAAGTCTGACATTGTTTCCAATGTTTCCCCATCTATTTCCCATGAAATGATGGGACCAGATGCCATCATCTTAGTTTTCTGAATGTTGAGTTTTCAGCCAACTTTTTCACTCTCCTCTTTCACTTTCATCAAGAGGATTTTTAGTTCCTCTTCACTTTCTGCCATAAGGGTGGTGTCATCTGCATTTCTGAGGTTATTGATATTTCTCCCGGCAATCTTGATTCCAGCTTGTGCTTCTTCCAGCACAGCATTTCTCATTATATACTCTGCATATAATTTAAATAAACAGACAATATACAGCCTTGACGTACTCCTTTTCCTATTTGGAATCAGTCTGTTTTTCCATATCCAGTTCTAACTGTTGCTTCCTGACCTGCATGTAGGTTTCTCAAGAGGCAGGTCAGGTTGTCTGGTATTCCCATCTCTTTCGGAATTTTCCACAGTTTATTGCACTTCAGTATTCTTGTGTTGAGAACCCCATGGACAGTATGAAAAGGCAAAATGATAGGATACTGAAAGAGGAACTCCCCAGCTCGGTAGGTTCCCAATATGCTACTGGAGATCAGTGGAGAAATAACTCCAGAATGAAGGGATGGAGCCAAAGCAAAACAATACCCAGTTGTGGATGTAACTGGTGATAGAAGCAAGGTCCAATGCTGTAAAGAGCAATATTGCATAGGAACCTGAAATGTCAGGTCTATGAATCAAGGCAAATTGGAAGTGGTCAAACAGGAGATGGCAAGAGTTAATGTCAACATTCTAGGAATCAGAGAACTAAAATGGACTGGAATGGGTGAATTTAACTCAGATGACCATTATATCTACTACTGTGGGCAGGAATCCCTTAGAAGAAATGGAGTAGGCATCGTGGTCAACAAAAGAGTCCAGAATGCAGTACTTGGATGCAATCTCAAAAATGACAGAATGATCTCTCTTTATTTCCAAGGCAAACCATTCAATATCACAGTAATCCAAATCTATGCCTCAAACAGCAACGCTGAAGCAGCTGCAGTTGAATGGTTCTATGAAGACCTACAAGATCTTTTAGAACTAACACCCAAAAAAGATGTCCTTTTCATTATAGAGGACTGTAGTGCAAAAGTAGGAAGTCAAGAAACACCTAGAGTAACTTGCAAATTTGGCCTTGGAATACAGAATGAAGCAGGGCAAAGGCTAATAGAGTTTTGCCAAGAGAACACACTGGTCATAGCAAACACCCTCTTCCAAAAACACAAAAGAAGACTCTACACATGGACATCACCAGATGGTCAGCATCAAAATCAGATTGATTATATTCTTTGTAGCCAAAGATGGAGAAGCTCTATACAGTCAGCAAAAACAAGACCAGGAGCTGATGGTGGCTCAGATCATGAACTCCTTATTGCCAAATTCAGCAGTGTTACTTTTATCACATTTCTATCTGTCACAAAACTAGGATAATTCCTCAAATCATGACTATGGTATATGAGGTGAATGAAACAGTGTTATAAGGCAAAGGTCAGGAAGAGACTTTCTGGATGATTGGGAAAAGGTGCTTTACCACTCCATACCTGTACTATCCAACAGTAAGCAATGATCAGCTGGTGTTGTGATCTGCAACAGGCAGAGAGAAGAACTTTAAACAGAGAAACATCTTAAACAAATCTGGTGAGAAACAATCCAAAAGGAACAAAGCACTAAAGGACTTGAATTTGCTTTTGGTGAAAAGATGGAAAACCTAGCTCAAATTCAAAGAAAAAGAAAAGAGAAATCACTACTTCAGAAAGTGACCTTCCTTTAAGATTCTTCCAGCATGAATCCAGTTCAAGGGAGCCCTTAGAGAGTAGTCAGTTTTGATCATTATCCAGATGAAATCCCCTTTGAGTGCAAGCCACATGGGGGTTTACTGTAAAGGAAAATGAGGACCCACTCCCAATTTAGTCTTTAAAATTAACAAGGCCACTTGCACAAGATAAGAAGGTCTTTGTTTTCACATAACAATTAGTAGGCTTGAAACAGATCATGCAGTCTTCCCAGGCGGTGCTAGTGGTAAAGAATGTGCCTACCAATGCAGGAGATGTAAGAAACATTGGTTTGATCCATGGGTGGGGAAGATCCTCTGGAGGAGGTCATGGCAACCTATTCCAGTGTTCTTACCTGGAGAAACCCATGGACAAGAGGAGCCTTGGCAGGCTGCAGTCCATGGGGTCACAGAAGTCAGACACAACTGAAGCGACTTAAACCCACACCAACAGATCATGCAGTTCAATATAAAAACTCAAATGGGTGGAAGACCTAAACAGACATTTCTCCAAAGAAGATATACCGATGTCCAACAAACAAATGGAAAGATGCTCAGCACCACTAATTATTAGAGAAATGCAAATCAAAACTCTAATGAGGTATCACATCACATCTATCAGAATGGCCATCATTAAAAAAATCTACAAACTCAACTATAAAAAGGAATGAAATTGGATCATTTGTAGTGATATGGATGGACCTAGAGACTGTCATACAGAGTAAGTAAGTCAGAAAAAGAAAAACAAATATAACATAAAAATGCATATATGTAGAATCTAGAAAATAGGTATACTTGTCCTATTTGCAAAACAGAAATAGAGATGCTGATGTAGAGAATAAAGGTATGGACACCAAGGGGGTAAAGGGGGAGAGTATGAATTGGGAGATTGAGGTATACAATTGTAATCAATTGATTTCAATTGTATATATATACAATTGATATTAATTGTATATATAAACAATTGATACTATGTAAAAAATAACCTCAGATATGCATATGACACCACCCTTATGGCAGAAAGTGAAGAGGAACTAAAAAGCCTCTTAATGAATGTGAAAGAGGAGAGTGAAAAAGTTGGCTTAAAGCTCAACATTCAGAAAACAAAGATCATGGCATCTGGTCCCATCACTTCATGGGAAATAGATAGAGAAACAGTGAAAACAGTGTCAGACTTTATTTTTTTGGGCTCCAAAGTCACTGCAGATGGTGATTGCAGCCATGAAATTAAAAGACGCTTACTCCTTGGAAGGAAGGTTATGACCAACCTAAATAGCATATTGAAAAGCAGAGACATTACTTTGCCAACAAAGGTCTGTCTAGTCAAGCCTATGGTTTTTCCAGTGGTCATGTATGGATGTGAGAGTTGGACTGTGAAGAAAGCTGAGCACCAAAGAATTGATGCTTTTGAACTATGGTGTTGGAGAAGACTCTTGAAAGTACCTTGGACTGCAAGGAGATCCAACCAGTCCATTCTAAGGGAAATCAATCCTGGGTGTTCTTTGGAAGGACTGATGCTAAAGCTGAAACTCCAGTACTTTGGCCACCTCATGTGAAGAGTTGACTCATTGGAAATGACTCTGATGCTGGGAGGGATTGGGGGCAAGAGGAGAAGGGGACGATGGAGGATGAGATGTCTGGATGGCTCACCGACTCGATGGACATGAGTTTGAGTAAACTCCGTGTGTTGGTGATGGACAGGGAGGCCTGGCGTGCTGTGATTCATGGGGTCGCAACTAGCCGGACACAATCGAGCAACTGAAATGAACTGAAAATAGATAACTTATAAGAACCTACTGTATAACTCAAGAAACTCGACTCAGTGCTCTATGGTGTCCTAAATGGGAAGGAAAGCCCAAACAGAGGGCATATACATATAACTGATTTGTTTTGATGAGTGGGGACATACTCAGTAAATCTTTAATCCAACTTTCTGCTGATGGGTGGGGCTGTGTTCCCTCCCTGTTTTTTGACCTGAGGCCAAACTATGGTGGAGATAATGAAGATAATTGAAACCTCATTCAAAAGGTCCCATGCATACACTGTTGCACTGAGTGCCCCAACCTTGCAGCAGGCCACCGCCAACCCATGCCTCCGCCTGAGACTCCTGGACGTTCACAGGCCTCTGGGTCAGTCTCTTTTACGGTCACTGCTTCTTTCCTGGGTCCTGCTGCGCACAAGGCACACAAACTATGGAAAATTCTTAAAGAGATGGGAATACCAGACCACCTGACCTGCCTCTTGAGAAATCTGTATGCAGGTCACGAAGCAACAGTTAAAACTGGACATGGAACAACAGACAGGTTCCAAATTGGGAAAGGACTATGTCAAGGCTGTATATTGTCACCCTGCTTATTTAACTTACTTGCAGAGTACATCATGCAAAATGGCAGGCTGGATGAAGAATAAGCTGGAATCAAGATTGCCAGGAGAAATATCAATAACCTCAGATATGCAGATGACACCACCCTTATGGTAAAAAGTGAAGAACTAAAAAGCCTCCTGATGAAAGTGAAAGAGGAGAATGAAAAAGTTGGCTTAAAACTCAACATTCAGAGAACCAAAATCACGGTATCCAGTCCCATCACTTCATGGCAAATAGATGGGGAAATAATGGAAACAGTGAGAGACTTTATTTTGAGGGGCTCCAAAATCACTGTAGATGGTGACTGCAGCCATGAAATTAAAAGACACTTGCTCCTTGAAATAAAAGCTATGACCAACCTAGACAGCATATTCAAAAGCAGAGACGTTACTTTGCCCACAAAAGTCCGTCTAGTCAAAGCTATGGTTTTTCCAGTGGTCATGTATGGATGTGAGAGTTGGACTATAAAGAAATCTGAGAGCTGAAGAATTGATGCTTTTGAACTGTGGTGCTGGAGAGTCCCTTGGGCTTCAAGAAGACCAACTAGTCCATCCTAAACTGATTCTTGAACTGAATTGATTCCTGAATATTCATTGGAGGGACTGATGCTGAAGCTGAAACTCTAACACTTGGCCACCTTATGCAAAGAACTGACTCATTTGAAAAGACCTTGATGCTGAGAAAGACTGAAGGTGGGAGGAGAATGGGACAACAGAGGATGGGATGGTTGGATGGCATCACTGACTCAATGGACATGAATTTGAGTAAGCTCTGGGACTTGGTGATGGACAGGGAGGCCTGCTGTGCTGCAGTCCATGGGGTTGCAAAGAGTTGGACACAACTGAGTGACTTAACTGAACTGAACTGATACCTGATTTACTTTACTGGGCAGTAGAAACTAACATAACACTAAAATGTTTTGTTAGCATAACAGGTAACATATCTTGTTACCTGTCAGAAGACTACTATATATCTCCCAGCATGCCTCATAATAATTGCTACATTCTTGATATTGAGATTCGATGCGTCTACATGCATGCTAAGTTTCTTCAGTCATGTCCAACTCTTTGCAACCCCATGGATTGTAGCCCATCAGGCTCCTCTGTCCATGGGATTTCCCAGGCAAGAGTACTGGAATAGGTTTCTATGCCCTCCTCCAGGGGATCTTCCCCACCCAAGGATCGAACCCTGTCCCTTATGTCTCCTGCATTGGCAGACGGATTCTTTACCACTAGTGCCACCTAGGAATACACCAGAATTGACTGGTGTATTCACATACACTGGAATTGATGTAACCTATATTCTATTGTGAATATTATACACTTTATATTGCCTATAAGTCTCTCTTGTTCTATTTTGTGTGAATGCAATAGCTCTCTAATTTGCATCACTCTTAACATACCTATCCGAATCTATCCTCAACTCTTTTGGTAAGATTATCACACTTTTAATGACTTGTTCAATTTTTTCAGCTTTATTTTAGTATCCATGCTGGTGGGACCATGTGTATTTTTTTTTTCATTCAATCCATAGCATCCATAACTCTATGAAAAAGTACATAATACATAGCTATTGACCAAATCTCTTAAGGAAGTTACATTCTGATCTAAAAAGTTAAGCAAGCAAAGAGCTTAATAATTTATTTGGTCATTGGAATACTTTGTATCTAATATTTATATTTATAACAGCTGTTTTATTCCAAGCTCTTTCACTAACTAGTTGAGAAATAGTTTCATACCTTGGTAAGCAATGATAGTTTTTCCCTGGTGCTATGCAACTGAAACCAATTCATTCATTCACCTATCCAGCTAATGTTTGCTGCTGCTGCTGCTGCAAAGTTGCTTCAGTTGTGTCTGACTGTGTGACCCCATAGACGGCAGCCCACCAGGCTCCCCTGTCCCTGGGATTCTCCAGGCAAGAACACTGGACTGGGTTGCCATTGCCTTCTCCACAGCTAATGTTTATTGATCCCCAAATGCCAGATGCCAGAAGCTAGACTGTTAGGCATATTTTATTGAATTCTGAGTCCTGTTTTTGAATAACTCACTTTAGAGTGGATAAGGTGAACTAAAAGCTAGTAATCAGAAAGTGAAGAGGAACTAAAAAGCCTTTTGATGAAAGTGAAAGGGGAGAGTGAAAAAGTTGGTTTAAAGCTCAACATTCATAAAACTAAGATCGTGGTATCTGGTCCCATCACTTCATGGGAAATAGATGGGGAAACAGTGGAAACCGTGTCAGACTTTATTTTTTGGGGGCTCCAAAACCACTGCAGATGGTGATGGCAGCCATGAAATTAAAAGACGCTTACTCCTGGGAAGGAAAGTTATGACCAACCTAGATAGCATATTGAAAAGCAGAGACATTGCCAACAAAGGTCCGTCTAGTCAAGGCTATGATTTTTCCAGTGGTCATGTATGGATGTGAGAGTTGGACTGTGAAGAAAGCTGAGCGCTGGAGAATTGATGCTTTTGAACTGTGGTGTTGGAGAAGACTCTTGAGAGTCCCTTGGACTGCAAGGAGATCCAACCAGTCCATTCTGAAGATCAGCCCTGGGATTTCTTTGGAAGGAATGATGCTAAAGCTGAAACTCTAGTACTTTGGCCACCTCATGCGAAGAGTTGACTCATTGGAAAAGACTCTGGTGTTGGGAGGGATTGGGGGCAAGAGGAAAAGGGGATGACAGAGGATGAGATTTCTGGATGGCATCACCGACTCAATGGATGTGAGTTTGAGTGAACTCCAGGAGTTGGTGATGGACAGGGAGGCCTGGCGTGCTGCAATTCATGGGGTTGCAAAAAGTCGGACACAACTGATTGACTGACCTGAACTGAACTATGATTTTATAGTTTCTCTGATAGAGGCAAGTATAAGAGCTGTGAAAGCTTTTAACTTTCCATAAGTTGTTTTAACATTGTATAGACAAAATCCCACAGCTTAATTTTTCTCACAGCTTTTTGACAAGAAGAGTAAACAATCATAAAATATTGAGGAAGGATATCTTGAGATAAATAGCACAGTAAAGTGGATTTCTTTGCCTCATATCAACCTCATCAAACTCACATCTTGTTAACAACTGTCCTCATCATTTGATTTTCTTTCCTCCCCTTGAATATTAGGAATATTATTCCTTACTCTATTGTATACCCAATCTGATACACAGTACTTTTTTTGGCATTAGCTGATTATCAGGGAACAGTACACACTGTATGATGGTTTTGTCACACAATGCGCAACTTCTTAACTATTTATTTTCCTAAAAATAAAAAAGTGTTGACACAAATCTGACACAGTAACATTATTTTTACTTTTTAAAATGTTACTATTGGAGTGTAATTTGCTTGACAATATTGTGTTAGTTTCTGCTATACAACAAAGTGAATCAGCTCTGTGGATATGTATATTCACATCTTCTTGAGCCTCCCTGGCCCGATGCCACTGCTTTACATCATCACAGGTTAACATTATTTTAAATGAAAATTTCAGATGGTTTTAACATGATATCAACTCAAGGAAATGTATTTCCCAAGGTAGCTCATGATCACTGGTGTATTTACTGATAGAATGTTTTCCATGATGAGTTTCAGTGATCTTAACCCAACCTATCATTCTACTTGCCTTTTTTCCTACAGCTAAACATTGAGTTGACATCTTCATTGAGTTGTTTGCAGTACTACTTGGATATACTCTTTGGGAATTACAGCTAATTTAGAACTCATTAGTATGTACACTTAATTTACATGGCTCAGTTAAATGAGCAATATCTTACATGAGTCTATAGTGAATCATCTGCCATCAGGTACATTTAACTTTGTTTTTCTTGCCAGAGTTGTGCAAAGGCCTATCTTGTTTTGCTTAACTTAGGTAACTGGATGTCAGTATCGGAGAAGGCAATGGCACCCCACTCCAGTACTCTTTCCTGGAAAATCCCATGGATGGAGGAGCCTGGAAGGCTGAAGTCCATGGGGTTGCTGAGGGTTTGACACGACTGAGCGACTTCATTTCCACTTTTCACTTTCATGCATTGGAGAAGGAAATGGCAACCCACTCCAGTGTTCTTGCCTGGAGAATCCCAGGGACAGGGGAGCCTGGTGGGCTGCCATCTATGGGGTCGCACAGAGTCGGAAACGACTGAAGTGACTTAGCAGTAGCAACAGATTATGAATGCTATTACTTCATAGTTTACTTCATAATTTAATTCCTCTTCCAGGTCATCTAATACATCATATTACTTTGTGTGTGTGTGTGTGTGTGTGAGTGCACATCTTTGTGAATCTTAGAGTACTTAGGGCTGGTATTCTATTTGGTCTCTTCATTGTTTTTATTTTTTTTCCCCTTTGAACTTTTTACATTGTATTGGGGTATAGCTGATTAATAATGCTGTGATAGTTTCAGGTGAACAGCAGAGGGTGTTCAGCAGAGGTAAACAGCCATACGTATGTCCATCTTCAGTTTCCTGATGGAATAACTGTATTAATTTGCATTTTTGTTTGACCACTATAAAAGGAAAATCATTAAGGCAGCTACCTGAATAAGGATAAGATATGATATCTAGGTATTCATATGAATGTTCATTATGCATGACATAGAAAAAATAAACTAAATTTTATCTAATTTGCATTGCACAAATACAAAACCATTATTTATTCTCTGGGATTTTATGTTACACTTATTAATCTTCTTTATTCAGTAGACTTTCATTCTTTCTTACATATTTTATTCATGAAATAAGTATTTGCTGCATACTTAGTATATTTCAGTCACTACATCAAATGCTGGTGATCAGTGGTTAACAAGGAAAATGTGGACTTGTTTTAACTTCTATGTAAAAAACAGACCAAAAACCAGAATTGTACATTGAGATAAGTATATATGAAGCCATATTCCTTTTTTCCACTTGAACTCTTTATATTCCCATTTTGGCTTTTCATTTTTTATGATTGAATACTTTGTATGTCAATTAAAGTTACCTTTCTACAGGATAATTAGCAAAAGCTTTATTGAAGAAATGACTTTTAATTTAAAAATATAAAGATGAGAAGAAACCAGCTAAGTGCAGAGTGAAAATATCAGTATTCCTGAAATAGCATATGTAATGATAATGAATTAAGAAAGAATTTTTGTTTCAGAAGAATTGAAAGGATAACAGTGTCCCTAGACATCAACAGTGACAAACGTCTAGGATGGAACTAGAAAAATAAGTTATGGTCAGATTATATAGCACTTTGAAGTCCATATAAAATATATAAGTTATATCCTTAGAATACTGGAATTATCATTTTAATGAGGGCATGATATTATCTTATTTAGGATCTGCAAAAGAAAGAGAAATAACATGAGAGTGGGAAGGCCAGTTAGGAAGCTAATATACTAAACTTTGGAAGATATTAGGTTAAGGGAAGTGGTAATGAAACATGTAGTAGAGAGATTTCAGACAAATTAATAGGATCAAATTTATGGGAGATATTAATATAAGAGGAGTAAACAGAAAGGATCATCATGAGCCAGATAAACACAATGGTGTGATCACTCACCTAGACCAGACATCCTGGAATGAAAAGTCAAGTAGGGCTTAGGAAGCATCACTATGAACAAAGCTAGTGGAGGTGATGGAATTCCAGTTGAGCTATTTCAAATCCTAAAAGAAGATGCTGTTAAAGTGCTGCATTCAATATGGCAGCAAATTTGGAAAACTCAACAGTGGCCACAGGACTGAAAAAGGTCAGTTTTCATTCCAATTCCAAAGAAAGGCAATACCAAAGAATGCTCAAACTACTGCACAATTGCACTCATCTCACACCCTAGCAAAGTAATGTTCAAAATACTCCAAGCCAGGCTTCAACAGTGAACCACGAACTTCCAGATGTTCAAGCTGCATTTAGAAAAGGCAGAGGAACCACAGATCAAATTGCCAGCGTCTGTTGGATCATCAAAAAAGCAAGAGAGTTCCAGAAAAACATCTACTGCTTTATTAATTATATCAAAGCCTTTGACTGTGTGGATCACAACAAACTGTGAAAATTCTTCAAGAGATGGGAATGCCAAACCACTTTACATGCTTCCTGAGAAATCTGTATGCAGGTCAAGAAGCAACAGTTAGAACCAGACATGGAACAACAGTCTGGTTCCAAATTTGGAAAGAAGTACATTAAGACTGTATATTGTCACTATGCTTATTTAGCTTCTATGCAGGATACATTATGAGAAATGCTGGGCTGGATGAAGTGCAAGCTGGAATCAAGATTGCTGGGAGAAATATCAGTAACCTCAGCTAGGCAGATGACACTACCCTTAAGGCAGAAAGCAAAGAAGAACTAAAGAACCTCTTAATGAAAGTGAAAGAGGAGAATGAAAAAGCTGTCTTAAAACTGAATACTCAAAAAGTAAGATCATGGCATCCAGCCCCATCACTTCATGGCAAATAGATGGGGAACCAATGGAATTAAAAGAGGCTTGCCCTTTGGGAAAAAAGTTATGACCAACATATACAGCATGTTGGAGAAGGCAATGGCACCCCACTCCAGTACTCTTGCCTGGAAAATCCCACGGACGGAGGAGCCTGGTAGGCTGCAGCCCATGGGGTCGCCAAGAGTCAGACACTACTGAGCGACTTCACTTTCACTTTTCACTTTCATGGACTGGAGAAGGAAATGGCAACCTACTCCAGTATTCTTGTCTGGAGAATCCCAGGGACAGGGGATCCTGGTGGGCTGCCATCTATGGGGTCACACAGAGTCGGACATGACTGACGCGACTTAGCAGCAGCAGCAGCAGACGGCGTGTTAAAAAGCAGAGACATTACTTTGCAGACAAAGGTATGTCTAGTTAAAGCTATGATTTTTCTAGTAGTCATGTGTGGATGTGTGAGTTGGACTATAAACAAAGCTGAACACCAAAGAGTTGATGCTTTTGAACTGTGATGTTGAAGACTCTTGAGAGTCCCTTGGACTGCAAGGTGATCCGACCAGTCCATCCTAAAGGAAAGCAGTCCTGAATATTCATTGGAAGGACTCATGCTGA
The DNA here is from genome assembly GCF_003369695.1 of Bos indicus x Bos taurus. NCBI lineage: Eukaryota > Metazoa > Chordata > Mammalia > Artiodactyla > Bovidae > Bos > Bos indicus x Bos taurus. The sequence continues at coordinate 45,629,766 of NC_040087.1, read as the reverse complement.
AGCTGAAACTCCAATACTTTGGCTACCTGATGTGAAGAACTGAGTCACTGAAAAAGACTCTGATGCTGGGAAAGATTGAAGTCATTTCTTCAATAAAGCTTTTGCAGGAGGAGAAGGGGATGACAGAGGATGAGATGGTGGGATGGCATCACCGACTTGATGGACTTGAGTTTAGCAAGCTCTGGGTGTTGATGATGGACAGGGAGGCCTGGCACGCTGCATTCCACGGGGTCACAAAGAATTGGACACGGCTGAGGGACTGAATTGAAACAGAAAGGAAAGAATGATTCTTAGATTTTATACTTAAGCAATTAGTTGGAAGGTGGTATCTGATAACTGAGAAGACTGACTTACTGGGAAATCTGGGAGTTGATGAGTCATTCTTCCATAGAAGGTTAGAGCTATTGCAAAATAAATGATTTAGTTTTTAACAGTTTAAATTTGATAATTATCTGTACTAGTGAAGAGGTCAAACTATGCAGATGGATATGAGCTTTTATAATACAAAAAAGAATATTGGAAGTATATGGAAGATATTTGTCTGGAGCACCATTGGAGAGACAATAAGAGAACTAAACAAGGAGGAGAACGTCCACATTTGGAGGACGTATAGAGAGAAAGACAAGTGATCCGTTACATGACAGAGTGAGCGCATGGAATATAAAAGGGAATAATAAACTGCATTAAATGAAGTAGTGATTCAGAATAAGATAAATACAGAGACATATTCACCTGCAATGCAGGAAGACCTGAGTTTGATACCTGGGTTGGGAAAATCCCTGGGAGAAGGGAATGGCAACCCACTTAAATATTCTTGTCTGAAGAATTCCATGGACAGAAGAGCTTGTCGGGCTACAGACCACAGCATCGCAAAAAGTCAGACACCTTAACATTCTTTGAATGCCGCAACTGTTTGTACATTGCTGAATATGAAAAGAGAAGTTTAAACTGAGTGTCAAATAGAAAATCAAATTTGAGTGGTTAAAGTGGGAATATAGGTCTGAAAGTGAAGGTGGCAAGAATGGATAATTGTTCTTGGAGTTTGTCTCTGAAGAAAACAAAAAGTTTAAGCTGTGACCGGGAGACTGAGGAGGTAATGGGACTTGGTTTGCAAATGCTTGAGATTCTGTATTATTTTTCAAAAATATTGGAGGTGATTCATTAAAGATGCAGGAAATTCTGACTCTTCAGTGATTAAAATTAGTTATGTTCACAAGGAAATGTGATCCATAGCTAAAGTTTGACGATGAACTTGAAAAATGCTACTTCCATTAAAACAGAAAGAAAGAGGAAAAGATGAAAGCAAAATAGGTTAGGAGATTTAATTGCTGAAAATGAGAAAATTGGCTGGGAATGAAGAAGGAGAGATATTTGGGGCAGGAGGAGATTTGACAAATTATCTGAGATAGTGAGATCCAATACCCATTACCTTTACAATTGTGTAATAATTATCCACCATATGTGAGTGTTGGCCACGTGCAAGGCGGTATTTGAATAGCTGGGAAACATTGGTATGGAGATAGGCAGTCATAATTGCTTTCATTATTACAAATTAAAACAATATAGATGTAGAGGGGTGTACTGTAACAGGTGATTTTCTGCATCTGCTCAGGGATAGACACAGAGAAGGTGAATGGTAAGGAATCTTGGCACTGGGATGGCTCTCGGTCTGTGACCCCCTGATGTTTCTCTAGCTAACTTCCTAACTGATGTCTCCCTTAATTGTGAAGAATAATATAGATAAGACATGTTTCCATTTCCCAATTTTATTAAATCTTATTTCCATTTTTTCTAATTTATTAGTTACATTAAAATTTTCTGATATCTTTTTAATTTTCTCACATTCCACTTCTCACTCTTCTGAGTCTGCTGCTCTAAATCATCATTCTTGTGAATATTTTTTATATCTTCTATACATAGAAAATCATGTATAGCATTGCCTTGAATGTTTAAAACTATGTAGTGCTCAATTTATATCATTCTACCCAAGTGCATCATAGCTCTTCTCTATTTATTTTAGTTGAAGCACATTATTCCATGTATCAATATAAAACAGTTTTGTTTGTTTATTTTTCTGTTAAAAGGAGACCTGGGACCATTTTGGCAATCAATTTCCATAATACCTGGTACTCTGTCTATATCATCATGTCCCTTTGTCTCCTAAAAGTGACAATTTATGTATATATATATATATATATATGTATATATATACACACACACACATGACACTCTTGGTTTCCTTTACTCAGAATGATCCATCGATATTGTTGCATGTGCCTAAGATTTTTATTTTTATTTCAAATTATGTTTCATATTATGTGAATATTATATCAATATTATAGACTATTTCATATTCTATTATGCTAGAATTTGTTTACCCTTTCTACATTTGAGGGCATTTGAATTGTTTCTAACTTTGAATAGTGTCCTGAAGGATTGTCATGTACGTGTCTTTAGGTGCATATATGTACATATTTCTTTGTGTATATTCCACAGATGGTATTCTGAGTCATAGGATATATGCATGTACTGCTTTATGGGATCTTACTAGACAATATTCCAGTACAGTGGATATACTGATTTATACTTCTGTCAGTGCTGAATACCAGTCCAATTTCTATACGTCCATGATCTTTCTGTTTTAGGATTAGTACTTTTCATGTCCTATTTTAAAACACTTTGTGTTCCCCAAAGCCATACCATATTATTTGCTAGAAGCTTTGGTATTTTAACTTTTACATACATATTTTCACAACAAATTCAGAATGTGTTTTTCCATATGTTGCAGTTATAGATCAAAATCTATGTTTCCCACTTAAGGACATTGAATTGAGTGGGCAGTTTTTATTGAAAAGACCAGCCTTTGCTCTTAACTTGGTCATTATCCATTGCCATTTGTGTTCTGTTTTTGATTATATGTTAATTTGCCTGTGCTTGAGCAAAACCTGTATTAATTCTGTATGTTATTAATAAATTTTGATAAATTTTGTCATTAAAACTTGTTTTTATTCAACATTGCATTAGATATTATTGATCTTTTGGATTCCTATATACATTTTGGAGTCAGCTTAATTTACACACACATACACACGCAATGTAGTGCAAGTGTGTATATATATTTTATGATCATGATATTAAGTATATACCGATTTAGAATTGTCTTTTCATTTTGGTGGATCCGTCTTATTCTTTTATTCCTAAAAGTTTGATTCTTAAACCTGAAACATACTCTTTGTTGTGTGAGTTGTTTTGCTTTGTTTGTTTTGGTTATTAATAACCCACTTATTTTGCCATCATTTTGCTTCAACATTTCTGGTCCTTATATTTAGATGCATGCTTTCAGCCAAAATATTTTGCTACATTTTTAAAATTAATGTGACCACTTTTATCTTTTAATTACAGTAGTTACATAATTTAAATATAATTTCTAACATATTTGGGCCTAAATCTACCATCTGTCATGCCTCTTTTTGTTTACTATAAAATTTTAAATATTGCTTTATATTATACCATTTTGTTATATATTGTGCCAGCAGAAAATTATAGTATAAAATTGGCTGATTAAAAACTGATATTTTGTTCACTTCCTGACAAATTCAAGGATCTTTAAACACTTAAATGCATATATTCCCTTCCAAATAGAAACAAATATATTCCCTAAATATGCATATACATACATATATATATTACATTATTACCATAATATATTTTAGGTGTATATATACTTTTAATGCTGGAGAAGGGAATGGCAACCTATTCCAGTATTCTTGCCTGGAGACTCCCATGGACATAGAGCCTGGTGGGCTACAGTCCATGGGTTCACAGAGTCAGATACCACTGAAGTGACTTAACATACACATGCATACGTTAGATGACAAAGGACTTCATTAATTTTTGTATATTACATATTCATTTAATGTACTCATAAATTTATCATTTCTGTTTCTCTTCATTTCTATTTTTATTTTATCCAAGAATATTTTTCTTTGTGAAGAACTCCATTAATATAACTTATGATCTACTGGAAGGGCTTTCCTGGGAGCTCAGATGGTAAAATATCTGCCTGCAGTGGGGGAGACCTGGTTGCAATCCCTAGTCGGGAAGACACATTTTTTCAATTGTTTCTCTGTAAATGAATTTGGCCTTCATTTTGGAAATAAATAGGGCCAAGATACTAAAAATTCTATAATTAACAATAATTTTATTGTTAAAATTTATTGTAAAAAATTCTATAATTAACAATAACAATAATTTTTTTCCTTATCTTATATGTTTTTACTGATAACTAAGGGACCAAACATACATTCCATTCTTTGTATAAAATATATTAAGTTTCTGTTAACTTCAGCATACCCCAAAGTCAAAATGTTAAAAACTAATAATGATGTCCAAACATCCTAAACTCTTTAATAATTACTATGACCTTACTTTTATCAGCAAAGTATGCAATAACCTCCCCTTCCTTTCACATCTAAGAGTAGGGTGAAATCCACTCTGTCAACAGAGGGAGAAAAAAATGGAGATATTATTTGTTTTAACCTATTAGTTGAAGAAAAAGGTGGGTGATGTTTCATCAATACAAATGCAGAGCCAATTGAATACATATTTAAACTGGGGAAAAAGATATTTGTATTATAGCACCTCAAAGCTCTAACTTTTGAGCTCCTAGCTTGCAAACATAAGAAAATACAGTACTCCATATAATAAAATTACAAATATCATACAAAGTTTGTCTGGTATATTTCCAAAATGAAGCTAATAATAAGTATAAGTAGCACTAAAGAGTTTACTTATATAAAAGGATAGCCACAGACAAGAGTCATTATGTATACTGGATTTTTTTTTAAATTTTATTTTATTTTTAAACTTTACAATATTGTATTAGTTTTGCCAAAATTTTTTTTGTTAATTGTTATTGTTAATTTAAAATTAACAATAATTTTAAAAGAATGCACACAATCAAGAGGCTTAGATGAAGTGGAGAGAGCTCAGGGACACCAGCGATGGCCTAAACTGGTGATGGTTCCTTTCTGCATCAGTCATGCCTCAGTGACTTAGAATGGATGAAGTCTCTAGGTAAGATAATATACAACGTACTCATTTTAACAATTATATTGTTTCCTGTTAACCTCCAGGTAAAAATATTTAAAGATAGCTATGCTGAGAAGGGGATGACAGGGGATGAGATGGCTGGATGGCATCACGGACTTGATGGAAATGAGTTTGAGTGAACTCCGGGAGGTGGTGATGGACAGGGAGGCCAGGTATGCTGTGATTCATGGGGTTGCAGAGTTGGACACGACTGAGCGACTGAACTGAACTGAACTGAACTGATGCTATCTTCATTATCCCCTGACATTGAATATTTTGTTTTTGAAATGTTTCTTTTTATTCCATGTAATGCATTTCTTAAATTACAACAAAATATCTGTTCATTATATTTAATATATTAATACAATTATGACTAAAAATCTGTCATTACATTCCTTCATTTTTATCTTTTCATAATTTTCTAAAGGTTCTTCAATATTTCTTTGCTTGATTAAATACAAATGTGATCAAGTATGTGTCCAAAACTGTGGTCAACTTACGTTAACGCAATCAATTTATAAACAACCAGAAACCTAGAAAATATTAGAATGTGAAATTTACTTAAGTTCTTGGAAACTAAACATATTGTTTTGGCTGATTATTTAAAGAACGCTACATCTGTGTGCTGACCATATAAAAAGTGGTTGATAATATAAGCAACAAAATTAACAAACTGTTTAAAGAAGCTATTTTGGGAAGACGTTTTCTTTATTTATGAGGCCCTTGCATAAAAAGATCAAAACTTTTTAAAGTTAATCTAACAGTACCCCTTCATATTTTTAATCAATTATATCATTTATTTAAAATCCTCAAATTATCACTTTATTTGAAGGATATTTTGATAGTTTCAAAAGTAAAATTTAACTCTTATGGGGAAAATTATAGAAACCGAAATACTCAAGTCAGTTTGAGAGAGGTTTTGAGAATAATTCCCCTAAGGAGTGTTAAACTTTTGTTTAGCAAAGGTAAGATTTGGCGATTAAGGGCAATGCTTCAATATATTGAGAAGAAACAATAATACATTAGATACATAAATTTGCTATTTTACTATAAAACCAGTGTATTATAGCTGCAACTTAAGTACAATTTTAACTAACCTAATTTGTTATAAATCTAGAGAAAGATATTTTATTAAACTCTTTCTGTAAGAAAATTGCAAAGTCTTTATTCGAGGCATAATTTGGACTTTTAATAAAGTAAATGCAGATTTGTATTTTTTGACACAAAAGTTTGTGTAGTGTTCACAAACTTTTGGGTAAGACTTTTAAGGGGTTTATTTTATAAGTGTTGGCAGAATACTATAACAAAAATATGGTGGTGAAATAATAAGCTTTTCAGAAGCCACTAGGATATTCTCAAAAATATGTTATTTTTTTTTCCTTTCTTCTTTATGGAAGTTTGTGTGTCTGTTAATTTGTTAGGTTGATTGGCTGATTTTTCTTGAGGCTTCTTTAATTAATTGATCACTTATTAGTGGATATACTTTGATGTTTCTAGTTTGGGGGAAATTTTATTTATTTATTTATTTTAATTGGAGGCTAATTACTTTACAATATTGTAGTGATTTTTGCCATACCTTGACATGAATCAGCCATGGGTGTATATGTGTTCCCCATTCTGACCCTCCATCCCACCTCACTTCCCATACCATCCCTCAGGGTCATCCCAGTGCATCAGCCCTGAGCACCTTGTCTCATGCATTGAACCTGGACTGGTGATCTATTTCACATATGATAATATACATGATTCAATGCTATTCTCTCAAATAATCCCACCCTCACCTTCTCCCAGAGTCCAAAAGTCTGTTCTTTACATCTGTTTTTCTTTTGCTATCTCACATATAGGGTCATCGTTACCATCTTTCTAAATTCCATATATATGTGTTAATATACTGTATTAGTGTTTTTCTTTCTGACTTACTTCACTTTGTATAATAGGCTCCAGTTTCATCCACCTCATTAGAACTGATTCAAATCCATTCTTTTTAATAGCTAAGTAATATTCTATTGTGTATATGTACCACAGCTTTCTTATCCATTCATCTGCCAATGGACATCTAGGTTGCTTGCAAATCTACTATCAGCTATTCATGTTTGTAGAAATTATACTTTTAAACAGATGCAATGATGAAATTATTTTTAAAATTTCATTACATTCTTCATCATCTGTATCTATCAATCTATTATTTTTTCTGTCTCCTGTACATTTATCTATCCATTCATCCATAATTGCTTCTTACTGTTTATATAATCTTCAGTTTTGACTTTTAAAATACTAAATATTGTAGAGAGAATTTATCTTTTATATGCAGACACATTTTGTATGAGCTATTGAGTTGTTATTTAGTTGCTAAGTTGTGTCTGACTCTTTTGCAACCCCATGAACTGTCCCAGGCAAGAATACTGGAGTGGTTGCTACTTCCATCTCCAGGGAATCTTCTCTACCCAAGGATCAAACCTGTGTCTCCCGTCTTGACAGGCAGATACTTTACCACTGAGCTATCAGGGAAGCCAAAACTATTGAAAATCATAGCTGTTTCACAATTCTAAAAAGTTTTGTTAACAAGGAAATAAACTTACTAGTATTATATTATATTTATAATATACTGACGATCTTAAAATCATGATTAGAAAGTTTTTTTAAATTTTTTATTTGTATTTTTTCTTTGAGATATTTTATTTTTTAGAACAGTTTTAAGCTTACAGAAAAATTAAGAAGATAATATGCCCCTTACCAGGTTTGCCCTGTTATTAACATCTGGCATTAGTACGTACATTTGTAATGATTAGTACATCAAATTTGATACATCTCCCAGTTTTTATCTAAAGTCTTTTTTTTTTTTTTTGCTTAAGGATCTCACCCAGAATATCACATTAAATTTCTTTATTTTGTCTCCTTAGGCTTTTTTGACCATGACAAACTCTCAGAATTTACTTGTTTCTGATGATCTTGACTGTCTGAAGTGTCACTGATCAAGTATTTTGTAGAATTACCCTCTATCAAAATTTGTCTGATTTTTTTTTTGTCAAGATTAGACTGGATTTATGAATTTTAAGGCAGAAGACCAAGAGGTAAAATGTCATTTTAATGACATCGTGTTAAGTATATATACTACCAACTTATGTTTACATCTCTATGAGTTTCCCTCATGGATCAGACAATAGAGAATCTGCCTGGGATGCAGGAGACCCAAGTTTCATCCTTGGGTCACGAAGATCCCCTGGAGAAGGAAATGGCAACCCACTCCAGTATTCTTGCCTGGAGAATCCCAAGGGCAGAAGAGCCTGGCGGGCTACAGTCCAAGGGTTTGCAAAGAGTCAGATGCAACTGAGCGACTAACATTTTTACTATGTTTACATAGGATTCATTTGCAATAATATTAGATTTTCAGGTTGCAGTCTTCACTGCTTGGAAATGCTGGGATCCTGTCTTCTAAATTATTTTTTTAGTCGTATACATTGAGGTTCATGTGCTGTAAATCTCAGAAAAACTTGACAATTGCATAATGTCATTTACTGACCACTAAGGTATTACACAAAATAGTTTCATCACCCTAAAACTCCCTTTGTGCCTTACCTATTCCACCCTACTCCCTGACTCTGAACCCATGGCTACCACTGATATTTTTATTATCTCTGTAGTTTTATCTTTTCCAGAATGGCATATAATTGAAATCATAGAGTATATAGCCTTTTTAGACTGGTTCTTTTCACTTAGCAATATGTAGTTAAGGTTTATACAAGTCTTTTGTCTGAAATGCAGTACTTGGATGCAATGTCAAAAACGATAGAATGATCTCTGTTCATTTCTGAGGCAAACCATTCAGTATCACAGTAATACAAGTCTATGACCCAACCAGTAACTCTGAAGAAGCTGAAGTTTAACGGTTCTATGAAGACCTACAAGACCTTTTAGAACTAACACCCACAAAAAAAGTCCTTTTCATTATAGGGGACTGGAATGCAAAGGTAGGAAGTCAAGAAACACCTGGAGTAACAGGCAAATTTGGCCTTGGAATACGGAATGAAGCAGGGCAAAGGCTAAAAGAGTTTTGCTAAGAGAACTCACTGGTCATAGTAAACACCCTCTTCCAACAACACAAGAGAAGACTCTACACATGAACATTGCCATATGGGCAACACCGAAATCAGATTGATTATATTCTTTGCAGCCAAAGGTGGAGAAGTTCTATACAGTCAGCAAAAACAAGAATGGGAGCTGATGGTGGCTCAGATCATGAACTCCTTATTGACCAATTCAGACTTAAATTGAAGAAAGTGGGGAAAACCACTAGACCATTCAAGTATGACCTAAATAAAATCCCTTATGATTATATAGTGGAAGTGAGAAATAGATTTAAGGGACTAGATCTGATTGACAGAGTGCCTGATGAACTATGGATGGAGGCTCATGACATGGTACAGGAGACAGGGATCAAGATCATCCCCAAGAAAAAGAAATGCGAAAAAGCAAAATGGTTGTCTGAGGAGGCCTTACAAATAGCTGTGAAAAGAAGAGAAGTGAAAAGCAAAGGAGAAAAGGAAAGATATAAGCATCTGAATGCAGAGTTCCAAAGAATGGCAAGGAGACAAAAGAAAGCCTTCCTCAGCGATCAATGCAAAGAAATAGAGGAAAACAACAGAATGGAAAAGACTAGAGATCTCTTCAAGAAAATCAGAGATACCAAGGGAACATTTCATGCAAAGATGGGCTTGATAAAGGACAGAAATGGTATGGACCTAACAGAAGCAGAAGATATTAAGAAGAGGTGGCAAGAATACACAGAAGAACTGTACAAAAAGATCTTCAAGACCCAGATAATTATGATGGTGTGATCACTCACCTAGAGCCAGACATCCTGGAATGTGAAGTCAAGTGGGCCTTAGAAAGCATCACTACAAACAGAGCTAGTGGAGGTGATGGAATTCCAGTTGAGCTATTTCAAATCCTGAAAGATGATGCTGTGAAAGTACTACACTCAATATGCCAGCAAATTTGGGAAACTCAGCAGTGGGCACAGGACTGGAAAAGGTCGGTTTTCATTCCAATCCCAAAGAAAGGCAATGCCAGAGAATGCTCAAACTACCACACAATTGCACTCATCTCAAACGCTAGTAAAATAATGCTCAAAATTCTCCAAGTCAGGCTTCAGCAATATGTGAACGGTTAACTTCCAGGTATTCAAGCTGGTTTTAGAAAAGGCAGAGGAACCAGAGATCAAATTGCCAATATCTGCTAGATCATCGAAAAAGCAAGAGAGTTCCAGAAAAACACCTACTTCTGCTTTATTGACTATGCCAAAGCCTTTGACTGTGTGGATCACAATAAACTGTGGAAAATTCTGAAAGAGATGGGAATACCAGACCACCTGACCTACCTCTTGAGAAACCTATATGCAGGTCAGGAAGCAACAGTTAGAACTGGACATGGAACAACAGACTGGTTCCAAATAGGAAGAGGAGTATGTCAAGGCTGTATATTGTCACCCTGTTTATTTAACTTCTATGCAGAGTACATCATGAGAAATGCTGGGCTGGAAGAAGCACAAGCTGGAATCAAGATTCCCGGAAGAAATATCAGTAAACTCAGACAGGCATATGACACCAACCTTATGGCAGAAAGTGAAGAGGAATTCAAAAGCCACATGTATACCTGTGGTGGATTCATTTTGATATTTGGCAAAACTAATACAATTATGTAAAGTTTAAAAATAAAATAAAATTAAAAAAAAAAAAAGTGAAAGAGGAGAGTGAAAAAGTTGGCTTAAAGCTCAACATTCAGAAAACGAAGATCATGGCATCTGGTCCCATCACTTCATGGGAAATAGTTGGGGAAACAGTGGAAACAGTGTCAGACTTTACTTTTTTGCACTCCAAAATCGCTGCAGATGGTGATTGCAGCCATGAAATTAAAAGACACTTACTCCTTGGAAGGAAAGTTATGACCAACCTAGATAGCATATTCAAAAGCAGAGACATTACTTTGCCAACAAAGGTCAGTCTAGCAAGGCTATGGTTTTTCCAGTAGCCATGTATGGATGTGAGAGTTGGATTGTGAAGAAAGCTGAGCACCGAAGAATTGATGCTTTTGAACTGTGGTGTTGGAGAAGACTTGAGAGTCCCTTGAACTTCAAGGAGATCCAACCAGTCCATTCTAAGGGAGATCAGTCCTGGGTGTTCTTTGGAAGGACTGATGCTAAAGCTCAAACTCCAGTACTTTGGCCACGTCATGCGAAGTGTTGTCTGGGAGGGACTGGGGGCAGGAGGAGAAGAGGACGACAGAGGATGAGATGGCTGGATGGCATCACCGACTCCATGGATGTGAGTTTAAGTGAACTCCGGGAGTTGGTGATGGACAGGGAGGCCTAGCACGCTGCAATTCATGGGGTCGTGAAGAGTCGGACACGACTGAGCAACTGAACTGAACTGAAGTCTTTTGTGTTTTAATAGCTCATTTCTTTCTTTTTTTGTGTGTGTTTATTTTTAATTGGAGTATATCTGTTTCATAATATTGTGCTATTTTCTGCTGTACAACAAACTGAATTAGCTATATGTATACATATATCCCCTCCCTTTTGAGAACTCCCTCCCACCTCCTTTCCCACCCCTCTAGGTCATCATAAAGCATGGAGCTGAGCTCCGTGTTTCTTACAGTAGCTTCCCACTAGCTATCTATTCTACATATGGTAGTGTATATAAGTCATTGCTACTCATCCTCCCCTCCCCTCCTTTGTATCCACATGTCCATTAGCTACACCTAGCTACACCTATGTCTCTATTCCTGTCCTACAATTAGGACAGGAATTACTTTTTTCTAAATTCCATATAAATGTGTTGTTTCTCAGTCACTCAGTCATGTCCAGCTCTTTGCTATCCCGTGGATTGCAGCACGCCAGGCTTCCCTGTCCTTCACCATCTCCTAGAGCTTGCTCAAACTCATGTCCATTGAGTCAGTGATGCCATCCTACCATCTCACCCTTGTTGTCCCCTTCTCCTCCTGCCTTCAAATCTTTCCCAGCATCAGGGTCCTTTCCAATGAGTCAGCTTTTCCCATCAGGTGGCCAAAGTATTGGAATTTCAGCTTTAGCATCAATACTTTCCATGAATATTCAGGGTTGATTTCCTTTAGGATTGACTAAGGGACTCACAAGAATCTTCTCCAAAACCACAGTTCAAAAGCATCAATTCTCTGGTACTCGGCCTTCTTTATGGTCCAACTCTCTCATTTATATATGACTGTTGGAAAAACCATGTCTTTGACCCTTCAGATCTTTGTCAACAAAATAATGCCTCTGCTTTTTAATACACTGTATAGTTTTGCCATAGCTTTACTTCCAAGGAGCAAGTGTCTTTTAATTTTATGCCCACAGTCACCACCCACACTGATTTTGGAGCCCAAGAAAACAAAGTTTGTCACTGTTTTCATTGTTTCCCCATCTATTTGCCATGAACTGATGAGACCAGATGCCATAGTCTTAGTTTTTTGAATGTTCGGTTTTAAGCCAACATTTTTCACTCACTCTCTTTCACCTTCAAGAGGCTCTTTAGTTCCTCTTCACTTTCTGCCATAAGGGTGGCATCATTCTGCATATCTTAGATTAAATGTGCTAATATACAATATTTGTTTTTCTTTTTCTGATTTACTTCACTCTGTATGACAGTCTATAGGGAGATCCACACCATTACAAATGACCCAATTTTGTTCCTTTTTATGACTGAGTAACAGGGAAATAGATGGGGAAACAGTGGAAACAGTGTCAGACTTTATTTTTTTGGGCTCCAAAATCACTGCAGATGGTGATGGCAGCCATGAAATTAAAAGACGCTTACTCCTTGGAAGAAAAGTTATGACCAACCTAGGTAGCATATTGAAAAGCAGAGACATTACTTTGCCAACAAAGGTCCATCTAGTCAAGGCTATGGTTTTTCCTGTGGTCATGTATGGATGTGAGAGTTGGACTGTGAAGAAAGCTGAGCGCTGAAGAATTGATGCTTTTGAACTGTGGTGTTGGAGAAGACTCTTGAGAGTCCCTTGGACAGCAAGGAGATCCAATCAGTCCATTCTGAAGATCAGCCCTGGGATTTCTTTGGAAGGAATGATGCTAAAGCTGAAACTCCAGTACTTTGGCCACCTCATGCGAAGAGTTGACTCATTGGAAAAGACTCTGATGCTGGGAGGGATTGGGGGCAGAAGGAGAAGGGGACGACAGAGGATGAGATGGTTGAATGGCATCACTGACTCGATGGAAGTGAGTCTGAGTGAACTCCGGGAGTTGGTAATGGACAGGGAGGCCTGGTGTGCTGCAATTCATGGGGTCGCAGAGTCGGACATGACTGAGTGACTGAACTGAACTGACTGAACTGAATATTCCATTGTATATATGTCCCACAGCTTCTTTATCCATTCATCTGTCAGTGGATATTTAGGTTGCTTCCATGTCTTGGCTATTGTAAATAGTGTAACAATGAACTGTATGGTACATGTGTCTTTTTGAATTATGGTTTTCTCAGGGCATATGCCTAGTAGTGGAACTACTGTGTCATACATTAGCTCCATTTTTAGTGTTTTAAGGAGCCCTCATACTGTTTTTGCATAGTGACTGTATCAATTTACTTTCCCACCAACAGTGCAAGAGGATTTTTTTTTATATCCTCTCCAGCATTTATTGTTTGTATATTTTAGATGATGGCCTTTTTGGCCAGTATGATATGATATCTCGTTACAGTTTTTATTTGTATTTCTCTAACAATGAGTCATCTTGAGCATCTTTTCATATATTTGTGGCTATCTGTTGTCTTCTTTGGAGAAATGTCTGTTTAGTGCTTCTGCCCATTTTTGATTGAGGTGATTTTTTTTTCTAATATTGAGCTACATGAGCTGCCTATGTATTTTAGAGATTAATCCTTTGTCAGTTGCTTCATTTGCAATTATCTCTCCCATTCTGAGTATTGTCTTTTCATCTGGTTTATGGTTTCCTTTGCTGTGAAAAAGCTTTGAGTTTTGTTTATTTTTGTTTTTATTTTTTGTTATTCTAAGAGGTGGGTCAAAGATGATCTTGCTGTGTGCAATTTATGTCAAATAGTGTTCTGCCTTTGTCTTCCTCTAAGTGTTTTATAGTGTCTGGCCTTACATTTAGGCCTTCAATCTGTTTTGAGTTTATTTTTGTGCATGGGTTAGGATGTGTTATAATTTCATTATTTTACATGTAGCTGTCCAGTTTTTCTAGTGCCACTTATTGAAAAGACTGTCTTTTCTACACTGTATATTCCTGCCTCCTTTGTCAAAGATAAGGTACTCATAGGTAGGTGAGTATAACAAAGCCCCAGAGGGGCTTTCTATCCTACTCCATTAATCTATATTTCTGTTTTTGTGCCAATACCACACTGTCTTGATTATTGTAACTTTGTAGTATAGTCTTAGGGCAGGGAGCCTGATAACTCCAGCTCTAATTTTATTTCTCAAGATTGTTTTGACTTTTCAGGGTCTTTTGTGTCTCCATACAAATTGTAAAATCTTGTTCTGGTTCTGTGAAAATTGCCATTGGTAATTTGATAGGGATTGCCCTGAATCTTTAGATTGCTTTGGGTAGTATAGTCATTTTCACAATACTAATTCTTACAATCTGAGAACATAGTGTATCTGTCCATCAGCTTATGTCATTTTTGACTACTTTCATTGGTGTTTTATAGTTTTCTTCATACAGGTATTTTGTCTCCTTAGGTAGGTTTATTCCTAGGTATATTATTCTTTTCATTGTAATGGTTAATGGGATTATTTCCTTAATTTCTCTTTCTTATCTTTTATTGTTAGTGTATAGGAATGCAAAAGATTTCTGTGTATTGGTTTTGGATCCTGGGGCTTTGCTAAATTTGTTGGTTAGCTCTTATAATTTTCTGATTGTATTGTTAGGATTTTCTATGTACTGTATCATGTTGTCTGGAAACAGAGGGGGTTTTACTTCTTCTTTTCCAATCTAGATTCCTTTTATTTATTTATTTTCTTTTTCTTCTCTGATTGCCCTAGTTAGGACTTCCAAAACTATATTGAATAATAGTGGCAAGACTGAATACTCTGGTCTTATTCCTGATTTTAGAGGCAATGCTTTCAGTTTATCACCATTGAGAATAATGTTTACTGTGGGTTTGTCATATGTAGCATTGATTATGTTGAGGTAGGTTCCCTCTATGCCTTCTTTCTAGAGAGTTTTTTTTTTAATCATAAATGTGTGTTGAATTTAATCAAAAGATTTTTCTGCATCTATTGAGATTATCATATGGGTTTTATCCTTCAATTTGTTAATATGGTGCGTCACACTGATTGATTTGCATATATTAACGAATCCTTGCATCCCTAGGATAAATCCCACTTGGTCACAAGGTATGATCCTTTTAATGTGTTGTTGGATTCTTGTTTATGTTTCTTTAAATAAGCTTTTTATGAAGATTTTCAGAAGACTTGCAAAATGGTAATAGATTTCTTATAGAACTTCCACTGCTTTTTCTGTTATTAACATCTAATATCTGTACAGTGCATTTGTTAAAATTCATGTACCATTAAGACATTATAATTAGCAAAAGTCCATATTTTATTCAGATTTGACCCCTGGGTGAGGAAGATCACCTGGAGGAGGAAAGGGAAAACCACTTCAGTATTCCTGCCAGGAAAATCCCATGATCCCATGAACAGAGGAATCCATGGGATTGCAAAGAGTCAGACACTACTGGGCAATTAGGCACACACACATATCATGTTTTGTGGAACTGAAGCTTATACTACGTGAAGAGTTCACTTTGAGAAAAAGAATAAAAAATTAGCTCAAGGTATGTGTATAGATAGAGCATATTCTTTAAAATTTTTTTCATTATACATCATTAGACTATATTGAATATCAAATATAATAACCTGTGCTACATAGTAGCATTTCACATTCATAGTAGCACTTCACTTCACATTCCACGATGTCTGGCTCTAAGTGAGTGATCACACCATCGTGATTATCTGGGTTGTGAAGATGCTTTCTGTACAGTTCTTCTGGGTATTCTTGCCACCTCTTCTTAATATCTTCTGCTTCTGTTAGGTCCATACCATTTCTGTCCTTTATTATGCCCATTTTTGCATGAAATGTTCCCTTGGTAGCTCTAATTTTCTTGAAAAGATCTCTAGTCTTTCCCGTTTTCCTGTTTTCCCCTATTTATTTGCAGTGATCACTGAGGAAGGCTTTCTTATCTCTCCTTGCTATTCCTTAGAACTCTGCATTCAAATGGGCATATCTTTCCTTTTCTCCTTTGCCTTTCACTTTTCTTCACAGTTGTTTGTAAGACCACCTCAGACAGACATTTTGCTTTTTCGCATTTCTTTTTCTTGGGGATGGTCTTGATCCCTGTTTCCTGTAAAATGTCACGAACTTCCGTCTATAGATCTTCAGGCCCTCTGTCTGTCACATCTAATCCCTTGAATGTATTTCTCATGCCACTGTATAATAGTAACGGATTTTATTTAGGTCATACCTGAATGGTCTAGTGGTTTTCCCTACTTTTTTCAATTTAAGTCTGAATTTGGCAGTAAGGAGTTCATGATCTGAGCCACAGTCTGCTCCTGGTCTTTTTTTTTTTTTTTTTTTTGACTGACTGTGTAGACCTTCTCCATCTTTGGCTGCAAAGAATATAATCAATCTGATTATGGTATTGATCATCTGATGATGTCTATGTGTAGAGTCTTCTCTTGTGTTGGAAGTTGGTGTTTGCTATGACCAGCGTGTTTTTTTGGCAAAAGTCTATTAACCTTTCCCCTGCTTCATTCTGTTCTTCAAGGCCAAAGTTGCCTGTTACTCCAGGTGTTTCTTGACTTCCTACTTTTGCATTCCAGTCCCTTATAATGAAAAGGACATCTTTTTTGGGTGTTGGTTATAGAAGGTCTTGTAGGTCTTCGTAGGTGTATCCATGATACTACAAATGGGATTATTTCACTCTTTTTTTTATAGTTGAGTAGTATTCCATTGTGTACATATACCACATCTTCTTTTCATCTTTCAGTGGACATTTAGGTTGCTTCCATGCCTTGGTGATCGTAAATGAGACTTATGTATTATTAATACAATTTCCTCTTATCCAGATTCCAAAAGTATTCTGCAGCAACCTTAGAAGCACCCAACATGAGAAGTATAACAGAGGGTAAATTTGAGTGGTCATATTTAGTTACAGTTAAAATAACTTCCTTTGGCAAACTTACAAAAGCATATGACCATGTTAATACACTACTAGGGGTCTTTCCAGGGCATTAGAAGGATCTCAATTAAGCCAAGGACCCTGAAGCTTAAAATGAATCTGCTGAGCATTTGTGCTGATGTTTGTCTCACTTAACCCAAGAATGTCCATTAACAAATTATCAGAAATATCCTTTATAATATAAAGGACTAACTGGCCATCACCCAGCACAAAACAAGACTCTGAGGAACTTAGAACTTTAAAGATATATTGATTGCAGAAGAGTCCAAAGTCTGGTGCATGGAAGATCTAAGGCTAAAAAGATTTGGTTGGACCTTTGTGGTGGGAGGCACAAAATATCTAAGGGACAGCATGAAGGTTCTTCCCTTTGAGGAAGAGAGAGTAAAATAATCGAGGGGTGTTGAAGACAATCATCATCATGAAGACACTTTCTTGGCTTTGATCCTATAACGAGGAGACCAGAGTTCCTCCACTTTAGCATTCTAAGGTTACCTGAAATTGTAAACTTTTGTCCTGTCTGTGGAGTCTGCAGACATTTATAAAAAGTCCTAGACACACAAGTAACCTAGCTTGATAGATGTAAAGAAGATTTCATAAGTATTTGATGAAGATTGAGTAACAGACAGGAAGGCCATCCTGGACAGTGGAAAAGCATGAGTCAGAGCAATGAACCTGTGAAAAACCACCACACACCCAGGGAATAGTGACTTTAGTGGGCCTGGGAGGAAATAATGGGTGGAAGGAAGCATTCAAAGGTGAAGTATGTTGAGATGGTGGTTGAGACTAAGGAATTTGGACACATAGTATATTTCAGGCTGAGAACTCAGTTGGGAAACAATCCATTTGCAATGTAGGAGACCCCGGTTCGGTTCGATTCCTGTGCTGGGAAGTTCCCCTGGGGAAGGGATAGGCTGCTCACTTTAGTATTCTTGGGCTTCCCTTGCAGCTCAGCTGGTAAAGAATCTGCCTGCAATGTGGGAGACCTGGGTTCATTCCCTGGATTGGGAAGATCCCCTGGAAAAAGAAAAGGCTACTCACTCTAGTATTCTGGCCTGGAGAATTTCATGGATGTGTAGTCCTGGGGTCACAAACAGTCAGACAGGACTGGGCCGCTTTCACTTTCACTTTCATATTTCAGGCTAGAGAGGATCTTTGATACTATGAGACATGAGGATATTTATTTCAGTACAAATAAAATGTATCCGAATTTCACGATTTAAAAAGAATATTATTTATTTCAGAGGAAAATGTCCCCCAGCATAAATCCAGTAGTTTTTTTTTTGGTTGTTTGTAACAGCACTTGGATGGCCTAAATGAGCTAACACATATCTATGACAGGTTTGGTGAAGTTAAACAAAACCAGTCAGAAATCATTCTTAGCCATACAGGTGATCAGGCATATAGTGATCAGATGTTAGATTTTATATCTGAGCCTAAATAATTTTATCCAAAACTATTCCAAATGTATAAACACAGACAGAGTCACTAGAATGTGGAAGAAAATAAACTCTTAAATTCTATAGTGACTTCCCCATTCTTGAAAATCAGGATGGTTTCATGTATTTTAGTGGCATTAACATCTAGGCCATATTGTTATGAAAAGGTAAACTTGTGTTTAGTAAACAACTTGTGAATCTTAAACTTGTAAGATAACAATTAGTGTAATTATTAACCAGAGAGAAATATTAAGCCAAATCAAATGAAGCAGTGATTATTTCTCACATCTTTATATTTTGCATGTTTTCCCATAGGATTCTCTTTTACAAGTCCCCTTTTCAGTGAGACTGGGTGCATTCCTCCTGCAGTGAGCTGCCAGCACAGGAAACAGGCTACCCAAACATGGTAGGGACATTTATGTTATCTTTTGTTTTCCTGCCTTATATTTTCAAACATTTTATTTTTTAAGTCCAAAGTTGGGGTGTTTTTAGTAAAAACAGCACAACCGAAAAAAGAAAAAAGATAAAGACTTTTTTTCCATTTTAATAGAGTGGACAAAAACTATCAAACTTTTCATTCAGACACATCCACAATGCACATTCTTGCTCTTCACTACAGGAGTCAATGAAATGAGGACATACCATTACTCCCAGGAGAGCTATGGAAAGAAAAAAAGTTATACTTGGCAATACACTTTGGATTATGTTTAACACATTTATATAGGGAGTAGAGGGTACACATAAATATCATGGACTGAAAAAAATTTAGTGCTTTCCACGGATGATAAATTGTGCTCAATTTACCAACCTGTTTTAGGGTCAAGTCAACATATTCTAAGTTGAGCTCAAGAACTCTGACAATAAATCTTGTTATACATATATTTTTTTAATGAACAATTTACAAATAATTTTAAAGTAATCGGACATAAGGATGAGCCTTTAGTGCAGTCTAAAGTTCAGAGCCTTTTATTTCTGATTTCTAAGTATTTACATGGATTATAGATGATGCCATTGCTATTTAACAGCTTGCTTACTTTCTAGATTTTTAAATAAAAGCTAGTTATACAAGTGATATATTTCAAGGAAATTGAAGCTATCTGAGATTACATGTAGGCAAAACCCTTGCCAGCAGAGATGAATTTCATTATTTCTGACATGTATAAACCATCATAAAATTCTATTACAAATATATCTACAAATAAGGCCACATCTCTTTATAGTAAAAGGTTGGACAGGTGAACCAGATTTCACTGCACTTAACACTTTTCAGTATTATCAACTTGTTCAATGTCTTTTCTTCAACTTTCATGAAACTTCTCTCTCTTGTTTCTCTTTCTGTCAATGTGACAGTTCCTTTACTTCTGCATCTAGTTTTGCTTGCTGTTTATAAGTTACTAGAACCAGGGAAAGTTTATGAGAGTAACTTCACTTTTTCCTATATAGTATACACTGCCTGAAGTTTGCAAAAGTCCAGAAACTTTTGTTTGTGAGTAATAAATTATGCTGTCATATGAGAATCATGGCAAAGGTGCCACTTTCTTTGAGTTTATCCTACTTACACTTTATTGAGCTTGTTGGATATGCGTATTACTATTTTTGATGGTATCTGGGAAATTTGGGATCATTATTTCCGCAAATATTCTTTCTGCTCCCTTTTTTCTTTCCTGGGACTACTACTGTGCATACATTAGTACTGTCATGATATTCCTCAGATCTCTTTTCATTTTTCTTCATGTTTTTTTTTTTTTTCTTTCAGTTTTTCAGTCTAGAAATTTTCATTTGACCCATTTTCAAGGTCACTGGTTCTTTCATCTAGATCACCATGCTGTTTAGCTCCTCTACTAAATTTTTCATTTGGGTTCAGTTCAGTTAAGTCTAGTCACTCAGTCATGTCTGATTCTTTGCTACCCCATGGACCTCAGTGCACCAGGCCTCCCTGTCCATCACAAACTCCCAGAGTTCACCCAAACTTATGTCCATTGAGTTTGTGATGCCATGCAACCATCTCATCCTCTGTCGTTCCCTATTCCTCCTGCCCTCAATCTTTCCCAGCATCAGAATCTTTTCAAATCAGTCAGTTCTTCAAATCAGGTGGCCAAAG
The DNA here is from genome assembly GCF_003369695.1 of Bos indicus x Bos taurus. Classification (NCBI taxonomy): domain Eukaryota; kingdom Metazoa; phylum Chordata; class Mammalia; order Artiodactyla; family Bovidae; genus Bos; species Bos indicus x Bos taurus. The sequence continues at coordinate 45,608,914 of NC_040087.1, read as the reverse complement.
TATTGGAGTTTATTTCAACATTAGTCCTTCCAATGAACACTCAGGACTAATCTCCTTTAGGAGGGACTGGGTGGATCTCCTTGCAGTCCAAGGGACTCTTAAGAGTCTTCTCCAACATCACAGTTCAAAAGCATCCATTCTTCAGCGTTAAGCTTTCTTTATAGTCCAACTCTCACATCCATACATGACTACTGGAAAAACCCTAGCCTTGACTAAATGGATCTTTGATGGCAAAGTAATGTCTCTGCTTTTTAATATGTTATCTAGGTTGGTCATAACTTTCCTTCCAAGGAATAAGCATCTTTTAAGTTCATGGTTGTTATCACCATCTATAGTGATTTGGAGCCCCCAAAAATAAAGTCAGCCACTGTTTCCCCATCTATTTGCCATGAAGTGATGAGACCAGATGCCATGATCTTCATTTTCTGAATGTTGAGCTTTAAGCCAGCTTTTTCACTCTCTTCTTTCACTTTCATCAAGAGGCTCTTTAGTTCTTCTTCTCTTTCTGCCATAAGGGTGGTGTCATCTGCATATCTGACGTTATTGATATTTCTCCCAGTAATCTTGATTCCAGCTTGTGCTTTGTCCAGCCCATCATTTCTCATGATATACTCAGAATATAAGTTAAATAAGTAGGGTGACAATATACAGCTTTGATGTACACCTTTCCCAATTTGGAACCAGTCTATTGTTCCACGTCCAGTTCTAACTGTTGCTTCCTGACCTGAACACAGGTTTCTCAAGAGACAGGTCAGGTGGTCTGGTATTCCCATTTCTTTCAGAGTTTTCCACAGTTTGTTGTGATTCCCACAGTCAAAGGCTTTGACATAGTCAATACAGCAGAAGTAGATGTTTTTCTGAAACTCTCTTGCTTTTTTGATGATCCAGTGGATGTTGGCAATTTGATCTCTTGTTTTTCTGCCTTTTTAAAAACCAGCTTGAACATCTGGAATTTCATGGTTCATGTACTGTTGAAGCCTGGCTTGGAGAATTTTGAGCATTATTTTGCTGGTGTGTGAGATAAGTGCAATTGTGTGGTAGTTTGAGCATTCTTTGGCATTGCTTTTCTTTGGGATTGGAATGAAAACTGACCTTTTCCAGTCCTGTGGCCACTGCTGAGTTTTCCAAATTTGCTGGCATATTGAGTGCAGCACTTTCACAGCATCATCTTTCAGGATTTGGAATAGCTCAACTGGTATTCCATCACCTCCACTAGCTTTGTTCGTAGTGATGCTTCCTAAGGCCCACTTGACTTCACATTCCAGGATGTCTGGCTCTAGGTGAGTGATCACACCATCGTGATTATCTGGGTCATGATCTTTTTTGTACAGTTCTTCTGTATATTCTTGCCACCTCTTCTTAATATCTTCTGCTTCTGCATTTCTGTCCTTTATCGAGCCCATCTTTACATGAAATGTTCCCTTGGTATCTCTAATATCTCTAGTCTTTCCCATTCTATTGTTATGCTCTATTTCTTTGCACTGATAACTGAGGAAGGCTTTCTTATCTTTATGTGCTGTTCTTTGGAACTCTGCATTCAAATGGGTATATCTTTCCTTTTCTCCTTTGCCTTTTACTTCTTTTCTTTTCGGAGCTATATGTAAGGCCTCCTCAGACAGCCATTTTCCTTTTGGTATTTCTTTTTCTTGGGGATAGTCTTGATCCCTGTGTCCTGTACAATATCACCAACCTCCGTCCATAGTTCATCAGGCACTCTGTCTATCTGATCTAGTCCCTTAAATCTATTTCTGACTTCCACTATATAATCATAAGGGATTTGATTTAGGTCATACCTGAATGGTCTAGTGGTTTCCCCCACTTTCTTCAATTTAAGATGCCTTTTCAATTTCAGAATTTCCATTTTATCCTTTATTATAATTTCTACCTCTTTATTGATACTTTATATTTGGTGAGACTTTATTCTCATACTTTAACTCTTTAGATATGGTTTATTTTAGTGTTTGAACATAAAGTCTTTGTCTAGTAATTCCAACCTGAGCTTCCTCAGGGAAAATTTCTGTTCTATATTCTCACATATGAGCCATGAATTTTTTTTCTTTTCATGTGTCCTCATTATTTGTTGAGGACTGGGCATTTTTAATAATACAGTTGGGCAAGAGTGGAAGTCAATTCTTCCTGCTCCTGCGATTTGTTTTCAATGCTGTTGCTCTTGTTGATATTTATTTGTCGGATGACATTCTTATAGTAGTTCTTCACAATTTGTATTCTTTGTCATGTGCAGCTGCTGAAGTTTCTGTTTGAAAGCTTAGTGGTCAGGTGATAATTGAACAGACACTTCCTTAAATACCTTGAGCCAATAAATCTCCCACTCTTTGCATGGGGTCTCAGTGTGTGTTCAGACATGATTTCCATGCTCTTGCAGTTTATGACTCTGCCTCAGCCTTCCTTCTAGTATGTGTATAGCCTCAGAGTCAGAGAAAAATAAACTTTCCTGGGCATGCACATATCCCTAAACAAGCACATGGCCTTTTAGGCCCTCCCAAAATGTTAGAACTTTTCATAGCTTGCTATGTACATCTTATGCTCCAGATTATTATTTTCGTCTCTTCCTCCATCTCTTTATTTATGCCATGTTTTTATTTCAGCTGCTATCACTTATTCAAGGAGCAGCAATATTACCCAATTGATATTTCTTTTTGTTTATTGGTTTGCTTGCTTTTGACACACATTTGAGATTGGACTTTATTCACTGAGTGACTTAAATCAGGTTAAATGATGACAGGCTCTTTGAATAAGACTTTTAGAGGCTGCAAAGTCAAATAGTGATAATCCGCTGGAGATTTTTTTTCTTTTTTAACAGCAAAAGAATCAATTTATTCAGTTCTTAGTATGTTGTAGCCTTGGATTAATCATCTCAAGTTATTTCCCTTATACATTTTTAAAATTAATTTTATTGAAAGATAATTCCTTTACAAAATTTTGCTGTTTTCTGCCAAACCTCAACATGAATGGGAGGGGATATATGTATATGTATACCTGTAGGGTCTTTTTCTGTGTGTGGGGGGAGGTTTGGGGCAGGGGGAGCTCCAGTCTATTCTATCTCCAATGGCTACAAGACTCCTGTTTTTCATAGCTACTGTTTTTCTAAGACTGTTGGTTTTCAAGGCTACCACAGAGCTGGGGAGAGTAAAAGGTGAATGGGAAGTTTGAAAATGTGGCAACTCCAGCTGTTCTTACTGACAGGCAACTGTTTTTCTTGAATAAACACTTAGCAATTTGTTTCAAGCCTTAGGTTAATTCCCAGAGTTTTGAAGAAGCTGATTTTGACAGTTTTTTTTTCCCATAATATTATGGAGGAGTGGATATTTGAAGGTCCTTACTCTGCCATTTAGAAATGTTTCTTTCTTGCTGGTAGCAATCTTTATAAACTCTGGATAAAATGTTTGTTTTTTTTTTTAATTAGATATATGATTTGCAAATGTTTTTTCCTTGTCTGTGCTTTGATTTGATTATGATTTCTTTTAAATTGATTTCTTAACAGAACAGTGTATTTCAAAAATAGAGACTATTAACTTTGATGAATTTCAGTAAATCAATTAATTTATTTATTACATTGTGCTTTTGTTTTCCTATATAAGAATGATATGCTTAATCAAGGTGACCAAATTTTATTCTATTTACTTTAGGATATTTATAGTTTCAACTTTTATATTTGGAACTATATTTCATTTTGGATTAATATTTGCATAGTTGCACTCATCTCACATGCTAGTAAAATAATGCTCAAAATTCTCCAAGCCAGGCTTCAGCAATACGTGAACCGTGAACTTCCAGATGTTCAATCTGGTTTTAGAAAAGGCAGAGAAACCATAGATCAAATTGCCAACATTCTCTGGATCATCAAAAAAGCAAGAGAGTTCCAGAAAAATATCTACTTCTGCTTTATTGACTATGCCAAAGCCTTTGACTGTGTGGATCACAATAAACTGGAAAATGCTGAAAGAGGTGGGAATACCAGACCACCTGACCTGCCTCTTGAGAAGCCTGTATGCAGGTCAGGAAGCAATAGTTAGAACTGGACATGGAACAACAGACTGGTTGCAAATAGGAAAAAGAGTATGTCAAGGCTGTATATTGTCACCCTGTTTATTTAACTTACATGCAGAGTACATCATGAGAAACGCTGGGCTGGATGAAGTCCAAGCTAGAATCAAGATTGCCAGGAGAAATACCAATAACCTCAGATATGCAGATGACACCACCCTTATGGCAGAAAGTGAAGAACTAAAGAGACTCTTGATGAAAGTGAAAGAGTGAAAAAGTTAGCTTAAAGCTCAACATTCAAAAAACTAAGATCATGGCATCTGGTCCCATAGCTTCATGGCAAATAGATGGAGAAACAGAGGAAACAGTGGCTGACTTTATTTTTGGGGGCTCCAAAATCACTGCAGATAGTGATTGCAGCCATGAAATTAAAAGACACTTACTCCTTGGAAGGAAAGTTATGACCAACCTAGACAGCATACTAAAGAGCAGAGACGTTACTTTGTCAGCAAAGGTCCATCTAATCAAGGCTATGGTTTTCCAGTAGTCATGTATGCATGTGAGAGCTGGACTGTGAAGAAAGCTGAGTACCGAAGAATGGATGCTTTTGAACTGTGATGTTGCGGAAGATTCAAGAATCCCTTGGACTGCAAGGAGATCCAACCAGTCCATCCTAAAGGAGATCAGTCATGGGTGTTCATTGGAAGGACTGATGTTGAAGCTGTAATTCCAATACTTTGGCCACCTGATGCAAAGAGCTGACTCATTTGAAAAACCCTGATGCTGGGCAAGATTGAAGGCAGGAGGAGAAGGGGACGACAGAGAATGAGGTGGTTATATGGCATCACGGACTCAATGGACATGAGTTTGGGTAAACTCCAGGTATTGGTGATGGACAAGGAGTCCTGGCATGCTGCTGTTCATGGGGTTGCAGAGTCAGACACAACTGAGCGACTGAACTGAACTGAATGTATGAATCAATTTTTTCTAGCATCAGTTTTTATAAGGCTAAATGTTCTTATTGTTATGTATTTGTATATTGATCAGAAATCAGTTGTTCATACATATGTGTGCTGATTTCTAACATCTTAATCATATGAAATCTTTGGTTCATGATTATAGTATATTTCTTTTCTATATTATTTATTTATTTATTTCCCCTTTATTAATCACAGCCTTGTCATGGCTTGTGTAACTCAAAGAAGCTATGAAACAAACCATGCAGGGCCATTCATGATGTATAAGTCATAGTGGAGAGTTTTGACAAAACATTGCCACTGGAGGAAATAATGGCAAACCACTCTAGTATTCTTGCCTCAAGAACCCCATGAACAGTATGCTGCTAAATCACTTCAGTCGTGTCCGACTCTGTGCGACCCCACTGAGGGCAGCCCACCAGGCTCTCCCATCCCTGGGATTCTCCAGGCAAGAATTCTGGAGTGGGTTGCCAATTCCTTCTCCAATGTATGAAAGTGAAAAGTCAAAGTGAAGTCAGTCGTGTCCGACCCTCAGCGACCCCATGGACTGCAGCCTTCTAGGCTCCTCTATCCATGGGATTTTCCAGGCAAGAGTACTGGAGTGGGGTGCCATTGCCTTCTCCGATGAACAGTATGGAAAGGTAAAAAAGATATGGCACCAGAAGATGAGACCCCCAGGTCAGAAAATATCCAATATGTTACTGGGGAAGAATGGGGAAATAGCTCTAAAGAGAATGAAGAGTTAGGGCCATAGGACTAGAAAAGGTCACTTTTTATTCCAGTCCCAAAGAAGGACAATACCAAAGAATGTTCAAACTACCATACAATTGTGCTCATATCACATCTTAGCAAGGTAATGTCAGTCTTTCAAGCTAGGCTTCAGCATTACTTGAACCGAGAACTTTCAGATGTACAAGCTGGGTTTAGAAAAGACTGTGCTTTGCTTAGTCACTCAGTCATGTCTGACTCTTTGTGACCCCATGGTCTGTAGCCCACCAGGCTATTCTGTCCATGGGCATTCTCCAGGCAAGAATACTGGACTGGGTTGCTATGCCCTTCTTTAGGGGATCTTCCCAACCCAGGGATCCCACCCAGGTCTCCCTCATTGCAGGCATTGTCTTTACTGTCTGAGCCACCAGGGAAGCCCAAGAATACTGGAGTGGGCAGCCTATCCCTTCCTTCTCTAGGGGATTCCTGAGCCAAGAGTCAAACTTGGGTCTCCTGCATTGCAGGCTGATTCTTACCAGCTGAGCTACCAGGGAAGCCCAGAAAACAGATATTACATTACCAACATTCCTTGGATGTAGAGAAAGGAAAGCAATCCCAGAGAAAAACACCTTAATAGATTATGCTAAAGCTTTTGACTGTGTGGATCACAACAAACTGTGGAAAGTCCTTAAAGAGATAAAAATACCAGACCACCTTACCTGTATGCAGGTCAAGAAGCAACAGTTAGAACAGGACATGGAACAATGGGCTGGTTCAAAACTGGGAAAGGAATATTTCAAGGCTGTATATTGTCACCCTACTCATTTAACTTATATGCAGTGTATATCACGTGAAATGCCGAGCTGCTTGTATTACAAGCTTTAATCAAGATTGTCAAGAGAACTGTCAACAACTTCAGCTATGAAAATGATACCACTCTAATGGCAGAAAGCAAAAAGGAACTAAAGAACCTCTTGATGATGGTGAAAGAGGAGAGTGAAAAGTCTGGCTTAAAACTCAACATTAAAAAAACTAAGATCATGATATCTGATCCCATCACTTCATGGCAAATAGAAGGGGAAAAAAGCAGAAGTGACAGATTTTATTTTCTTGGTCTTCAAAATCACTGTAGATGGTAACTGTAGCCATGAAAAGTCATTTGCTTCTTAGAAGGAAAGCTGTGACAAACCTAGACAGCATATTCAAAAGTAGAGACATCACTTTGCCAACAAAGATTTGTATATTCAAAGCTATGGTTTTTCCAGTAGTCATGTATGGATATGAAAGTTGGACCAGAAAGAAGGGAATCACTGAAGAATTGATGCTTTCAAATTACAGTGCTGGAGAAGATTCTTGAGAGTCCCTTGGACAGCAAGAAGATCAAATCAGTCAATCCTAAAGAGATCAACCCTGAATATTCACTGGAAGGACTGATGCTGAAGCTGAAGCTCCAATACTTTGACCACTTGATGTGAAGACCTGACCCATTGGAAAAATCCGTGATCCTGGGAAAGGTTGAGAGTAGGAGGAGAAGGAGCAACAGAAGATGAAATGGTTGGATAGCATCACTGACACATTAAACATGAATGTGTGAAAACTCCAGCAGATAGTGAAGGACAGAGAAGCCTGGTACACTGTTGTCCATGGACTTGCAAAGAGTTGGACATAACTTGGTGACTGAGGAACAGCAACAATGCTATGTATTTAATTTTTAGTAGTGCTGGGTCTTCATTGCTGTACATGGGCTTTCTCTTTTTTGGAAAGTGGAAGCTACGCTAGTTACACTGCATGGCCTTCACATGGCCATGGCTTCTCTTGTTGCAGAGCACAGGCTCTAGGCACAAGGACTTAGTCACTGCAGCATGCAGGCTCAGAAATTGTGGCATGCAGGGCTTGGTTGCTGCGCAGCATGTGAGATCTTCCTGGATCAGTGCTTGAATCCATGTTCCCTGCATTGGCAGGCAGATTCCCATCCTCTGTACTATCAGGAAAGTCCTAGAGTATATTTCTTTATTTTGGGCTTTAATTTTTCTCAGCAATGCTTTTTAGCTTCCAACGTTCTTTTCTAACACATTTCTAATCATTCCATGCTAGTGTATAAATATGCAGTCTTTTTTTTTATAATGATATTATACCCTTCAACTTTTCTTAATTCACTTATTAGTTCCAGGAAGTTTTTCTTATAGATGTTTTGGAATTTTCTACATAGACCATGATTTTGCCTATGAACAAAGACTGTTTTATAGTTTTTTTTAAATAAGATACTTTAATTTTAATATTTTATGGCACTATCTGTAATCCATAGTGCAATACTGATTGTCCTTTTGAGAGTGAACATCTTTGTTTTATTCAGGATCTTAAAGAGAGAACAGTTAGCTTTCCACCATTGTATATAATGCTGGCTGTCATGTTTTCATGTGTGTTCCTCATGAGTTTGCAGAATTTTCCTTCTATTTCTAGAGTCAAGAGAGATTTATTTTCCGGATCACAGTTGGATTTTGTAAAATACTCTTTTCTACATTTATTGAGATGATCATATGGTTTTTTAAAATAAATGTTAATATCATAAATTATATTGATTGACTATATAATAAGGTATCTATTTCTTTTTATGTATGTGTGTGCTAAGTCACTTCAGTTGTGTCTGACTCTTTGAGTCCCTTTAGACTGTAGCCCGCCAGGCTCCTCTGTCCATGGGATTCTCTAGGGAGAATACTGGAGTGCCTTACCATGCCCTCCTCCAGGGGATCTTTCTGACCCACGGATCAAACCTGCATCTCCTGTGGCTCCTGTACTATAGGCAGATTCTTTACCACTGAGCCATCCAGGAAGCCCATTTCCTTTTATGTCTTTGGCTGATATTGTTTGTAATATTTGTTTACAATGTAAGCCAGGCACATTTTAAAAGTAAATAACTGAAAAATATTCAGGATATCATAATCATAATCAACAGAACTATACTCACACTCCTCTGAGTAGTATACACAATTATAAGTTAGATAGAAATTCATAATTTTCCTATTGTGTATGTTTGTTTAAATGCAATAGTATAGTCATTAATGGAAACACTAAAATCTTGTTAAAGTAATAAAGAAAATAATATTTATAATCTGTCTTTTTAAGTAAAATGCATTACTTAGAGCTGATAAAATTTTCAAGTAGTGATATTTGAAAATTTTTAAGTTTCTGAAATTTGCACCTTGTCCTTTTCCATTACCTATTGTGAAATACATAAGTAGAAGTGCTTCTTTTGATGTCCTTGACTGACCTAGTTCACAAAAGAAACATAAATGGCAGCAAAATAACCCCTTTGTTAATAACCTAAGTTCATTCAAAACAAAGGCAAAAAAAAAAAAAAAAATCCACGAAATAAACCCTTGGATTTCTTAGGCATAGTTTTTCCTCCTAGGCAGCAGTCATTACCAGATAAAATAGATAAGACCATGCAAATTTACAAATGCTATTTCACCTACAAGGAAACTAGTTAGATAATTTATAACTTTGACCTTCATTGTTATGGCTTAGTTGAGCCTTCCTGGTGGCTCAGCAGTAAAGAATTGCCTGCCAGTGCAGGAGACGTGGGTTTGATCCCTGTGTTGGGAAGATCCCCTGGAGAAGGAAATGGCAACCTACTCCAGTATCAGTTTAGTCATTCAGTCACGTACAACTCTTCACCACCCAATGGACTGGAGCATGCCAGGCTTCCCTGTCCATCACCAACTTGTGGAGTTTTTCCAAACTCATGTCCATTGAGTCAGTGATGCCATCCACCCGTCTCATCTTCTGTCATCCCCTTCTCCTCCACCTTCAATATTTCCCAGTATCAGGGTCTTTTCCAGGAGTCAGATTTTCGCATCAGGTGGCCAAAGTATTGGAGTTTCAGCTTCAGCATCAGTCCTTCCAATGAATATTCAGGACTGATTCTCTTTAGGATTGACTGCTTTGATATCCTTACAGTGCAAGGGACTCTCAAGAGTCTTCTCCAACATCACAATTCAAAAGCATCCATTCTTCAGCTCTCAGCTTTCTTTATAGTCCAACTCTCACATCCATACATGACCACTGGTAAAACCATAGCTTTGACTAGATGGACCTTTGTTGGTAAAGTAATGTCTCTGCTTTTTAGTATGCTGTCTAGGTTGGTCATAGCTTTTCTTCCAAGGAGTAAGCGTCTTTTAATTTCATGGCTGCAGTCACCATCTGCAGTGATTTTGGAGCACCCCAAAATAAAGTCTGACACTGTTTCCACTGTTTCCCCATCTATTTCCCACGAAGTGATGGGACTAGATGCCATGATCTTCGTTTTCTAAATGTTGAGTTTTAAGCCAACTTTTTCACTCTCCTCTTTCACATTCATCAAGAGGTTTTTTAGTTCATCTTCACTTTCTGCCATAAGGGTGGTGTCATATGCCTATCTGAGTTTATTGATATTTCTTCTGGGAATCTTGTTTCCAGCTTGTGCTTCTTCCAGCCCAGCATTTCTCATGATGTACTCTGCATATGAGTTAAATTAAGCAGGGTGACAATATACAGCCTTTATGTACTCCTTTCCCTATTTGGAACTAGTCTGTTGTTCCATCTTCATTTCTAACTGTTGTTTCTTGATCTGCATACTGATTTCTCAGGAAGCAGGTAAGGTGGTCTGGTATTCCCATCTCTTTAAGAATTTTCCATGGTTTGTTGTGATCCACACAGTATAGTTGCCTGAAAAATCCCATGGACAGAGATGCCCACAGAGGGCTATAGTCCATCAGGTTGCAAATGAGTCAGACACAACTTAGTAATTAAACAGCAAAGAACAAAACAACAATTACTGCTTACTTAGTGTGTAACATTTTCATTACAGAATTATTTTCATGAATACCTCAATACCTGGATTTACTCTGTCTAGTCTCAATCAAGTCCCTGAATATACATGTTTGATTTCCAACTGTGTTCTTAACCTAGGTCACTCTTTTGATTGCAGGAAAATGAACATTATCTTCCTCTTTCAAAACTAGTCCTTTATCATGATATTTCTTTTAAATTGTCTGACTGTAAATATCCTATTTCTGTTAATTGCACAAGTTCTTGATCCAATATAGTAGTATTTGTTTATGATAACCTCAAACAACAATCTCCCTTTTACATATATTTAGGAATTTCTTTTCTCTTTACAGAAAGCAGTCCAGCTTTTTATTTTTGCAAATCCTTACAGCTGATCATAAGTTTTATAAAATGCGTTGCCATGTCACTGTGTTTAGTGTCATCCATGGAAACCAGTTTTGAACCCCAGTTAACTTTTGTAGTAACAGCTGCACAGTTTCTTTTATCTGGCAAAAGTAGCAAGATAATTGGTTTTGTATAAATGTTGATCAAAAAAGACTATTTAGAAAAGGCTGTACCAAAACAGAGTCTCATTTCCCAACTTAACAAATTCCAATGTATATTTTTTATTTTTCAAGAAATAAAATTTCAATTCTTTTTATATTGACTTATCATAATCTTCCCCAAATATTATTACTTTGATCATTGTCTTATTTAAAACATATTCATAAGTGAAAAGAAAAACAAAATATTTAAAGCTGATTTATTTTGGCCTTATGCTTCTAATTAAATAATAGATCTTAGGATCAGTATTGTGCAGAAAGCTGGAATACTCTTCTGTCATTGTGAAAGCATACATATAAATTTCCATGTGTGTAGTCAGGCGTAAAATATCTTTTAAAATATATTTTCATTGGGCATTAGAGATAGTAGAAGGACAGTGGGAAAAAAAAATAGCTCTGATCTTCACCGGACTGTTCAGCATCACCTTGTTTCACCAGCTGTTACTTACACGTGGTCCAAACTGCCTGAAGGAGCCGATGCAAGATGTTCACGTCCTGAGCGTGTAGTCCTGTTGATATCAAAGCCGCTCACTAGAGGGTCCTTCAACCCCCAAAGACTATTTGACCACATTTCCAGAGCTTTCTGATATAAAAAACTTAAAGAAATAAAAGATAATACACTAAAGCTTTCATCCACATCCCCTTGGACTCCATTATAAACACCTTCTGAGAAAGCACACCTCATTACAAAACCAAATTGCTTGCCTCCCAAGAGCTACTTTTAAGTCTGGGTGGATTTTCCTTATCCTCCAAACAACCAAAAATAATCAAGATGATTGTCTCAGTCTGACAATGTCTGATGGCTTTTGCATAATAAAGTCAGAAAGGCTTTCTTTTCTTTGTTTATTTTTTAAGAAAATTCCTTCTGATAAATGAAGACTGTGTATAATTGATGCATATCAAAAATAACACTATTAATTCATGTCATATGAACACTTATAAACAGTTATACTAAAAATGCAGTTTCAGTTTATCTGAATTTAGAGATCTCAATCACATCATTTAGAAATTATCCAGAATTGTCTATTTTTATATTATTGTCTATTCTTATATTATTTTTATGTTATTTATTTACCTTCTGTCCTTGAAATATTTTCCCTTGGTATATGTTTATCTAAAATGTCTAAAAACTGAACGGCATAGTCACTAATACAGCTTTATATAAAAGCCTTATTTTAAGGCTATAACTCAAAGAGTATTCAAAATGTTTGCTTCTAAATAAAAGGTATCATCAGGTACCAGGGAGAGTCTCCAACAAACTTTTGGCAGAGAGCAAGCATAATGTGTGAACATAAATTTAATGTTCACAATGTACCCTAAAGGGTACTAATGTACCCTTTAGTTCACAATTACATGACCAAATGAGTCACTCCTTTTTTATATTCTTGTGTGGCATTGCTTTTGTGAGTCTTAAGTGTTTCCCACACTGTCTTTGAACCATAGATAACTAATAAGATCTACATCATCAAGAATCTTGAAGAGCTGTTGCTATAGTTCTCCACTCAGACATGCTGGAGATATTTGGAAGAGCTTATGTATTAAGTATATATTTGCACAATGACATGAAGAGTCTCCTAAGAAGACATTTATGATAAAAGAGTGTAGGGGTAGGGGATGGAGAGAGAGGGAGGGAGACAGAAAAAGAGAGGCAGGGGGATCAATCGATTGATGTTTGCAGGAACTATCCCATGCATTGTAGGATGTTTAACAGCAGGATATTTATGGATAAATATCAATACCACTCCTTATGTTCCCTTCTACCCTTAGTTATGACAACCAAAGATGTCTCTATACATTGCTAGGTATACTCTGGGGAAATTCATCCCTGGTTAAGAACCACTGATATAGTGAAAGAGGGTTTTGACCATAATCTTGCATTGTGTTAGGCATTTGGATTGGCCTGCTCTGCACCCCAATCAAACCAACCAGGATCAATTGTGCAAAGATGAATTCCATAGAACCTATCAGGAATATTGGTAGACCTCATGGATTCATGACTCAGAGGTACAGAATCCACCTGCAGATGCAGGAGACATGAGTTTGATCCCTAGGTTGGGAAGATCCCTTGCAGGAGGAAATGGCCACCTACTCCAGCATTCTTGCCTGGGAAAGTCCATGGATAGAGGAACCTGGCGAGCTACACTCCATGATATTGCAAATAGTCAGATACAACTTAGCAACTAAACAACAGCAATATGACTACAGAAGGATGAGGGGGAAGTCTATCAGAACTAAACTCATGTGAGCCAGCTACTGGGAACTTTCTGAAAAAATAAACACAAACACACATGAGTGTTAACCTCTCTTTGTATTCTAGTCTCATGAAATAATCCTATGGGATTTTTAAACCCAGAAAGGACTGAATGGCAACATAGACCTTATTGTACCAGGATCCCCTGGCTCAGGGGGTTATTTTGTGACCAGAGGCATTGGCATCACCAGGAAATTTGCTACAGATGCAAATTCTCATGCACAAATTCATTTTTACTGAATCACTCTTGTTTGCTAAGTTTCTAAGAATATTTTTCATGAAAAAGTATTGAATTTTAACAAATTACTCTTCTGCCTCTTTGGAAATGCATTTTAAGATTTTATTTTTAATCAATTATATGCCTTATTTTGAAATATATTTTCTTATGATAAAGCTATCTTTGTGTTCTTGGAATAAAGTCAACTGAGAAAAAAGATTTATTATTTTTTTATATATTATTGGATTTGTGTGGCTAATATTTAGAATTTGAGTAAGCATCTATATTCATGAGTGAAATTATAAATTTTCTTTCTCATGCTGTTCTCACTCAGTTATGGTTTCAAATTTGTACTAGACTCATGAAACTAGTTATGGAATACTACCTCCCTTTTCTGGTGAAATGTTTCAGTAGAATTTTAATTCTCTTGCTCTTGGGTGTTTGAAAGTAAAAGCATGTGGGTCCAGCATTTTCTCTTTTGAAAATAATTTAAATATCAATTGAAATAGTTCATGATTCTAATACCATTTAGGACTTAGTTTTATCTTGAATCATGCTTGATACTTTACATATTTTTAGAAATTTCTTTTTCCATCTTTTTCACTGTATTGGTTTAAAGTTATTTAAAATATTTTCTTCATCCTTTTAATTCTTTGTTGCTCAAGGTGTGTTTTGCAGAATTAGCATCATCTGAAAGTGTTGTAGAAATGCACATCTTTAGGGCCCACCAAAGATCTACTTAATGAGTTCACTTATTGTAGCTGAATTGTGTTCCCCAAATTAACAAATGAAGTCTTAACCCTCAATACTACAGAATGCTAGGGTAATTGGAGATAGGGCCTTTGTGGAGGTAATTAATGATAAATGACACCATACAGGTAGGCTTTAATTAAATATAATTGGTGGTCATATAAGAAGAGATAGCTTCATGGGGGATGTCTGTGCACAGAGGAGAGGCCATGGGAGGACAGAGTAAGGTGGCTGTCCAAAAGCCAAGGGGCCTCTGGAGGAACTAAGATTGACAGACCAGATGTTGGATACCTAGTTTCCAGACATGTGAGAAAACAAAATTCTGTTGTTTAAGACTCCTAGTCAGTGGTATTTTGTCATGGCAGCCCCAGCACACTAAAATAGTTCTCGAGTTGCTTGTAAGCATATGAAGTTTGAGAAGCATTTTTTTGTCTTTTCTGTATCTTCACTCATATTCTCTTTTTCATTATGAATATTGTTTATATATGTCTTCACTCTAGTTTCTTCTTGATCAGTATTTCCAGAATTTACCATTTCATTAGATTTTTAAAAAATAATTAATTTACTTATTTTAATCGGAGGCTAATTACTTTACAGTGTTGTAGTGGTTTTTGCCATACTTTGATATGAATCAGCCATGTGTGTACATGTGCCCCCATCCTGAACACCCCTTCCACCTCCCTCCCCATCCCGTCCTTCAGGGTTGTCCCAGTGCACTGGCCCTGAGCACCCAGTCTCATGCATTGTACCTGGACTGGTGATATATTTCACATATGGTAATATACATGTTTCAAAGCTATTCTCTTAAATCATCCCACCTTTGCCTTCTCCCACAGAGTCCAAAAGTCTGTTCTTTATATCTGTGTCTCTTTTGCAGTCTCGCATATAGGGTCATCGTTACCATCTTTCTAAATTCCATATATATGCGTTAATATACCATATTGGTGTTTTTCTTTCTAAATAACTTCACTTTGTATAATAGGCTCCAGTTTCATCCACCTCATTAGAACTGATTCAAATGTATTCTTTTTAATAGCTGAGTAATATTCCATTGTGTATATGTACCACAGCTTTCTTATCCACTCGTCTGCCAATGGGCACCTAGGTTGCTTTCATGTCCTAGCTACTGTAAACAGTGCTGTCATGAACATTGGGGTACACGTGTCTCTTTCAATTCTGGTTTCCTCGGTGTGTATGCCCAGCAGTGGGATTGCTGGGTCATATGGCAGTTCTATTTCTAGTTCTATTTCCAGCTTTATAGTAGAGCCTGAGGTCAGGCAGGTTGATTCCTCCAGTTCCATTCTTCTTTCTCAAGATTGCTTTGGCTATTCGAGGTTTTTTGTATTTCCATACAAATTGTGAAATTATTTGTTCTAGTTTGGTGAAAAATACTTTTAGTAACTTGATAGGGATTGCACTAAATCTATAGATTGCTTTGGGTAGTATAGTAATTTTCACTATATTGATTCTTATGATCCATGAACACAGTATATTTCTCCATCTATTTGTGTCCTCTTTGATTTCTTTCATCAGTGTTTTATAGTTTTCTATATATAGATCTTTTGTTTCTTTAGGTAGATATATTCCTATTTTATTCTTTTCATTGCAATGGTGAATGGAATTGTTTCTTTAATTTCTCTTTCTGTTTTCTCATTGTTAGTGTATAGGAATGCAAGGGATTTCTATGTGTTAATTTTATATCCTGCAACTTTACTATATTCATTGATTAGCTCTAGTAATTTTCCGGTGGAGTCTTTAGGGTTTTCTCTGTAGAGGATCATGTCATCTGCAAACAGTGAGTTTTACTTCTTTTCCAGTTTGGATTCCTTTTATTTCTTTTTCTGCTCTGATTGCTGTGGCCAAAACTTCCAAAAGTATGTTGAATAGTAGTGGTGAGAGTGGGCACCCTTGCCTTGTTCCTGACTTTAAGGGAAGTGCTTTCAATTTTTCACCATTGAGGATAATGTTTGTCATGGGTTTGTCATATATAGGTTTTATTATGTTGAGGTATGTTCCTTCTATTCCTGCTTTCTGGAGAGTTTTTATCATAAATGGATGTTGAATTTTGTCAAAGGTTTTTTCTGCATCTAACGAGATAATCACATAGTTTTTATCTTTCAATTTGTTAATGTAGTGTATTACACTTACTGATATGTGGATATTAAAGAATCCTTGCATTCCTGGGATAAAGCCCACTTGGTCATGATGTATGATCTTTTTAATACGTTGTTGGATTCTGTTTGCTAGAATTTTGTTAAGGATGGAATAAACAAGTCATAGAAGAAATCAAAAAGAAATAAAAATATGCATAGAAACAAATGAAAATGAAAGCACAACAACCCAAAACCTATGGGACACTGTAAAAGCAGTGCTAAGGGGAAGGTTCATAGCAATACAGGCTTACCTCAAGAAAAAAGAAAAAAGTCAAATAAATAATGCTACACCTAAAGCAACTAAAAAATGAAGAAATGAAGAACCCCAGGGTTAGTAAAAGGAAACAAATCTTAAAAATTAGGGCAGAAATAAATGCAAAAGAAACAAAAGAGACCATAGCAAAAATCAACAAAGAGAAAATGACTAGACCATTCAGATATGACCTAAATCAAATCCCTTATGATTATACAATGGAAGTGAGAAATAGATTTAAGGGACTAGGTCTGATAGACAGAATGCTTGATGAACTATGGTTGGAGGTTTGTGACACTGTACAGGACACAGGAATCAAGACCATCCCCAAGAAAAAGAAATGCAAAAAAGAAAATGGCTGTTTGTGTAGGCCTTACAAATAGCAGTGAAAAGATGGGAAGTGAAAAGCAAAGGAGAAAAGGAACTATACACCCATTTGAATGCAGAGTTCTAAAGAGTAGCAAGGAGAGATAAGAAAACCTTCCTCAGTGATCAGTGCAAAGAAATAGAGGAAAACAATAGAATGAGAAAGACTAGAGATCTCTTCAAGAAAATTAGGGACACCAAGGGAACATTTCATGTAAAGATGGGCTCAATAAAGGACAGAAATGCAGAAGCAGAAGATATTAAGAAGAGGTGGCAAGAATACACAGAACTGTACAAAAAAGATCTTCAAGACCCAGATAATTATGATGGTGTGATCACTCACCTAGAGCCAGACATCCTGGAATGTGAAGTCAAGTGGGCCTTAGGAAGCATCACTATGAACAAAGTTAGTGGAGGTGATGGAATTCCAGTTGAGCTATTTCAAATCCTAAAAGAAGATGCTGTGAAAGTGCTGCACTCAATATGCCAGCAAATTTGGAAAACTCAGCAGTGGCCACAGGACTGGAAAAGGTTGGTTTTCATTCCAATCTCAAAGAAAGGCAATGCCAAAGAGTGCTCAAACTACTGCACAATTGCACTCATCTCACACACTAGTAAAGTAATGCTCAAAATTCTCCAAGCCAGGCTTCAGCAATATGTGAACCGTGAACTTCCAGATGTTCAAGCTGGTTTAAGAGAAGGCAGAGAAACCAGAGATGAAATTGCCAATATCTGATGGGTTATCGAAAAAGCAAGAGAGTTACACAAAAACATCTATTTCTGCTTTATTGACGATGGCAAAGCCTTTGACTGTGTGGATGACAGTAAACTGTGGAAAATTCTGAAAGAGATGGGAATACCAGCCCACCTTACCTGCCTCTTGAGAAACCTATATGCAGGTCAGGAAGCAACAGTTAGAACTGGACATGGAACAACAGACTGGTTCCAAATAGGAAGAGGAGTACGTCAAGGCTGTATATTGTCACCGTGTTTATTTAACTTATATGCAGAGTACATATGAGAAATGCTGGGCTACTGGAAGCACAAGGTGGAATCAAGATTGCCAGGAGAAATATCAATAACCTCAGATATGCAGATGACTCCACCCTTATAGCAGAAAGTGAAGAGGAACTAAAAAGCCTCTTGATGAAAGTGAAAGCACAGAGTGAAAAGGTTGGCTTAAAGCTCAACATTCAGAAAACGAAGATCATGGCATCTGGTCCCACCACTTCATGGGAAATAGATGGGGAAACAGTGGAAACAGTGTCAGACTTTATTTTTCTGGGCTCCAAAATCACTGCAGATGGTGACTGCAGCCATGAAATTAAGATGCTTACTCCTTGGAAGGAAAGTTATAACCAACCTAGACAGCATATTAAAAAGCAGAGACATTACTTTGCCAACAAATGTCCGTCTAGTCAAGGTTATGGTTTTTCCAGTGGTCATGTATGGATGTGAGAGCTGGACTGTGAGGAAGCTGAGCACTGAAGAATTGATGCTTTTGACCTGTGGTGTTGGCGAAGACACTTGAGAGTCCCTTGGACTGCAAGGAGATTCACCCAATCCATTCTAAAGGAGATCAGTCCTTGGTGTTCATTGGAAGGACTGATGCTGAAGCTGAAACTCCAGTACTTTGGCCATATGATGCGATGAGCTGACTCATTGGAAAATACCCTGATGCTGGGAAAGATTGAGGGCAAGAGGAGAAGGGGATGACAGAGGATGAGACGTTTGGATGGCATCATCAGCTTGATGGACATGGGTTTGGGTGGACTCCGGGAGATGGTGATGGACAGGGAGTCTTGGCGTGCTGTGGTTCCTGGGGTCACAAAGTGTTATACACAACTAAGCGACTGAACTTAACTGAACTGAAAAGGTGGTTCTTTGAGAAGATAAAGAAAACTGACAAACCAATTTTATTTATCTCATCAAGAAACAAAGGGAGAAGAATCAAATCAACAAAATTAGAAATGAAAATGGAGAAATCACAACAGACAACACAGAAATACAAAGGATCATAAGAGTACTATCAGCAACTATATGCCAATAAAACGGAAAACTTGGAAGAAATGGACAAATTCTTAGAAAAGTACAACTTTCCAAAACTGAACCAGGAAGAAATAAAAGATCTAAACAGACCCATCACAAGCATGGAAATCGAAACTATAACCAGAAATTTTCCACAATCAAACCCAGGACCAGATGGCTTCACAGCTGAATTCTACCAAAAATTTAGAGAAGAGCTAACACCCATATTTCTCAAAATCTTCTAGAAAATTGAAGAAGAAGGTCAACTTCCAAACTCATTATATGAGGCCACCATCACCCTAATACCAAAAGCAGACAAAGACACTACAAAAAAAGAAAACTACAGGCCAATATCACTGAAGATCTTTTTTGTATAGTTCTGTGTATTCTTGACACCTCTTCTCAATATCTTCTGCTTCTGTTAGGTCCATACCATTTCTGTCAGTGTTTGTTGAAGAATATATATTAATCTTTTTTAAAGTTTAATAAATTGCTGTTGTTTTTATGATAGTAACCAAGTGCCTCATCATGCTGAACAGGACTGCCTTTGATCTCATTCTTTCAGCCTTGCCAGACTTGTCTCTTAATACTATTTATTTTGTTGTGAGGATTATACATTTTCAGAATTTTAGTTTCATTAATCTTTCCTGAAGGACTTCATGAATGCTGACTTTTGAATCAACCTCCATCATACCTTCTCCCAATGAGTTAGGTATCCCTAACTCTTGATGGCTCTACCCAAATATCAGGGCCCAAAATCCAGAGATTAGATCTGGTTTCTGAGCTGCAAACTCCCCAAGACATCATGGCAGTTCTCAAAATGGCAATTCAGCAATTAACTCTGCATTTAGCTTTTTAAAGTCTTGTCATTTTGTGATCACATAAGCTTCATAGGCACATAACAGGCTTCTCTGTTTCATCACCCCAGTGTTTCAAATTAAGTGAAGGGAAGTTGAGATTAATTTAAAGCAAGCATAATAAATTTTTTTTGTACACTTCTTGTACAACCAAGTGTAGTAAGTAACTCAAATTGTTGTATTTTTCAAAATTATAATTAAATTTATAGAGGATAGGAAACTAATTACCACACTAAAAGTAAGTACAATTCCTGAATCATGTGGTGGCTCTATTTTTAATTTTTGAGAAACCTCCAAACTGTCTTTTATGGTGGCGGTGCCAATTTCTAGTTCAATCAGCACTTCATGAAGCTTCCTTTTTCTCTATATGCTTACCAGCATTTGTTATTTTTTGTCTTTAGGATGATAGCTATTCAGATAGGTGTAGGGAGTATCTCACTATTGTACTGCTTTGCTTATTCCTGGTGATTATTACATTTTTACGTTCTTCTGTTGGTCATATGTATGTTTTCTTTGGAAAAAATGTCTATTTAGGGCCTGTGCCCATTTTTAAATTGGGTTGTTTGTTTTTTTGATGTTGGGTTTTAAGTGTTCATTGTATATGTAGAACATTAAGCCATTATCAGATATATTGTATACAAATATCTTCTGCCATTTAGTAGGCTGCCTTTCATTTTGTTTATAGTTTCCTTCTCTGTGAAAAAGCTTTTTAGTTTGATGCACTTCCATTTGTTTATTGTTTGCCTTTTTTCACTTTGCCTCCTTCTGCTGCTGCTGCTAAGTCGCTTCAGTTGTGTCCAACTCTGTGCGACCCCATGGGATTCTCCAGGCAAGAATACTGGAGTGGGTTGCCATTTCCTTCTCCAATGCATGAAAGTGAAAAGTGAATGTGAAGTCGCTAAGTTGTGTCCGACTCTTAGCGACCCCATGGACTGCAGCTGACCAGGCTCGGCCGTCCATGGGATTTTCCAGGCAAGAGTGCTGGAGTGGGGTGCCATTGCCTTCTCTGTTACTTTGCCTGAGGAGACATATTAAATATATATATATATATATATATATATATATTGCTAAGGCTGATGTCAAAAAGCATACTGCCTATGTTTTCTTCTAGGAGCTTTATGGTTTCAGACCTCACATTTAAGTCTTTAATCCATTTTGAGTTTAATTTGTGTATGGTTTGAGAAAGTAGTTTAGTTTGATACTTTTGCATGTAGCCGCCCAAGTTTCCCAGCATTGTTAATTGAAGAGACTATGTTTCCCCCTTTATATTCTTGTCTCCTTTGTCATAGATTAATTAACTATATGTAAATGGGTTTATTTATGGGCTTTTAATTCTGTTTCACTGATCTATGTGTCTGTTTTTGTGCCAGTAACATATTGCTTTGATTACTGTAGCTTTGCAATATAGTTTGACATCAAGTTTGCTACTTTCAGCTCTGTTCTTCTTTCTCAGGATGGTTTTGGCTACTTGTGGTCTTTTGTGTTTCCATACATATCTTACAACTAATTATCTTAGCTCATGAAAAATGCCATTGGTATTTTGATAGGGCTTATGCTGGATCTACAGATTATTTTGGGTAGTATGGTCATTTCAATAAATTAATTTTCCTAATCCATACACACTGTGTAACTTTCCATCTGTTTGTGTTGTCTTTAATTTCTTTTACATTGTTAGTGTGTAGAAATGCAATGTATTTCTTTATATTAATTTTCTGTTCTGTGACTATTGAATTCGTTTATTAGTTTTACTAGCTTTTTGGTGGAGTCTTCACAATTTTCTATGTATAGCATCATGTCATCTGCAAGCACTGACAGTTTTACTTCTTGGTTTCAAACTTGGATTCTTTTTATTTCTTTTACTTGTCTAACTGCTGTAGCTAGGACTTCCAATATCATCTTAAATAAAAGTGATGAGAATCGGTATTTTCCTTTCATCCCTAATCTTAAAGGTATTGCTTTCACCTTTTCACCCTTGAGAATAATGTTGGCTGTAGGTTTGTCATTTATGGACTTTTTATATTAGGTATGTTCCCTTCATACTCACTTTGTTGAGAGTTTTTTTTTTTTTACCATAAATGAATACTGAATTTCATCAAAATCTTTTTCATCTATTAAGATAATCATATAAGATTTATTCTTCAATTTGTTAATCTTGTGTATCATATTGATTTATTTTATGGAGATTGAAACCTCTTTGAACCTTTGGATAAATCTCATTTTATCATGGTCTATATCCTTTTAAATACTGCTAAATTTGATTTGCAATCCCTTTTTGTGGTTCTAATTAAGCATTTTACATAATTCCATTTTTTCTCCTTTCTTAGTCTATTTATTATAGTCTTCTTTTTCTTTTTTAATGATTGTCCTAGAGTTTGCAATTATATTTTTTAACATTCAGTTAACAAATATATTTGTTAACAATTATATTTGTTAACATTCAGTTAACACTATACTGTTTTATAGGTAGTACATGTGCCTTATGATGACACAATAATTCCAATTTTTCCTTCCTATTCCTTTTATCATTTCTGTGATTTGTTTCACTTATGCATATGCATACATAATCAAATACGTTGATGCCATTATTGTTTTGAATAAGCTATTATGTGTTAGACGAATTGAAAATATGAAAAATGAAAGTTTTTATTTTAATTTTGCTTAATTCTTCTTTAATATTCTTCCTTTCTTTATGTAGACCCAGATTTCTGATGTACATCATTTCCTCCTGTAATGAATTTATTTTTAATGTTTCTTGAAATATCCCTTAGTTTTTGTTTGTCTGAGAAAGTGTTTATTTCATCCTCACTTTTGGAGGATAATTTTGCATGGCACAGAATTCTAGGTTGATTTTTTTCCCCCTCAAGACTCTACTCTCTTCATGCTTGCTTGATTTACTAGGAGAAGTTACATGTAATTCTTATTGTCACTCCTCCTTAGGGAAGGTTATTCCCCCCTGCCCCACTGGCTTCTAGTTCCTTTCAATATTCCTTCTTTCTTTTTCCTGTCCTACAGTTTCACTTCAAGTATCATTGCTTCAAATATTCAAAACTATTCTTGTTTCAAATCTGTTTTTGCTCCTGAATTTCTTTCTTCTTTTTATGGTATTGTCATTATTTGATTTGTCCCACAGTTTATGGATATTATGTTCTGCTATTTTAAAAAAAGTCCAGTTTATTATTAATTTTGAAAGTTTCTATTGAGATATCCTCAAGAGTATCTTTCCTGAGCAGTGTCCAGTCTACTAATGAGCATTCTTCATTTTTGTTAGAGTAGACCACTCTTGATCTCAAGAATTTATGTTTTATACTTTCTTAATGTTTCTGTCTGCTTACACTACATATCTATTCTTGCATGCTATCTATTTTATCCATTAGAACCCTTAGCACATTAATCACTATTTTGAATTACCAGTCTGATAATTCCAACATCCCTGTTAGGTCTGAGTCTGGTCTGATGTTTTGTCTGTCTCCTCAAACTGTTTCTTTGCCTTTTAGTATGCTTTATAATTTTTTCTTAATAGACAAACGTGATCTTATGGGTGAAAGGAGTTCCAGTAACTGACCTTTAGGAGTAAAGTGTAAGTGTAGAATAGAAGTCTTTCAGTGAGACTTTTTGTCTGTAGTGTGAACTTTACCAGTGCTTCTCATTTTATCCCTTTCTCCATGAAATTAAAAGACTCTTGTTCCTTGGAAGAAAAGCTATGAAAAACCTAAATAGCATATTAAAAAGCAGAGATATTACTTTGCCACCAAAGGTCCATATAGTAAAAGCTATGATTTTTCCAGTTGTCATGTATGGATGTGAAAGTTGGACCAAAAGGAAGGTTGAGCACTGAAATATTTATGCTTTCGAACTGTGGTGTTGGAGAAGAATTTTGAGAGTCTCTTGGACAACAAGGAGATCAAACCAGTTAATCCTAAGGGAAATCAACTGAATATTCATTGGAAGGACTAATGCTAAGGCTGAAGCTCCAATACTTTGGCCACCTGATGCAAAGAGTTGACTCATTGAAAAAGACTCTGATACTGGGAAAGATTGAAGGCAGGAGAAGGGGACAACAGAAGATGAAATGGTTGGATGGCAATTCACCAACTCAATGGACATGAGTTTGAGCAAACTCTGGGAGATGGTGAAGGGTAGGGAAACCTGGCATGCAGCAGTCCATGGGGTTGCAAAGAGTCAAGACACAATTGAGTAACTGAACAACACCAATAACCCTTACCTGGGACAAGAAGTGTAGAGTGAACTGGGTATTTCTCTTCCCTTAGGTTGGTTAGACTCTGAAAAAAAAATATACTAGTGTAGGCTCTGGTAAAATACTCTCTTGAAGATAAGTCTTATTAAAAAGGATAGAAAGCTTTGGTATATTTCAAAATGGTATCTGCCACACTCCCACAGGAGAAGTAAAAGAGTACATTTTCCAGGTATTCAGTTTAAAAATTTGTTCAAGCTCCTGAAGGTATAACTCCAAGTTTGGGGCCTCATCATAACTGTGAACCTTGGAGTTTTTAATTCTTAGATTTATCTACACTGAGCCTCCAGCAATACATCAATCATAATTCAGATTTTCTTATCCAGCACTGGTTTCCACAGAGGTTTCTTCTCATGGGTTTCTGATCCAATAATTTGTGATTCTCTGTATTCACCTGTTGACCTCTCCAATTTGGGGTGAGCCATTTGCCTTAGAATTTCACTTCTCTGACAGATCTAAGTAGAGTTGTTGATTTTTCAGCTTTATATTTATTGTTAGAATGGAGTGATGCCATTAAATTTTATGCCTTATGAACAATTTTCTATTTACTCATCCCTACCTTTCTCTCTTGCAAAATAGCCATAACTTAATTCAGGAATCTTCCTGTCTCAATGCGGTGGAAATCTTTCAGGAGAGATGATCTTATCCATCTTGAATTAGATCTGGATCATATTTGGTCTAGCTGATCATTAGGTATATATTTTCTTTGGTTGGCACTGGTTTAGAAATGGATATATTGCACAATTCTGTTTAAGGAAGTTTCAGAGCTCTCTTTCTACTGTACATTATTCTGTCTGAGTGTGATATCTGAAATTTCCACAGCGACCTTGTAAATTTAAGAGGGACATGCTGAGTTTAGCACATTAGTAATATGGATGATGTCATCAAGCTGTTGAATTAATCAGATCTTGCAGCCAGCTCTATGGGTTGTTTTTATGAAAAACACCCTCATTTTATAATTATTTGTACACAATTTGGAAAACTCTTTTATAAGGTTTTTCTGCAACTTATTCTTGAGTGTAACTAACTTGATTCACAATCAATGGGTAAACAAAATAATAGGTACAATTTTTTTTTCTTAAAATCATTTTTCAGTTATGTCTTTCCTTTATCAAAGAGAGAGCATTTCCCTCCATAAGATTTAATTTTGAAGTAATATTTTATAAAAATAAGACCCAGTTTTCCCCACAGCCAGTCCCTCCAATCAGGAAATGTGTGCAAGACTATTATCTTCATAGATCTGAGGGCTGACCAAAGAAGCAAGAATTACAATCCCACAGCCTCAGAAAGAAAGTCACAATCACAGAATGATCAAATGGATCACAGCTTTGTCATGGCAAAGGGGCTTGTATAGCTCAATTAAGATATGAGCTATGCAATGTAGGGCCATCCAACATGGACAGGTCATGGTGGAGAGTTCTAATAAACTGTGATCTAATGGAGAAGGAAATGGCAAACTACTCCAGTATTTTTGCCTCAAAAACCCCATGTACAATATGAAAAGGCAAAAAGATATGACACTAGAAGATGAGCCCCTCAGGTCGGTATGGTACTGGGGAAAAGCAGAGAAATAGCTCCAGAAGAATGAAGAAGCTGGGCCAAAGTGGAAATTGTGCTCAGTTGTGGACATGTCTGGTGGTGAAAGTAAAGTCCAGTGCTGTAAAGAACAGTATTGTATAGGAACCTGGAAAGTTGGGTTCAATAATCAAGGTAAATTGGACTTGGTCAAATAGGAGATGGCAAGAGTGAACATTGACATTTTAGGAATCAGTGAACTAAAATGGATGGGGATGGGAGAATTTAATTCAGATGACCATTGTATCTAGTACTGTGGGCAAGAGGCCTTTAGAAGAAGTGGAATAGCACTCATAGTCAAAAAAAAAAAAAAAGAGTGCTTGGGAGAAATCTTATATATGGCAGAAGGATCTCAGTTCATTTCCAATGCAAACCGTTCAACACCACAGTAATCCAAATTTATTCCCCAACCACTAATGCCAAATAAGCTGAAGTTAAACAGTTCTACGAAGACTTACAAGACCTTCTAGAGATAATATAAAAAAAGATGTCCTTTTCCTCATAGGGGAGTGGAAAGCAAAAGTACGAAGTCAAGAGATACCTGGGGTAGTAGGCAGGTCTGGCCTTGGAGTAAAAAATGAAGCAGGGCAAAGGCTAATAGAGTTTTTTCAAGAGAATAAACTGGTCATAACAAACGCTCTCTTTCAACAATATGAAAGAAAACTACATATGGACATCACCACGTGGTCAACACTGAAATAAGGTTAATTATATTCCTTGCAACTGAAGATGGAGAAGCTCTATATAGTCAGCAAAAACAAGACTGGGAGCTGACTGTGACACAGATCATGAACTCCTTCTTGAAAAATTCATGCTTAAATTAAAGAAAGGAGGGAAAATCACTAGGCAACTCAGGTATGATATAAATCAAATCCCTTATGATTATATAGTGGAGATGATAGATAGACTCAAGTGATTAAATCTGGTAGGCAGATTGCCTGAAGAATAATGGATGGAGGTTCACAAAACTGTGTAGGAGTCAGTGACTGAAACCATCCCCAAGAAAAAGAAATGCAAGAGGGCAAGGTGAATGTCTAAAGAGACCTTACAAATAGCTGAGAAAAGAAGAGAAGCTAAATGCAAAGGAGAAAGGGAAAGATATACCCAATTGAATGCAGACTTCCAGAGAATAGAAAGGCAAGATAAGAAACTCTTCTTCAATGAACAATAGGAAGAAATAGAGGAAAACAATAGAATAAGAAAGACTAGAGATCTCTTCTAGAAAATTGGAGATACCAAGAGAACACTTCATGCAAGGATGGGCACAATAAAGGACAGAAAACCTAAGGACCTGAGAGAAGTAGAAGAAATTACAAAGAGGTGGCAAGAATACACAGAAGAACTATACAAGAAAGGTCTTCATGACTTGGATAACCATGATGGTGTGATCTTCATTTAGAGCCAGACATTCTGGAGTGTGAAGTCAAGTGGGCCTTAGGAAGCATTGCTACAAGCAAAGCTAGTGATAATGATGGAATTTCATCTGAGCTATTTCAAATCTTAAAAAGAAGTTGCTGTTAAAGTGCTGCACTCAATATGCCAGCAATTTGGAAAACTCAGTAGTGGTCACTAGACTGGAAAAGTCAGTTTTCATTCCAATCTCAAAGAAGGGCAGTGCCCCAACATGCTCAAACTACCCTACACTCACTCTCATTTCACATGCTAGCGAGGTAATGCTCAAAAACCTTCAAGCTGAGCTTTAGCAGTATGTGAACTGAGAAATCCCAAATGTACAAGCTGACTTAGAAAAGGCAGAAGAACCAGATATCAAATTGCCAATATCCATTGGATTGTAGAGAAAGCAAGCAATTCTAGAAAAACCTGTACTTCTGTTTCATTGATTACCCTAAAAGCTTTTGACTGTGTGGATGACAATAAACTGGAAAATTCTTAAAGAGATGGGAATACCTTACCTGTGTCCTGAAAAACCTGTATGGAGGTCAAGAAGCAACAGTTAGAACTGGACATGGAACAATGGACGGGTTCCAAATTGGGAAAGGAGTACAACAAGGCTGTATACTGTCACCCTGTTTATTTAACTTACATGCAAAGTACATCATGCGAAATGCTGGGGTGGATGAATCACAGGCTTGAATCAGATTGTTGGGAGAAATATCAACAAGCTCAGACATGCAGATGATATCACCCTAATGGCAGAAAAAGAATAGGAGCCTCTTGATGAGGGTGAAAGAGGAGAGTGATAAAGCTGGTTTAAAACTCAGCATCCAAAAAACTAAGATCACGGCATTCAGTCCCATCACTTCATGGTAAATAGAAGGGGAAAAAATGGAAATAGCAACAGAATTTTTTTTCTTTGGCTCCAAATCACTGCAGACAGTGACAGCAGTCATGAAATGAAAAAATATTTGCTCCTTTTTGGAAACTATGACAAACCTAGACAGCGATTTAAAAAGAAGAAACATCACATTTCTGACAGAGGTCCATATAGTCAATGTATGGTTTTTCCAGTAGTCATGTTTGGATGTCAGATTTGGACCACAAAGGAGACTGGACATCAAAGAATTAATGTTTTCAAATTGTGCTGGAGAAGACTCTTGAGAGTTCCTTGGACTGCAAGGAGATCAAACTAGTCAATCCTAAAGGAAAACAATCCTGAATATTCATTGGAAGGACTGATGCTAAAGCTAAAGCTCCAATACTTTGGCCACCTTATGCAAACAGCTGGCTCATTTGAAAAGACCTTGATGCTGGGAAAGATTGAAGGCAGGAGGAGAAAAGGGTAACGGAGGATGAGATGGTTGGATGGCATCACCAACTCAGTGGACATGAGTTTGAGCAAGCTCTGGGATTGTGAAGGGCAAGGAAGCCTGGTGTGCTGCAGTCCAGGGTTTGCAAAGAGTTGGACATGACTTAGTGACTGATCAAAACAAAGGAAGAAGCATTAGTAATTAATAAGTTGAAAATTGAAATAAAACTTTATTTCCAGTACTTATGCACAATGACTTTATACAAGTTATCTAACTTTCTATTCTTCAGTTTCCTCATATGTAAAATAGTAATGGGACCTACTTCAGGGTGTGAAGAGGAACTAAAAAGCCTCTTGATGAAAGTGAAAGCAGAGAGTGAAAAGGTTGGCTTAAAGCTCAACATTCAGAAAATGAAGATCATGGCATCCGGTCCCATCACTTCATGGCAAATAGATGGGGAAACAGTGGAAACAGTGTCAGACTTTATTTTTCTAGGCTCCAAAATCACTGCAGATGGTGATGGCAGCCATGAAATTAAAAGACGCTTACTCCTTGGAAGGAAAGTTATGACGAACCTAGATAGCATATTCAAAAACAGAGACATTACTTTAAAAACAAAGATTCGTCTAGTCAAGGCTATGGTTTTTCCTGTGGTCATGTATGGATGTGAGAGTTGGACTGTGAAGAAGGCTGAGCGCCGAAGAATTGATGCTTTTGAACTGTGGTGTTAGAGAAGACTCTTGAGAGTCCCTTGGACTGCAAGGAGATCCAACCAGTCCATTCTGAAGGAATCAACCCTGGGATTTCTTTGGAAGGAATGATGCTAAAGCTGAAACTCCAGTACTTTGGCCACCTCATGCGAAGAGTTAACTAATTGGAAAAGACTCTAATGCTGGGAGGGATTGGGAGCAAGAGGAGAAGGGGACGACAGAGGATGAGGTGGCTGGATGGCATCACTGACTCGATGGACGTGAGTCTGAGTGAACTCTGGGAGTTAGTGATGGACAGGGAGGCCTGGCGTGCTGCGATTCATGGGGTCGCAAAGAGTCGGACAGGATTGAGCGACTGATCTGATCTGATCTGATGGAGATTAAATGGAGTAATCTATATAAAATTCTTATCAAGTATCTAAAACTTGTAAAATAGTAGTTGCTCAGTTGTGTGTGACTCCTTGCAACCCCATGGACTTTAGTCTGCCAGGCTCCTCTGTCAATGGAATTCTCCAGGCATAAATACTGGATTGAGTGTCCATTCCTTTCTCCAGGGGATCTTCCTGACCCAGGAATCAAACTTGGTCTCCTCCATTGCAGGCATAATCTTTTACTTTCTGAGCCACTAGCAAAGCCCCAACATTGTAAGCACTGAGTAAATGTTACTTATTGTTATAAGTAACATTTTATTTTTCTGAATTGCAGCATTATCTACTATTTTTTCTCTGTCTTTCAAGGTAATCAAGTTCCTACAAGGGAAAGTTATATGGGAATAAAATTATTCCCAGATAGTATACCTCTAGACTATGTATGCTTAAAAGCATTCTCAATCTGTATAATTCTATGAGAGAGGAATTAGATTTGTTTCAGCTAAATCATTTTAGAAATAACCTTAGATTTTAGGATTGGCTTTTAATTCTATTTTCACTGTTGAGTTTCTCTCCTTCAAATTAAAACTTCAGAACAAACATTTATATGGTACTGTTTTTTTTGGCCACATGGCTATGCTTGTGGGATTTTAGTTCCCTGACCGGGGACTGAACTCATTGGCAGTGAGAGCATGGAGTCCTAGTCACTGGACTACCAGGAAATTCCCTACATGATGCTATTCTTAAGAATAAAATTTATTGACAAAAACTTAGTTTTCAGTTTATACCAGCATAGAGGTATTGACTATTGAACATGAGGTCAAGATTGTGATATCTTATATTCTTTTCAAATTAATTCCTGAAAATGAATACAACAGTTAAATGGAAGTCCCATCTAAATATCTCAACATAATATGCTTATATTTAGTTTTTAACACTGATATGTACTTATGTAAGTATGATATGTGAAAATATTAAAATAAGATTGTCATTTCCAAGATATTAGTACGTTCCATTGCTTCTCTTTGTAACATGGCTTTAAAAACGCATTTTCCTGACACTCTTATCCGTTTATTTCTTAGAATTTTTTTTAAAGCAATAGACCCAATGATTCCCTCTGATACCCTTTCCTCATTTTATTCTCAATAATGACTCTTTGGGGAGCAATGCTATGGGGAATGAGATTGATTACCCATCACTGCTTCTGATGTGCTGTTTAACCAAGCTGGTGAACCATAGACTGTCATCATAGAGGGCATCAAATCAACAGTGTGTGCCATGAAGCCGACACTCCTGTGCACCTAACAATAACGAGAATTCTTTTAGCTCATTAGACAGCCCAAGGAACTGCTAAGTAAAGTTCAAGACAAAAATGTTTTCTATAATTCTGGGTAATCTACATCACTAAATAGGTTGAAAACTAGGGTCTCAGGTATATGACTTCCTGATTTAAACCTTATGATGGTCAAAGAAATTCCAGACTTTAAATTACATTAAGGGAAAAGGTGTGTTTCAGTTTTGGACTTAAATACATGATGACTTTTTTTAAGATTCATAATTATCAGTAGCAGTAACTTGTCTCCCAAATCTCTCTCCAAAATACAACTTATTGAGCTGTTTTTTTTACTTTAGTTTAAAATCCTTCTTTGACCCCATGCCATGCTTTTTTCTTTGAAGATTTTAGGAAACTATTTGGAAAGAAAAAAAAAATATATATATATATATATATCTTAAATCCTCACATGCATTGGTTAATTGTTTCACATATTAACATTTTACCTTCCAGTAAGACTGTCAGATTTTCAAAGAGGACATCCATGGTTTCTTTTTATTTTCTATATTATAGTAGTCATACTATACACAGTCTTGTATGTAGAATTTCATTAGTAGAATTATGCTAAACTTCTTATTCTACTAAAGTAGTTGGATTAAACTAAATTTTCTTAAGTAATTTTGTTTGGAGTTTATTTTATGATGAAGGCTATTTGTAATGCAAAGCTAGTCATACCTGTTCTCACACAACGCTCTTGTTTTCTCTAAGTATACATTGGGTATGGTTTAAAAACAGAAACGAAAAACTTTTTAAATAGACATAGCTTATCAAATGGCAACCCACTCCAGTACTCTTGCCTAGAAAATCCCATGGATGGAGGAGCCTGGTGGGCTGCAGTCCATAGGGTCGCTAAGAGTCGGACACGACTGAGCCACTTCACTTTGATTTTTCACTTTCATGCATTGGAGAAGGAAATGGCAACCCACTCCAGTGTTCTTGCCTGGAGAATCCCAGGGACGGGGGAGCCTGGTGGGCTGCCGTCTGTGGGGTCGCACAGAATCGGACACGACTGAAGCGACTTAGCAGCAGCAGCAGCAGCTTGTCAAATCACCCCTTTCACTTATTGAAAAAATCTTGTACAAAAACCGAACTTTTGTACAAAACATCTGTTTACGTATACAGAAATATCCAAAGGCACTAAACATTTCTAAGAATATCTATAATATTGCCAATAGAATATAATAGTTATTATACATTAATATGGGGGCTTCCCTTGTGGCTCAGCTGGTAAAGAATCTGCCTATAATGTGGGAGACCCGAGTTTGATCCCTGGGTTGGGAAGACCTCCTGGAGAAGGGAAAAACTACCTACTCCAGTATTCTGGCCTGGAGAATCCCATGGACTGTATAGTCCGTTGGTTCACAAAGAGTCAGACAGGACTGAATGACTTTCACTTTCATTTACACATTAATATGGAATGCAATATGGAGGCATTTTTTCTATTTTTTTTTAAGAAAAACTAAATGGTGAAATTTTTATAAGCTTAAAAATTCAAAACCCATTCTATTTGAAACTAAACGTAACAGTAGCATTTTAAAATAAATTGCTAATTCCTACCATACCTTGAACTTAATTGAACAAAAACAGCCTTTTCCTTTTTCTGTATTTCCCTGTCAAAGCTTATCATTTTCTCCTCTTGACAAAGCTTCTATTTTTACCCTTTCTAATTGTATTCTAATTTTGAAGAGATTGCCTGAAACATAATAAAAAATTTTATAGGAAAATCAATTGATTGAAAAATCACTCCACATGTTAATTGTTTTTGTTTTCTTTTGTGGACATTTTATAATATATTGGATAAAATTGTCAGCATATTTCACAATAATTTTGTTTTTTCCTTTCTATGTTAAATTTACAAAATATAAAAGAAATATAATAATATAGATAGAAAGCAACTTATTTAGCTTCTTTGCTTGATAAGTGTGTTTAGACAGTGATGATGTTAGTGCTTTTAAAGTCACTACAGGCGAAAACTCCACTAAACCTCATAGATAGTCTTTTAACTTTATATGTGCATTATGTGAGGTAGCTTAATGAAGAAGGAGGGAATATAAGAAAGAATAATATGCACTTTAATAAATCATATATCCTTGTGCTATTTAAATGTTTCTTCAAGGTTGATTGAAACTTTAACCTCAGTCTCAATAAAAAAGAAAAGCTTCAAATTTGCCAGACCTTGAATTTTTACAACACTATGTTGAATTATGCAGTGATCAGTCAATTATTCATCTCCCTCAGCCTGAGATAGCTGTGCTTTGAAAAGCATGCAAAAATGGGGCTACAGAATGTGATGCTGTGTCAACACATTTCACTCAGGATTGCTTACAAGACAAATTTTTGTTTCAACATTGATTCTAGTTTTCTTGATGTTTGCTTCTAATAAGGTACCTGTTACAAATCAATTTCAGTTTGCATGCTTTAGTTTCTGATTCAGGATGATACACTGCCAAAATGACATTACTGCCTTTTCCATAGATTTCTACACCCGCCTAAGAAATAGAGATCTTTCATATTTCAAGGTAATCTTAACATAAGGTTTGCAAAACAAACCTACTTTGTCTGCTAAGGGAACAAGGAAGAATGGATTTATGTGCAATAGTTGGAATTCTTAAAATATTTCATCAATAAAATAAATAGAAGGATGCAGAAATACAAGTGTGCTGGCTTCTAACAAATCTATTATAAAGGAAGGATTCTATTTGGGAAGCAGAGAAGGAGAGAAATATCACAGCAATGATCGAGGGTGCTTTGGAATTTGAAGCCTGAGTTAGAATCATGGTTCTGTGATTTACCAATTCTTTCACCTAGGGCAAACAAAATTACCTCCTGGAGCCTCAGATATCTCATTGTTTTAACAGGGAAAACATACACATAGGAGGGTTAGAAAAATTACATAATAGAATGTATGTTGAGTGTTTAAAACACAAAGTTTGGCTGCAGGTGAACACTCAAAAACTTGAACCTATTTTAATTAACTGACCATTGGAGTCTAGAAGGGAAATTCACATAGATGTTTAGACTTTAGAACACACAATTTCTTAAACTGGTAAATATGATAAAATACCCTGTTTTAATTAATGAATGAGTTCTGTCCAAACTACTCTGTCCAAGAATCTATGAGTGTATTTACATTTGATGGGAAGTATGAAGAGCTGGAAGGGCACTTGTATTAGCTACTTGTTCTGATTACCCATAATGTCACCTTTGTCTGTAGCATATTCCTTTCCAATGAAGTTATCTTGCTTGGCTTTTCTAGATCTTTCTGGCATTAGTGGAACAGTTAGATATCCAACATAAATTATGAAATTCAAGTCTCAGTTGATTTCCCTTTGAAAGTAAGTATTCCTAGGCAGCTCAAATCTGACAGTGATATCACCCCCACATGTTCAAGGAAAACTACCTGAACAGAATTGAAAGTCTGGCACCTTGTCAGTTCAGATACACACTGCTTAGTTTTAACTTTAAATCCTTTACAAAGTTGACTTGCTTTTTCAGTTTGAAGATAATACCAAAAGGGTATACATTGTCAAATGGACTGCAAAATAATAAACTATTTCAAAATTGGCAAACAAAAGTAAGTAAAGAATTAAAGATATTATATTGCCACCTTTAATAAACCAAATTAGCCACCATATTTCTGAAATTAATTATATCTGATAGCTATAGGATTAAAAGGATTACAAACTAGTTTTACCAAGTGCACATGACATTGAATAATCTAGATATACATTTATTCCTTGCTAAATATTTTTATAATAAAACAAGGAAAGTCTAATTAACACAAAAGTTGTTAGAGATCAGATTCACATTGCATTCCACATAGAAAGGACATTCGGGGGGAAAAAAATCTGACAAACTCAAGAAGAGCTATTTCACTGTACAGAATATGAGCTTGTCTGCATCATTGCTTTCAAAGGTATAATTCTCTCTTATAAGAAATACTGAGTAAAAATCAGTGGAGCAGGGGTTAATGAATCTAGGACCAAATGAATCTGGGTATATGCTCCATTAATCAAAAAAAAAAAAAAAAGAAGGAGAAGAAGAAGAAAACTGCCCATGTCGTTTATTTAAATAACATCTTAAAATACATATCCAATAAAGCTGAAAAACCTTAATGGCCATTGAGCTCATTCATAGTCTAGTGTTTATCTAGATTTTCCTCACTTCCAGAAATAGTCATTGCAAGCTCATATATATTTGTGTCATTACTCTTACAATGTTTGAAGTTATGAAAGTATAAAGGAATAATTTTGCATTATCCAGAATTCTATCAAGAGAAAAAAAAAAACAAATATATGAAGGAAGGCAGTGAAACATGGAAAGCAAGCATACAGATTTGGGAGTAAAATGACATGCATTTACATCCAACCTCCATCACTTCCAAATCTTTGTTTTTGTAAGTGTGGCCAAGTGTTCAACCTAAATAGATCTTAATTTGCTAACCTAAAAATGGTGATTATCATATTTAGCTCATAGGGTTATCTTAGGATAAAATGAGGTACTCATACTATAAACACCTACTATATTTATATACTATACTTATATAGTGTATATATATATACTATATGTATTTATATACTATATAAATAGTATATTTATATAATGTATGTATTTATATACTATATGTATTGTATATGTATATACTATATAAATACATATAAATTATATAAATATATATTTATACATACTATAAATGCTCATATAAAATACTTATATTCTTTAGTATATGGCACATGCTTGAACATGATATTGCTAACTATCTTGATGGCTTGAAAACAGAGGGAAGAAGTTATTTTTCAGAAAACTTTGAAACTACAATTCTAATGTATTTCTAACATACAATTTCTACCAGCTTTATGTGATCTAAATTAACACATTTTCTCTATTTTCTTTGTTGTTTCCTTTTTATCTTCCCTTCTTATTTTGTCAAACAACTCTCTACCTACTATCTATATTATATATACATATACATATATATATATATACACACACACATATCTGTGCATCTATCTCTCCATCTTTCATAAGTATACATATATGGGTTTATATCCATTTCTTTTTCACTTTGAAGAAATGGTCCATCCTATTTTCTCCAACTGTTCTTTCTTTTTGTAAAATGGGACTATATGTTATATTCATTGGTGGAGATGTCCAAAAAGTACAGATAAATGGGTCCATGCTAGACTTGAGTCAGAATTCTCAGGTGTGGGATATAGGAATGGTTATTTAAAATTTTAAAGAGAGAATTTCTCAGGTTATATTGATATATAAGAAGTACTGAGGTAGAATATTTGGTGTTTCTATTATGCAGTTCTGCCAATATATGAAGCCCAGCAAATAAGAACAAAGAATAAAAATACGGCAATTAATCAAAATAGTTCTATTTCTGTATTTATTTATTAATGTGCCACCTTGTTCCTAAAAATGAATTAACCCAATATTAAAAAGATAAGTGCTTTGAAATGCTAAAAATATTTAAATTAAGTGGAGATAAAAAGGGAGTATCAAAAAGGGAAGGGAGGGAACCAAAAAGAATTGGGGATGAGGGCTGATTTAAAGTATTCAATGTAGAAAGACTTATGCATTTGTTGACAGACCACAAATTTTACTTTAAGCTTTGTTCAGCCAAAGCCAAGAAAGAAAAATGAGTGATTTCAGTGTTTATACAGTCTATAATATAAAAACAAACCAATAGATAAGGAAGACTAATTAATCCTTTAGAGCAGAACATAACTTCTCCAGTCAGTGTACAGATGATACTGGGTCCAATTAATTGGGCATATTTAACATATATATATTTTTGGATCAGGAAAATACAAAACTTCCAGAAAAACAGGAAAATTTCTATCTTTATAAAAAGTGCAAAAATCTTATGAATCAAGTCTCTTGGCTCACAAATCAGTCTGAAAGTTAACTTCTACTGTAGCATCATACATAAAAAGCATACTACTCTAAGGGGCACACTTCTGAATGTAGTTCTCTAAATTGTACAACTAATCTTAACTATCTTAAAATTTCAAGATATATATTTTTCTAGAAGAGTATTTTCATCTTGGAATGAATTGCTACCTTTCCTCTAATCATACCAGAGGTAATAACATGGTTGCTAAAAGAGCTTCTTCTACTAAAGCTAGTACAAGTGATGAGGCCATTATAGTTTAAGGTGTGTTCCATCCTTTTGTAAGAGATAATTCCACCTGAGATGACTGTAATAGATACAGTATGCTGTGATGTAGTGTACAATAATAGAGTATAATGTGGCACTGTATGACTGTAGGCCTTAGAATGACAGTCCTGGGCCAAACAACTTAGGACGATCAATTTGATTTACACTTAAGGCTGATGCAAACCAAGGCACATGAACTTCATGAAATCCATTTAGTCCTACATGCAGTGATGGAGACCTAGAAAATAGTCATTTTCTTTCCATCTTTTCTGGCTGTTCAATTTTTGTTGAGTGCCATATAATGTACTGAAATAAACTGTCAACATACACTGCTGTTGCTCACTGGCAAAAAGCTCTGCTGCTCTTTGGGTGGTTGACAAACTGTCCATGGCATCAGCATAGAATCTTTATAAGCTTAAAATTAGATATACATCATGCTATAGTGGAATTCTGCTTTAGTGACAAGACTACACACACACACACACACACATATATATATATGTGCAATATATAGGTGCATATATATATATGTTTGCACCTATGATTTCTTTTAAATTCAGCTCAACATGTATTTATTGTGTGGTTTATGTACAAGTGCTGCTATGCTGAGTGCTGGAGATGCAAGAATGAATAATACATGCACCAAACACTTGAGAAAATCATAATATAGGAGGTAATATAGGTATAAAAACAAATAAATTATAATAAAATATGATAAATCCTTTTAGAATGAAAAGGAAATGTGTTGTGGGACCTGCTTAGACAAAATAGTTTTGTTTTCTTTTTCATATGAAATTTACTGGAAAGGTGACATTTGACCTGGGTTTTATGAGAGAAAGGTCTCTCCATTCTAAGCACAAACAAGAACAGTTTTCGCGGAATATTATAATATGCTGCAAAGTTCTGTAAACTGGAAGCGTAGGAGCTTAGTATATGAGAAAAGTATGGACAACTTTGTGCCCAGTCTGAATGACTTTGTATGCCAAACTCAGGAACTGAGCTTTTATTTTGCAACCAATGGACACTCAAGGGAGGTCTTAATGTAAAGTAACAAAATCATTTTTTAAAAGACAATCATCATGTTGAAGGGATTAGAGAGAATGTAACAAAAGATTGCTGAAGTAATTTGAAAGAATGATCAAGACAGACTTGAAATAAGACCATGACAGTGCGGACAGCAAGAGAAGCCAGACTTGAGAGATATCTCTAAAAAAATTTTTAAAAGTTGTGCTGAGTAATTAAATTTAAGTCAGTGAGAGAGTGGGCAAGATCCAAGGGAAAATCAAAGTTTCCATCTTGGAAGAATATAGAAATGAAAGCTGACTCTCTTGGCTAAGAGAGGACACTAGGAAGAGTTTGGTTTGAAAATAATAAATCGAATTCAGTTTTGCATATGTTCAATTTAAGGCACTTGTGAGATATGAAGGAGTGCTGATAAAGCATTGGAAGTATAGACAGGTTCTCAGGAGGAAAAGTGTGACTGGGGTTAGAGATGTGTGATACTTTGGCATATGGGATGCATTTTATGCATGTTATGTTTTATAAAATTATATAAAATATAATTTTATATTATTATATAGAAGTATATCTTGGATGCCTCCTCATATATTCTATTATCTATCTCTTTGACCCTCAGCTACTCACCATTAGTGCCATGAAAGCCACCACTGCATGGATCATGCTGCATGGGCTCTGACCACCTTTGTGTGCCGATGCATCTCATGCTCACAACTTGTGTCTTTTCCCTCTTGCCTTGAGATACTGTTTTTGCTCATATGGTGTGAGACATGGGAAGTATCCTCTTGCATCTTTGCAAGCACAGACTAAAAGTAGAGGGAATTTAACGTTCTGTGGAGTGAAACTGTGACCAATGGAAGTCAAAGCCAGCAGGTACATTATTTCCCCTTCATTCTCAAAATGGACTTCCGTTAGTTCATACAGACTCTCAGAACATAGCCTAAGGTAATCATCGATCAGTTATGTTTGTTAATCATGGGTGCCTTCATCTTAGTTACAACATTTCATTCTGTTTCTCCTTTCTTATCCCATTTTTCTTTTAACTCATTCTCACTTCCTTAGGATTCTGTGTAGTAATAGAATACTATTATTCTATTATACTAACTATAATACTAATGTTAGTATTCTAGAATACTATCTTTAAGACTTTATGTAAGGCAGTGCTCTCTGGAGAAATTAGACTATATCACATTGGGGAAACTGTATCATTTCTGGGGCCAAACAAGAGACAAAACACTCAGTGGTGTGGACAGGTAAAGTTTAATATGAAGAATTATTCATTATTACAGGATTAAAGACTTGATGTAATCAATTGCAGTAATAAAGAACTGATGAGGGAAAAGTAAAAACAACAACAACTCTAAAAAATATAGGAGTCACAGATGTAAAGACAAGGAAGCCACTCCCTGTGGAGCTGAGATAGAAAACCCAAGCAAGTTCTCCCAGGCCAAGATCAAGGGCTTGTTTGACAGGGCACATCCTTGGCTCAATGAATGGCAGAAAAGTTGCTGTGGTGCCACACTGGAAGAACTTCCCAGAAGTTTGCCTTCTAGGATGCTGGGGAAAGCTCTTCACAAGGGGATATCTCATCAGAGGTACCTTAATACAGAAACACCCAAAGGAGTTATCTGGGAAAGTTCCTGGCTGACAAATCCTTCTGGCCACCATGCAGCACAGGACACTGCAGAAGATACTGCTGCTGCAGAAACTTGATGCTGAAGAATCTGTGAGTGCAGTGGGAGTTTGTTGTCACACAAAAAGCACCTACCACAGGCACCGGACCCTTGGAAAGTTGAGTGTTCTGTAGAAGCTGAACCCTGGAGAAGACATCAGTGGTGCAAGAGCCTGGCTAGGAAGAACTGAGGCCAGGGAAAATCCCTTTCCTTCAGCAATGCTACTCCAGCACCCTCTACTGACAAAGCTTAATGTTAGGGCAATTGGAAAAAGAGAAATATTTAAAGGCTCAAACCCATTTCACTGAGGAGACAAAAAGATTTAAAACAAAAACAATAAAACAACCTAATAAATCCATCTCTGGCGTGTAGACTAAGACAAGTACTTTGGAAGCATGTCACAAGTAGTGTAGAAGACAACAAGTAATACAGACTGATGGATCTGCTGCTGCTGCTGCTAAGTTATTTTAGTTGTGTCCAACTCTGTGCCACCCCATAGACAGCAGCCCACCAGGCTCCCCAGTCCCTGGGATCCTCCAGGCAAGAACACTGGAATGGGTTGCCATTTCCTTCTCTAGTGCATGAAAGTGAAAAGTGAAAGTGAAGTCGCTCAGTCGTGTCCGATTTGTAGCAACCCCATGGACTGCAGCCCACCAGGCTCCTCCATCCATTGAATTTTCCAGGCAAGAGTACTGGTGTGGGTTGCCATTGCCTTCTCTGACAGATTGATGGATCAGGACATTTTAAAAGATGCTAGAGAATGTTGAGCCTGTGTGAAAAAATGATGGAAAGATCCGAGAACCAAGGAGAGAGGGATGCTAGAAAAAAACAAGGTGATCATAGTTTTGAGAAAAAAAGGTGGTTAAGAGTTTAGTCACTTTGGAGAGATGAAGAAGCATGAAGAGTGAACAAAAGCCTTTGAATTTGTAAATGTGTAGGTTGTCCATGATATCAGTTAGGGATGTATCCATAAATGATTTAAGCGTGAAGGCAGAATAAGATAGAATGAAAAGTAATTGGATATTGAGGAAGCAGAGATACTCAAGAGATTTGTAGACAAGTGAAAAATGTAGAAATATAAATGACAAATGGTATAAAGTATTTTTGTTTTATTATTTTTGTGTCATTTTTTAATGAAAAAAAAAAAAACCTTTGACATGTGTGTAGATGGAGAAAGACATGGAGAAATCGGAGTTAGAGTGGTGGGAATTTCATGTAAAGTCAAAGGGAAAGCTTGGGAAAGAAAAAGAGATCCCCTTTCACTCTGAAAAGATATGAAAGGGTTAGTGACAGAGGACGTGCCCCATGGATAAATCTCAGGCCTACAATTAGAAGACCTGAGACGTGACTTCTTTTTTCTTTCTGGTGATGGATTGTTGACCTTATGCACATTCTTACTGTGTCTCAATTTTCTACATGTTAAACTTGTGATAAGAGCTCAGTAACATCTCAAATCCCCTTGAGAGTTAATATTCAGAGCAATGTTAGGCTCTCCGTTTTATAGTTGGAAAATAAGAAGTAGAAAGGATAATTATTTGCCAAAGTTATCCAGAAAGTCAGTGCTAATTTTGAGAGATGAACACAGCATTAGAGAACTGAGATCCAGGCAAAGTGCACAAAACGTTTTTTACAAAGTCAATTTTACCTGAACAACCTTAATAAGGCAACTCATGAAATGTTTGAATAGTGCATCAAATAAGTCTATGTTGTTGTTCAGTCGCTAAGCTGTGTCCTACTCTTTGTAGCCCCATGGACTGCAGCACTCCAGGCTTCCCTGTTCTTCACTGTCTCCAAGAGTTTGTTCAGACTCACGTCGATTGGGTCAGTGTTGCTATCTAACCATCTCATCCTCTGCCACTCTCTTTTCCTTTTGCCTTTGATCTTTCCCAGAATCAGGGTCTTTTCCAATGAGTCAACTCTTTGCATCAGGTGGTCAAAGTATTGGAGCTTCAGCATCAGTCCTTCCAATGAATATTCAGGGTTTATTTCTTTTAGGATTGACTTGTTTAATCTCCACAGAAACACGTCTAGAATTCAGAAATATAATATTAGTATAATACAGTCCAGCATGACAGCCTACTCTCTAAGTCTGATGGCTTAGTCATTAAATAATGTTTGATTACTTGTGACCCCATGGACTGTAGCCTGCCAGGCACCTCTGTCCATGGGATTTTCCAAGAAAGAAAACTGGAGTGGCTTGTCATTTCCTTCTCCAGGGTGTCTTCCCCACTCAGGGAATGAACCTGCATCTCCTGCATTACAGGTGAATTCTTTACCAACTGAGCTACCAGGGAAGCCCAAGTCTGATGGACATGTGGAATACAAATCTGATCTTGAATAAAAGCATAATGTAGGATTTATACCAAGTGTAAGAAAACAAGAGAAACAAAGGAAACTCATAAGAATCTGAGGTAACTGTAACAATTTATAGAAATAATATTACCAGTAAATTTAGAATTAATAATAGTGCAGAAGGACTCCAGTGAATTTCCCCTCTCAGCCCCTGTGTGTGATACACAAATATCCTCAAATTCTTCTCAAATATTTTTGGGCAATCAAGTCATCTCTAGATCTGGTTAAAATGTAGATTTCGATTTAGTGGCCTGAGAATTTGGGCAAGGCCTGAAATTCTGCAGTGCTAAAAATTCCTTGGTGATACAAACTAACATTGAATGGCAAGGGAAGGGTCTAAGGAATGGTAATCGGCTGAACTGAACCCCAGTATGGGGCACATGCAAAAATAACTACAAGATAAATAATATTGAAAAAAAGTTTCTAAAGGCATAGAACATTTCAGGGCTGGAATTTTACTTTTTTATTCATGCCTTATGTTTCAGTTTTAGGTTCCACATTTTTCATATAGTCCCCTTTAAAATTTTTAACAACTAATGTTTGCAGCAGATTTATGAATATAAGTGACAATCTAGATGAGTGCTTCTCATAATTTTCTTTGCAAACAAACTATCACATAAACCTAAGTGATTAATTAAAAGCAGATCCTGAGGGGCTGTTGCAGACTGGAAAAGACTAAGGAGAAATGATGCAATGCAGGAACCTATAACAGAAGGACACTAATAAAAAAAGTTAGTGTAACTTAAAGTCTGTAAATTGATTAATAATTTTGTACCAATGGTAATTTTCTACTACTAAAAATTATACTGTTTATGCAAAATGTTCATCCCAGAAGAGTTGGAATGAGGGAAATAATGAGACTCTATACAATTTTACTAGTTTTGTATGTGTTAAAGTAGTTCAAATTTAAAAGTTTATTTTTAATAAAACCACATCCCTGTGCTCTATTCTAGAGTTATAGAATCAGAATCTCTAGAGGGAAGAACAGAAACATGAATTTTCAACACATTTCTTGGACAATCATTTTGCACACTAAAGTTGAAGAACAACCTAGAACAAAACTTCTCCTGGATGGATCTTACTTTAACCCTACCTCCAGTGTAGAGAAGGGAGAGTGGGCAGTTACAGAACAAACATCTACTCCAGCATCATAGTTTGGTTTTGTTCACTGCAGATTATGTAGAGAGTTAGGTTATGCACTGCAGAACAAACAAACCATGGTATAATCCTGCCATTTCAGTTTGTCTATCTATCATCTTACCTTTACTGGTGCTATATTCTAGAGCAATCTCATGTGTTTTTGGACTAAAGATTTTACCTTGACAGAACTGTGTTAACTTACCATTAAGGCCTCTGCACAATTTTATACGAAGGTGAAATCTGCTTTAGAGTATGATATTGAGGCTCTAGGACATCCTTCTGTTAGATTCTACATTATAGAATGCCCGCACATGGAAAAGAAATGTTGAATTTTTCGAAGCTGGATTCAAATCAGTAACAAGTCTAATGTTTAACACTGCTGATATGTCAGTCATTTGCCAGAATGGTGTGCCATTCATACTGTTAAATGAACATTTTCATTTCCCAGAGGAGTGATCTGCTGTCCATCCTTATAATATGGAGCATGGTTCCCAGGCTATTTACATCAGCATCGCTCCCTTACAATGGGCCTGTTTCACTGGTTTACATAAATTGAAGGACACTTTTAAATAAACTAGAAAAGAACAAATCGACAGCTGCTTGTGATTAATCAGAGAGATTGTGTGACAACGAAAAGATGCATCAGAAAATAAGAGGAAGATTATGGACACCAACTTTAATAATGTATAAAATACATTTAAACAGCCTTATTTGGGAAAGATCCATATTGACTAAATGCATCAAAAGGGTGATTTACAGGAGATTTTCGTGTGCATTATTATTATTATGTGACTAGAAACAGGAAACAGTATTTGTAGTTTCAATCATCTAATGAGGTCAGTACCAAAATGTGGATTTTTTTTTAGTGTGTTCTGTGGAGATATGTTCATATGAATTTTTATGAACTTGAATGGGCAGATTGAGAAGCTAGCTTATTCTTCTTTTCAAATCAAGGATATTGAGTACATTTGAAATTTGAAAGCTAAATTCTAACAGTAAATTTTCCATAAGTTAATTCCCTTTATTATGCAACAAGTATCTCAAAGACAAATCTGTAAATAGAAAGGAATGGATCTTCCTTATTCTTTCTGAATTCATTCATTGCTGTGGAATATAAACCCAATTCATAACAAGTGAAAATTACTCTGAGAAATGTTCTGAAATCAAATTTTCCCAAAGAAAAGGAGAAACATACTTTCATGGATTCAAACATTCCCATTTGTGTATTAAATATGGGGATATTAAGAAATGTATTATTTATGTATTATTTTTAATTCAACAAATATCAGTTTACTAAATGAAACAAACACGAGCAAGAGTTTGTGTGCATATAACGGACACACCCAATGTGAATACTCATGAGTGTCCTGGAGTGAAAGCTTTAACAAATCCTCATTATTCAGGTAGTTAAAGAGCAGGCTAAATAGCAGTCCTGGCATGCTGTAAATCCTCAAGGCTGACAGAGAAGTGGTTATGACAGCTTTCACATTATCTTATTGCAGAATTGAGGCAGTAGTCACAGCTGGCTCATATGTCAAAATGTGTCAGGACTTAAATGGTAAAACAGGAGTGCAACAGCAATTGGCTTTTCAATCAATAACACAATCAATATATTTCACAGATATTTTCCCATATCTAAATTACTCTGCAGAGATGAGGGAGCCCGACTGAGTGTTTATAAATCAATAAAACACACAGCTAAAGGACATCTGCTCCTGTTCTTTTACTTCAAGGT
The DNA here is from genome assembly GCF_003369695.1 of Bos indicus x Bos taurus. Lineage (NCBI taxonomy): Eukaryota > Metazoa > Chordata > Mammalia > Artiodactyla > Bovidae > Bos > Bos indicus x Bos taurus. The sequence goes on along the minus strand of NC_040087.1, from coordinate 45,563,951 downwards.
GCTGTTTGCCTTTTCTTTCCAACCCTCTTCTTATTTAAGAATGCACTTTTGAGGACAAACAGCCCTCTCGTGCACACAAATCAGCTTACTGCTGCATTTTGTGCCCACGATGTTTTTTAATATTTCTGTACTTGAGCATTCAACTAAGCGGAAGGACAGCTTTTCTTAGCTTAGAATGCTCTGACTGTTAGAATTAATAAAGTAGCTTTCAAATTTCAAGTAATATATGCTACATAAACTTCAAATAAATAATATCAAGCTACAGCATCCAGACTTGCAAGTTAAAATAATAACCCAGGGCATTATTTTTTTTCTCACATGGAATAATATTTGTCCTGAAAATTATATATTGTATTTGTGCAGATATGTCACAAATGAGAAAAATGCTGTCCTCTACAAATCTATCTCCTTTGCAGGAGCAATGAGGGGCAAGAAAGAGAAAAACTACAATTTAATGCAAAACTCTAGTACTGACATATAATTTTATTTCCATCCTGTATATCAAAATGAGGTGAAGTATGAAGCATGGTTTAACAAAAACTGCAGTATTTTGAGTTAAAGCTGCCATATTCTATCAGTGGCCTCTATAACACAGGGTGATATTATGTTTCAGACTGTCAGTGCATCTTTAAAAACAGAAGACCATATTGTGTTACAAGTGGAATGCAAATGAAATACATCAGTCCCTACACTTTTCCTAAGCTTGTGTTGCTGGGGAAACACTTTCCAAGCAGCTTACACTGAAACACAGGCAATTGAAGGGTCATGGTAAGGATATCACTTCCTTTGAATTTGGGACATGATTCAAAAATGGGGCACCAAGATGAAAGATTCTTCTTATTCAAAGCTCATTTTTTGCCACCGTTTTCTTTTTTCCCTATAAATTTGTAACTAATACTATTTACTTCTTACTCAATAGCTAGAATGATTGTTTTGCCTATCAAATTCACAATGCCTTATGACTATAGATAGAATCTCATTCCTATGGCCAACGTTACCTTATGACAAGTAATAATCTTTCCGCTAGTAAGTGGTTAATTAGAATGCAATTTCCTTCATCAGGCCCCACCTTATTTTTCCAGACTTATCATCCACTAACTCTGTCTTTATACCTTATAGCTCGTTATTCCATTCCATAAAAGTGTCTAGAACTATCAGAGTTTCATACCCTTTTTCAACATTCTAAAATTTTTTTAGCTTGTAAACTGATTGAATTTGTCATTGTCGTAAGTCCCATTTGAAATCCAACCATCGTGGCAAGTCTAAGTCAGCCTCTAACTGGGATTAGAGGCTTATTCTTCTAAATTTTTAGAACATTTTTCTTATGGTTCTGAGATACTTAATTGCTGCCTTTGTTTGCAATTATTTATTAATGACTCCTTCCCTGAGATACCTTATAAAACTCTCTGATATGTGGGAATTGCCTTGGCCAATTTTGATTCTCTACTTCCAAATAAATATTGAATCATTTCATTTATTTTTATTGAATAAAAAAGAGCTTAAGTTTATAAAATCATTTAGATTAAAGAATATAGATTAACTTTTAGCTTCTCAGAAAATGTGGCTATTTGGGGTTTTTTGTGCTTCCTTAAAAATTTTTTAAACTTTTTGTTCGAGTTCTCTGAAAAATGCCACTGGTGTTTTCACTGGAATTTCATTGAATCTGAAGATTGCTTGAGTTGCATAGTAATTTTAATATTAATTCTTATAATCCATAAACATACTACATCTTTTCATATATATATACATAATAGAATACTACCATTTGTGACAATCTGGATTTACCTAGAGGGTATTATGCTAATTGAAATAAACCAAACTGAAAAAGACAAATGCTATGTGTTATCACTTATACATGGAATCTAAAAAATAAAGCAAATGACTATAACAAAACAAACACAGATATACAGAACAAACTAGTTGTTACCAGTGGGAAAAGGGAAGGTGGGAGGGCAAGATAGGGATAGTGAATTAACAGGTACAGACTATTCTGTATAAAATGAGTAAATTGCAAGGATATTATTATGCAGTACAGGGAATATATTCAATATTTTATAATAAGTTCAAATGGAGTATAATCTATACAGTTGTGAATCACTATGTTGTACACCTAAAACCAGCACATGATAAATCAGCTATATTTCAATAAAATATTTAAGAATAAGAAAATTAAGCTTTTTAAGAATAAGAAAATTAAGTTTATCCGTGTGATGTTAAAACAGACATTAATGTGCTGTTTCAATGACAGAAAATAAAGTTACATAAAAATAAAATTTTAATAACATGTAGAACATAATGTGACTTTTATTATATATATATATATGAAAACACCTAAGAATTTTTTTCAAAATATAGGGTTATACACAGAAACCAAATATACATCCTCTATCCCTCTACCCTTTGGGAGTAATATAGTTACAACATAATAAGAACACTTCAGGGCTGTCCCATTTCAGTTGCAAATTGATTCCTCAACTAATTTTTTCCTTCCTTTGTCTGGCCTTAGAAAATATGGCTGATTTTCTGTTTCTTAGAGGCATCCTCATTATATTGAATTTTTCTTCCTAGAGTGCTGGCTACAAAACTTCCTCAACAATCCCACCTTTACTGCCATAAAATCATATATACATTTTCTATTTTTTTTTTCTTTTCCCATTAAGTTTATTATAGAATATTGAGCAGAGTTCCTTGTGCTTTACATTAGGTCTTTGTTGATTACCTATTTTAAATATAGTAGTGTGTTTATGTTGGTCCCAAACTTCCAATCTATTCCTTCCCCCCATCCTTCCTTCCTGGTAAACATAAGTTTCATTCTCTAAGTCTGTGAGTTGATTCTGTTTTGTAGATGAGTTCATTTGTATCATTTTAAAAATTAAATTATCCATATGAGTGATATACAGTATTTCTTTCTCTGCCTGACTTACTTCACTTGCTTTTATTCCAATTGTAAAAGAGGTATTCCATATATTTAAAAAGGAAGGGTTATAAAGGCTTAAAAGATAATAGAAATTGCTTATAGTCATTTTTACCCCCGTTGGATGCATTAAAAAGGAACTTCTTAGCTTTTATTCCTGATGGTTAGCCTTAACTTGTCTTCTTCCCCTTTGAGACCATATTTAAGGACAATATTTATTCTCTTTTTATTTGAAAAGCCATCAAATTAGGCCAAAGAAATATTCTTTTTTTCACAATTGCAGTGTTCATCTTTATGAAGATCTAGGATGCTAACTTAAAACTTAGTTTAGCAGAGAAACATTAAAAGAAAATTCTGAATATTATTATTTTTATTTTTTGAATATTTCATTATTGGCAGTAAATAAGTTTTTGAATATTCATCTCCAAAATAAAATTTGCAATAAGAAATTTGTATATAAATTCGCTTTAAGTAAAATTAAATATTACTTCTTATAGGTAAGTCAGTGGCCTTATATTGTTCTCAGCTTTGAATAACTAATAGCAACAACAACAACCACAATTATAAATAATCTTAATTGAGTGTGAACTATGTCCCAGACACTTTCTATATTCAGTCTGAACTCAAATATAACCTCAGTTTAGATGATTTTCTCTCCAGATGGAATCTATTTGTATGTTTGACATTCTGTTAAATATACATTTGCAAAACTGGAGCCAGAAAATAGCATTGGGAATTTGTGTTCAGGAATTAGGGCTTTAAAAATGCTATAATGTCTTCAGCCAAAATATAAGATGGAAACATAATGAGGCAGATGTAAACTTAACAAAAGAAGAAATAATGGGAAAATTTTTCTCCATAATGCACTTGGAATTGCATGCAGACATGTTTATAAAGTTGTCTACAATCTTTTCTTTCCATGAAATCCACCCCCCTCCATAAATATTCAAATGATCAGCCTCCAAATAGCATCCCACCCCTCACTGTTTGCTTACTTGTTGTGGTAACAAATTCCTTTAAAGCTGATGAGGTAAATCTGAGGATGGGTATTAAATTAGTCCAGGATGAAAGCACAGACCCTCAGATCATCTGTAGAGCAATTTAGGTATGGACAAGCTTTGAATTAATTTTGAAGAAATCAGGCAGAGTAAGTAAGTGTTGGACTCCTCTTGAAGACATCGACAAATAAGAACTATAACAAGCTTTTAAAATATACTGAGGACTCAATTTGGTATCTCATTATCAGAAAACTCAATACAAAGTGAAATAGTTCAGAAGGTTTAAAGTATTAATTGATAATGAAAAAGAAGAAAGATGGTTGACAAAGGGTAGATTCAATTTGATTCAAAGGCTAAGAAAACATGAAAGTTTTAAGTAGCAACAAAGGAGAACTGTTTTGTTGACAGTCATGCAAATAAGCATTGACCCATATGCTCAGTGCCTAAAATAAATTTAGTGTACTTTGTTCACATTTCCTGTCAGCTTGGGTTTTATAACAAGTTGCATTTTGTTGGAACTCTGAGAATACTTGTTGCAGGAAGGATCTTGTCTTCTTTTAACCTGCTGATTACTAGAACACTAAAAGAGTATGGTTGAATGGAAGGCTGAAGCAATGGCATTTGTAATTTAATTTGGGTCAATGAACATTTGAGAAACCAAATATAACTTTCATGGTCTAATAATTCTTGAAAACTCTTTGAAAAGCTGGCTTAGCATTCTTCTTGCATTCTCTTGAAAAGTAAATCTTTTTAAAATATTTTAATTATGTAATATGTCAAATAGATATCTATATATAAAGGTACTGAGCCACCTATTTATCTGCCATATAGATTGATATATTGTCATCTTTCAGAATTTAGGTTTTTAAGAAGTAAATATTAGAGATGTCTTTGAAGTGATCTTTTCTATTTTATTTGCATCACCTACACCTAAGAGAAAACAAATATCCTGAATTAGATGTACATTCTTCCTTTTAATATGCTAAATTATTACTATAAAATTATATTAACTATATAACATATATCAATTTTTTTACATTTTTATTTTTATAGTTATATTAAGCTATTATCACTTGTGACTTGATTTTATCACCCCAAAAATGTATTAGAGATTCATCACATTGATTTTTATAGAACTGGCATATTCTATTTTCTGCTTAACATTCCAATGATCATACAATTTATTCATCGGTTCTATCATTGTGTGACATTTAAAGTTGTTTAATTAACTTGCTAAAAAAATGCCACAATCAACTCTTTTGTACAAGTGTCTTTGTACATGTATGAGAATTCTCTCATATATATAACTAATAATGAAACAACAAAATATCTGTGCATTTTCAATTTTACTAGATATTATTAAAATATCTTGTTATGAAATCTTACGTATGCTGTTTGCAAAATCAGTTTTCCTGAATTTCCTAAAAAGTTTTTTTGTCTATTTTAAAACACTTTTTATGTGCTTTATTTCTTTACTGTATCAGTGTTGTATTTGTATATTATTTCTTATAGTAGTATTATTTAACATATTGTTTTCCTATAAATGATGTGTCAATTGCAATTTATTGAATCATATCATTTCATTAGAGAGTAGGAATCCCACTTGGGCGTATAACCATACAGGCATATGTGTATATAAAAGCATATTAACATATACACATAAAACACATATATACATATATAGTTATATATGTGGTTAGTGGTATATACGTGGATATGAATATCAAAGAATTTCTATCATTTTATTCATTTTCTCTGTATCATTATTTTTTTTGAAATGATTGTAGTTTTATAATTTGTCTACACAGCTAGAAGATAGAATCTCATCTTTCTTCCTTTTTCTCCTGTTTCACTTTTCTTTTCTCTTCCTTCTTTCTTTTCTTTATTTCCTCCTCCCTTTTTTCTCTCCTCCTCTTCTTTTCCATCACCTCTCTTTCTGCCATTCTTTGCTACTACCTCTTCCTTTTTTCCTCTGTTCTGAAAATTATCATGACCATTATTTCACATATGAATTTTGGAATCAACTTCAACTTATTTGACTTCCCTGGTGGCTCAGACGGTAAAGTGTCTGCCTACAATGCAGGAGACCTGGGTTCGATCCATGGATCGGGAAGATCCTCTGGAGAAGGAAATGGCAACCCATGCCAGCACTCTTGCCTGGAAAATCCCATAGACGGAAGAGCCTAGTAGGTTCCAGTCCATGGGGTCGCAAAGAGTCGGACACGACAGAGTGACTTCACTTTCACTTTTTCAGCTTATCAGATCTTTTGGGGATTTTTATTGGAAGATTGGGAAGAATTTCATTATTTAAGTAAATCTTTCTATATAAAATGTCTCTGCTCTTATATAAGTGTATTTTCATGTTTTGTAAAAGTCATACATTTTTATTTCATAATCTTTCATATCTTTTATTGGATTTATCCCCAAAAGTGTTATATTATCATTGCCATTATTATTAATATTTTGGCTATTGAAATTCAGATACCCTTTATTACATACTCACATTTTTTTTTGTAGAAACATAGGGATGTTACTGGGCTTCGCTAGTGGCTCACACGGTAAAGAATCTGCCTACAGTGCAAGAGACCCAGGTTCAATCCCTTGGTCAAGAAGATCCCCTAGAGAAGGGAATGGCTATGTGCTGCAGTATTCTTGCCTGGAAAATTCCATGCACTGAGGATCCTGGAGGGTTACAGTCCACGTGGTCACAAAGAGTCAGACATGACTGAGAGGCTAACCCTTTCCCCTTCAGGAATGTTATTATTATTTTTTAAATTTAAATTTATTTATTTTAATTAGAGGCTAATTACTTTATTATTTTTATATGTTGAGATTTTTCAGAATAATTTTGAATTTTTACTAGTCCCAGTTGATTATCTAAAGATCTTTTGCACAGTTTCTCTGGATAGAATATGTATAGGAAATTGTGAAAATTTGTCACCTTCTTTATAGTTCTTAAATGTCACAACTTTCTTGATTTATTGCATTGCCTAAGACTTCAAATAAAATGTTGACTAAACATGGTGGTAGTAGACATGCACCCTGATTTTAAAGCTAATAAGCATAAAATTTTAACAATTAATAATGCTATTTGCTGTACAGTTTGGTAGTGCTGGGAAAGAGCAAATTAGCCAAGATGGCATGGTCAGCCATTTGTAAATAATGATTATGTAACAGCTGAGATCTGAGACGTAGCACTGCCCATGTGTATCACAAGGTCTCACTTGGTCATGAGTTCCTTTGTGCTTTCGGGATATATGAGCTCCACCTAAAAATTGGTGGCATTACTGCTGCATCATGGCTGTGTCTGTTGGGTCAGCCAGGAGAGGAGAAAATATAGCATGTCTACTGCTATGACTGCTGCATCAACCAAGACAGAATAAACGTGTCTGCAGTTCCTTTGGCTCCTTGAGTCTCCCCTCAGCCTCTTAGCTCATGCCTTGCCTACCCAGGGTTCAGCGAACAGTGTGAGCAGCAAGACGATTGGCACTGTGAACAGGATGAACAGCAAAACAATTGGCATAGTTGGCAGGATACCCAGCATGTAGGAAGCCCCAGTGGCTTAATAATAGCTCACTTTTTCCTGATCTAGCTATTATCTGTGATTACATTCCACTACATCATCATGATTATTCTCTTTGTTTTTAACCAAATAAAATGGATGGAGGGTAAATGATTCTCAACAGCCTTAAAGATAGATATGCTCTAGTATATATATGGGAGAAGGCAATGGCACCCCACTCCAGTATTCTTGCCTGGAAAATCCCATGGACAGAGAAGCCTGGTAGGCTGCAGTCCATGGGGTCGCTACAAGTCGGACACGACTGAGCGACTTCACTTTTACTTTTCACTTTCATGCATTGGAGGAGGAAATGGCAACCCACTCCAGTGTTCTTGCCTGGAGAATCCCATGGACAGAGAAGCCTGGTAGGCTGCAGTCCGTGGGGTCGCACAGAGTCGGACACGACTGAAGCGACTTGGCGGTGGCGGCAGTATATATATGGTAAATTTATTTTTATGTATCCTATTTGGGATTTATTTTGCTTTCTGAATCTGAAAGTTCCATTGGTTAATTTTGTGAAATATGAAAAGATTCTAAATTTTAAGCTACCACTTGGAGGAGAGTCATCTTTGATAACCACATGAGCTATGCTAGACATGAGGAGGATGTCTAACACCCTCACTCCCCTTTTCTTGTTTGTTTTAGTCACTGAAATTATTAGCTTAAGAAGAAAATTGGTTCTGCATAGCAATTGTAATTAAGAATCCTGACTGATATACTCTTTTATAAATTTTCCTCAAGTTGTTTATTTTGTGACTGATTTTGTAGAAGATTTTCTATTTTTTTTCCAGAGAGCTAGATTTTGGTTTGATGATCCTTATCATTATTTCTTATTGGTAAATTACTATTTTTTCCACACCCTCTGGGAATGCTCTGTGGTATATTTTCTAACCTCTTGAGTCAATTTCTTTTCATTTTGTCTCTGTTCTTTTCCAAAACATGAGTTCCATACTATAAATATTCCTCTAAACCCCATAGGATCTACTTCTCTAGATATAGTCTCAATATCATTCTCTTCTAAATATTTGATGATTTCCATTCTCATTTCTTAAACTGTGATTTATGTAGAATACCTAAATTTTCCAATAAAAGGAAATTTTAAAAATAACCCATGGCAGACCACTCCAGTACTCTTGCCTGGAAAATCCCATGGACAGAGGAGCCTGGTGGGCTGCAGTCCATGGGGTCGCTAGGAGTCAGACACGACTGAGAGACTTCTCTTTCACTTTTCACTTTCATGTATTGGAGAAGGAAATGGCAACCCACTCCAGTATTCTTGCCTGAAGAATCCCAGGGATGGGGGAGCCTGGTGGGCTGCCATCTCTGGGGTTGCACAGAATCGGACTTGACTGAAGCGACTTAGCAGCAGCAGTGGCGGATGTATGGCAAAACCAATACAATGGCAACTGGAGTGGGTTGCCATTTCCTTCTCCAATGCATGAAAGTGAAAAGTGAAAGTGAAGTCGCTCAAGTCGTGTCCGACCCTCAGTGACCCCATGGATTGCAGCCTACCAGGCTCCTCCATCCACGGGATTTTCCAGGCAGGAGTACTGGAGTGGGGTGCCATTGCCTTCTCCGACTAGTGTGTGAGATGAGTGCAATTGTAAAGGAGTTTGAGCATTCTTTCGCATTGCCTTTCTTTGGGATTGGAATGGAAACTGACATTTTCCAGTCCTGTGGCCACTGCTGAATTTTCCAAATGTGCTGGCATATTGAGTGTAGCACTTTCACAGTATCTTTTAGGGTTTGAAATAGCTCAACAGGAATTCCATCACCTCCACTAGCTTTGTTCGTAGTGATGCTTCCTAAGGCCCACTTGACTTTACATTCCAGGATGTATGGCTCTAAGTGAATGATCACACCATCGTGATTATCTGGGTCATGAAGATCTTTTTTGTATAGTTCTGTGTAAACTGGCCACCTCTTCTTAACATATTTTGCTTCTGTTAGGTCAATACCATTTCTGTCCTTTATTGAGCAGCATTTGTTGGATCATAGCAAAAGCAAGAGAATTCCAGAAAAAAAAAAAACAAAACAAAACATCTACTTCTGTTTCATTGACTACAATAAAGAATTTGACTGTATGGACCTCAACAAACTGTGCAAAATTCTTCAAGACATGGGAGTATCAGAACTCCCTATCCATTTCCTGTAAACTTGCATGCAAGTATCAACAGTTAGAACCAAAAATGGAATGACAGAGTGGTTCAACATTGGGAAGGGAGTAGATCAAGTGTAGATATTGTCATCCTGCTTATTTAACTTCTATGCAGAGTACTTCATGCAAAATGCATGATGGATGAATCACAAGTTGGAATCAAGATTTCTGGGAAAATAATAACCTCAGATATGCAGATGATACCACTCTAATGGCAGTAAGTGAAGAGGAATTAAAGAGACTCTTGATGAAGGTGAAAGGGGAGAATGAGAAAGCTAGCTTAAAATTATGGGGAGGGAGGAGGGTTCAGGATGGGGAACACATGTATACCTATGGCGGATTCATTTTGATATTTGGCAAAACTAATACAATTATGTAAAGTTTAAAAATAAAATAAAATTAAAAATTAAAAAAAAAAAATTCAACATTCAAAAAACTAAGATCATGACGTTTGGTCTGATCACTTCCTGGCAAATGAAGGGTAAAAAGTGGAAGCAGTGACAGCTTTTCTTTTCTTGGCCTCCAAAATCACTGTGGATGGTGACTGCAGCCATGAAATTAGAAGATACTTGCTTCTTAGAAGGAAAGCTTTGACAAACCTAGTTCAGTTCAGTTCAGTTGCTCAGTCATGTCTGACTCTTTGTGACCCATGAACCGCAGCATATGCCAGGGGTCCCTGTCCATCACCAACTCCCGGAGTCCACACAAACCCTGACACAAGTCAGTGATGCCATCCAACCATCTCATCCTCTGTAGACCCCTTCTCCTCTTGCCCTCAATCTTTCCCAGCATCAGGGTCTTTTCAAATGAGTCAGTTCTTTGCAACAGGTGGCCAAAGTATTGGAGTTTCAGCTTCAAAATCAGTCCTACCAATGAACACACAGGACTGGTCTCCTTTAGGATGGATTGGTTGGATCTCCTTGCAATCCAAGGGACTCTCAAGAGTCTTCTCCAACACCACAGTTCAAAAGTATCAATTCTTCAGTGCTCAGCTTTCTTTATAGTCCAACTCTCACATCCATACATGACCACTGGAAAAGCCATAACCTTGACTAGACAGACCTTTCTTGGCAAAGTAATGTCTCTGCTTTTTAATATGCTGTCTAGGTTGGTCATAACTTTCACCATCTGTAGTGATTTTGGAATCCAAAATAATGAAGTTAGCCACTGTTTCCACTGTTTCCCCATCTGTTTGCCATGAAGTGATGGGACCAGATGCCATGATCTTAGTTTTCTGAATATTGAGCTTTAAGCCAACATTTTTACTCTCCTCTTTCACTTTCATCAAGAGGCTTTTTAGTTCTTCTTCACTTTCTGCCATAAGGGTAGTGCCATCTATATATCTGAGGTTATTGATGTTTCTCCTGGCAATCTTGATTCCAGCTTGTTCTTCCTCCAGCCCAGCGTTTCTCATGATGTACTCTGCACGTAAGTTAAATAAGTAGGGTGACAAAATACAGCCTTGACGTACTCCTTTTTCTATTTGGAACCAGTCTGTTGTTCCATGTCCACTTCTAACTGTTGCTTTCTGACCTATATACAGGTTTCTCAAGAGGCAGGTCAGGTGGTCTGGTATTCCCATCTCTTTCAGAATTTTCCACAGTTTATTGTGATCCACACAGTTAAAGGCTTTGGCATAGATAGCCTATTAAAAAGCAGAAACATCAGTTTGAAGACAAATGTCCATAAGCTCAAAGCTATGGTTTTTCCAGTAGTCATGTATGGATGTGAGATTTGGACCAGAAGTAAAGGCTGAGCACCAAAGAGTTGATGCTTTCAAATTGTGGTGTTGGAGAAGAATCTTAAGAGTCCCTTGAACTGGAAGGAGATAGAACCAGTCAATCCTTAATGAAATCAACTCGTATTCCTGGAAGGACTGTTGCTGAAGCTGAAAAGCTCCAATACTTTGGCCATGTAATGCAAAGGGCCAATGAATTAGAAAAGACTCTGATATTGGGGAAGATTGAAGGCAATAAGAGAATGATGTGGCAGAGGAAGAGATGGTAGATAGCTTCTCTGACTCAATAGACATGAATTTGAGCAAACTCAAGGAATTGGTGAAAAATAGGGGAGCCTGGTGTGCTGCAGTCCACAAGGTCACAAAGAGTCAGACGTGACTTGGTGACTGAACAACGACAACAATAACAATGAAGCCAGGTTGTTTACTATCTGAGCCACCAGGGAAGTCCCTCAGATGTAATATGTTCTAATATGTCAATCTTGTTAACTGCTATATTCAAATCTGTTAATAATATTTTTCCTGAATAATCTATCCAGTGCTGTAAAAGATGTATGAAAAAATTCTAATTATAGAGTTTTAACTTCTCTTAACATTTTGCTTCACATATTTTAATTTTATATTATTAGGTTCATGTAAATTATAATTACTTTCCTTCCTCATGTGTTAGAAACTGTTATGCACTTATACAATGACCTATTTTATTGCCACAGTAATATATGTGTCTTAAGTCTATTGTGTCTCAAGTTAAGTTAGCTAACATATCTGTCTATTGAAAAATATTTTTCCAGTACTATTTCCCGAGATTTTATTTTCAACCTTTTGTGTTCTTGTTTGGCCTTGTCTTTAAATAGTTTGCTGCTGAATATAATTTTGGAGATCTGATAATATCTAACTTTAATTTTGAGCTTTCGTATTTTGTACTTATGATTACTAATATACTCTATTTATTTCTAGTGTCCTATTTTTGTTCTCTACATGCCCTACTTTTCCTTGCTTCTATTTTTTCTTTTTCTTCCCTTTTCCAGTTTTGAACTGTTTAGATTTTTTTATTTTTCTCCTCCACTGACTTAGAAGTTATATTTCTATTCTTTTAGTGCTTCTCTTTAAATTTTAAACATGCTTTACTTAAATTCTAAAGTTAATAAAATCTCTTTTCTTTCTGTGGAACTTGAAGTATTTATAAAGGGATTAGTATGAAAGAGAGAAATTTATAGAGAAGGACAGTTTCTTCCTGTACAATGAAAAATTTGAGCATACCTTTCAAACTAGAAAAAAGTTTTCCTGAGTTTGAGGGATTGTAGAGAGATGATCCCTGTGGTTTCTTTATCTTCAGGGATCCCGTGCCTGTTATAGAATCACTGGAAATGAAATGACGGCTTCCCTTCCCTCTCCGCCCCGCACCCCAGCCTCCCCGGCCCTGCCACCTCTTACTGGAATGGGCACATGATCTCCTAGGCAGACAGAATCACACACAGGCTCTTAAGTGATTCACATCCCCACATGGACATGGAATCAGAAAAGACGCACCAGGACTGAAGTAGAGGAGAATATGGAGATAAAAGGTGTTTCAGTGATAATTTAATTGAAGCTACAGGTAATATCTCCCTCTGACAAATTGGTTGGCATTACATAAGGCCTCAAAATGGAGAAACAGAATGAGTCCTGAAAGTGAAAGTTCCTTTAAAGCAGGAGAAATGGGGATTTGGGATTAAAAAATGAAAATACAACCTGCAATTTTTACACATCTGAATTTATGCATTAAGATTACTATTCATAAAAATGAAAAGATAAGAAATTATGATATGAAGAGCAAAACAGTGACTTACTTTGTACAAAATTACATATTTGTTTAATTATATGTAAATACATTTAATATAATGTTTTTCCTCTGAAAGTAAAGGGAACAACTTAGAGTTCATGGAGTTTAGTATTCTTGTTTGCTAGTCTGTTACTAATCCTCAAGGTACTGAGTTACTGGCTCATGTCTAACTAATAGGCAGAGGATGAGATTGGACTAAATGTTTTTTGACTCTGAGTTTAGTGCTCTTCTTACTGTCCTCTTCTTGCTATATCTGATGCATGGGTAGGAAGGGACATTGAAGTAATCACATCAAAATGCTAACAATTCCCTGTAGCGGAAAGGCACAAAAGTCAGAGTTTCAGAATATCCTTGCAATTACTTATTTGTAAATCCAACAACATGACTAGTAAGAACTGTAAGTAATCAGTAATACTTAAAAAATACAGTGTTGGATCATCTAACAGTGTGTAACTATACTTTTTCTATTATTTTCTAAATACCATAGGCATTTGAAGAAAAACTCCATAATCATCATTTATAATAAGCAAATGTCCTAGAAGTGAAAGTGAAGGTCACACAGTCGTGTCCAACTCTTTGCGAACCCATGGACTATACAGTCCACGGAATTCTCCAGGCCAGAATACTGGAGTATTCTGGGTAGCCTTTCCTTTCTCCAGGGGATCTTCCCTACCCAGGGATTCAACCCAGGTCTTCTGCATTGCAGGCAGATTCTTTACCAGCTGAGCCACAAGGGAGGCCCGAGTGACCTAGAAAACTACATCAAAGGTTTCTCTTCATTTCTAAAACTGTTCACTGTGTTTTATGTGAATAGTAGGCTATTTTACTATTTAAATGGGAAAAAAGAAAAACCAGCTTTATTTCTATGTATAGGAGACTGAATGAAAGTATTATTTTCCTCTGAGTAATTTGTGACTATTTCAAGATTCTCAACAAATTCAAGCTTCATTTGACACAATATAAATTTAAAAAATATATTATAGAAGTTAGAAAATTCTACAAGAGTCATGAGCAATGCTTTTTTTAAAAAAGCCATTCCTCTTAAAAAATACTAGAAAAATGGGGGAGTAAATTAAAAGTTCAGGTAGCAGATTTGTGCTAATGAAGACATCTCAATTGTTTCAATCATACCATGAAAAAATTAAATGAAGAAAGAAAAATTGTTTCATAAGAAATATACATGTATGTATATGATGTTCATAAAATATCTATGAAAGGAAAGATTACTAAATTTAGTCCAGAATTGAACCATGAGCCTTAAAATATTAAACCTTCATTAAAAACATTGCTGGTGATATTATCAGAACTAAACATTTCATGAGCCCAAAATATATACTAAAATGTGAATATTTTTAAATTTATGGAGCTATAGATTGAAAAAATATATTTGACATGGCGACCTCAAGACCCTATATGATGCTTAAAAATACTTATTAATATACTCTGCTTTCTTGGGAATGAAATTGACCCAATATACTGTACAATGATTTTTTAATACAATGATGAAAACATAAATGATGCTTGGATTAATTATAACATTTTGTGAATTAGTGTACCCATTTTAGTGTAAGATAAACTTATTTTTGTTATATGCTAGGTATGTCTCAGAAAATTTTGCCCTAATGATTAAGACTCTTATTATTACCCAGAAAAGGTGATACCTGAGAGGTGATTGATATAATTAGTGAAATGTGCTAGAAAATGATTAATTTGTTTAATAAGACTTATGTTCTTTTCCCTCTGTTTTTGCAAGTATATTGATTACCTTATATTTTCAAGACAGTTCTATGACCTAAAATTTTTCAAACTATATGAGTTCTAATTTTGACCGTACCATTGATTTGATTTGTTATTGATCTTCTAAGGATAAATTATTAACCCCATCTAGTAAAACAAAAATTGCTCAGTATTTCATATGCTGAGTGAATGCACTAAGTTTTAAAAGGAATTCCCTGGGCAAAACTCAATACAATTGCCCTTTTGCTTATCCAGTGTTTGGCTGACTGTTTTCTCATAAAAAGAAACAGTGGGGACTTTATATAGTTGCTCCTTTTGTCATCCAGCTTTTCTCTAAGACTAAAAAGTAGATATCTTGGCTTTAGACTGTCTGATTATTCAATGAAAAACAAAATTATTAACTCTTATCTAGATTATTTTTAAACTACAGAGAAACTGCTGACCTTAGTAGGGCTATGTGAAATATATATAATGTGTTTTTTAGTGTGTTTGTTGGCTTTAATGAGACTTTAATTAGTTAGGCTGGATTCATAACTTCTCAATTTGTTTCAAAGATGTCCAATACAATTTCAAGGAAATATCCCAGGAGGAACTATTTCATTCACATTAATATAGGTTCTTTCCACTTCCCCAACTATTTCTCTTTTTTAAATTTAAAGCAGAATAAAGGATATTGATTGAAAAACAATTAAAATATGTATTAATTCATCATTATTACTCATTTTGCTTTCTATAATTTGAGGTGATGCATTTAATTTAGAAAATGCTGAAGACAATTGTGCATAATAGAATCACTTGCTGAAGAGTAAAGCATAGTATTAATATTGTAACAGTAAAAGCAATTTGCTATTTTACTTTTCTCAAACTCATTTTCAACAATATAGACTATTCTGAGATTCATAGGGTTAGATATCCTTGTGATAAAAAGGGTGCTAAAATTTTGACTTTGACTATGAAATTTGTTCCACTCTTCTAAAGAAACATTATGAACCTGTAAAGGGATTTTAACAACATGTCTTTCAAAGTCAAACAATGCAATTCTTATACAGAGAAGGATACATTGACTGGTAATGAGGTGTGAGGAGTTTCAAATAGCTTGGTGTGGGACTAAGGTTAATATAATTATGGACCACAAACCCAAGAATCATTCACTCTCTTATATCTGAACTACCAGCCTGTAATAAAAGGTGGTCTTTCGGTTTTCAGTGCACCGATTTAAAATGATCTATTGATTTGGACCAAAGAAAGACGAATATACTGAGGAACTGAGGCCGCCTCCAAGTGATAATGAACAGAACAGGAAGAATGTAGCTGTGGGATCCGGAATCTTCTTTCTACAAAAGGCAATGGCAAAAGCTGGGACTTTAAAGAACAATGACAAAGATTCGGAGAGGAATGTTATTCTTGTGGTCCTTGAGAAAATG